>NC_067401.1:380925197-381244572 GCF_016432865.1 Antechinus flavipes
AAAAGCAGAAAAAGGAAAAAAATGGAGATATTTGCCATATAGAAAAAAAGATGTTGAGATTTAATTAGATAATATAGAGTCCTTACAAGAGGATATTTGATGGACTTGACCCTCAGCAATATGCTCAGAGAGGATAACCTGGTAAGCTTCAAAGAGCTTAACAGGAATTACTATTTAAATTAGAAAGTAACATGTCATCAATGAATGCCATTGAGTGTTATTGAATGAATGATTTGAAAGAGCTTGTAAGTTCCAGAAGAAGAGAAGAGAAGTTGCCCAGCCAGAGAGAGGTGAAGAATAGAAGGGGAGGAGTTAGCAGAGAAATGCTTTTGTTTAAAGCAGATGTACCTGGATAGACCAATATCACCAAAATTTACAGTCTAAAGTGATGAGTTACCCCAAGCTCATGTGTTGTCTTTATTCATGTATTTCCCTCTCAGGTTTCTCTAAATGTATGCCCACTTTCCTCCAAAGATACCTAGTTGATTTGTAGGAAAGAAATTAATTTATTATTCCAACATTTTCTTTAGTATATGAATACCTATAATGTTATGATTTTTTTTGCCTTATTGTTGAGTAAATTGTTATATTTAAGATATAAATGGATCATCATTGTGAGTCATATATGTAAATCGAAGTGCTTTGGTGGGGGCTTTAGACCTATGGTGATGATTGGGGGCCAGTAAATCTCCCCATAGTGGAATTTCTCTTACAGTTTGAGAGAGTTTGAATATCAAATTATGGTAGTTGAAACTTGCAAATTTTTCTCTTTGATCTGGGGGTTTTGAAACTTGGCAATAATATTCCTATGTGTTTTCCATAAAGGATCTGTTTGAGGTGGTAATCAGTGGATTTTTTTCTATTTCCACTTTCCCTTCATGTTTCATCACTCCAGGACCATTTTCTTGGATTATTTCCTGCATTCTTGTGTCAAGGTTCTCTTTTTGGTTCCAAATTTGTGGCAATCCAATTATTCTTATATTTTTTCTTCTTGATCTTTTCTCCAGATCTGTAATTTTTCTTATAAGATGTTTCACTTTCTATCTAGTCTCATTCTTTATAATCTGTTTTGTTATTTCTTTATGTCTCATATCTTCTCTGGCTTCCCCTTGCCCAATCCTAATTTTCAAAGAATTATTTTCATCTTTGAGACTTTGTACTTCCTTCTCTAGTTGGTTAACTTTCTTTTCATAATCTTGTTTTTCTTGGATGGTTTTTATTTTTTCCACAATGTCTCTCTTGATTTTTAAATTATTTTTTGAGTTCTATAAATTTTCTCTGGATGGGGAGTCATTTCACTTACTCTTTGGGGGTATAAGTTTTTTTAACTGAAGATGAATCCCAGTCTTGCCTGTTCCCATACATGTTTCTATAGTGGGATTTTTTCTTCTTTGCTGGGTTCATTTTTTATACTAAGAGGTATTAGTCTAAGAACCTCTAATTATGGGGTATGGGGATACTGCCTCAAGCTCCCTTCAACTCTCCACTATGACCAGGAACCCCAAACTAAAAGCTCCACCTTCCTGCAAGTGCAGTCAGCAGTGTCCTTGCCGCACTACTTCTACACTCACCAGTGTTGGTTCCTTCTTGCAGAGGGCCACATCTCAGCAGCACAGCTGGGACTGAGGTTCCCAATCAACTGAGGTTCACTCAATCTTCCCAGACTCAATCCCCTACTGACAAATGGTCTGGGAAGTGAAAGTCTCTGTGATTCCTGATGAGGTTCCAACCACATCCAGCTAGCCTGAGGGATCCCCACTAGATGTTTCCAATGGCTAGCTTGGAAGTGTTTGTACTTCAAACAAGTTAATCTTGACCTGGGGTCTTTCTTCAGCTCTTCTCAGGTTGTATCTGGAGGACTCCAATTCTGCCCCAAGTCTTTTTCATGTTTTATCAGCCTATGTTCACCCTGAGGTGTAAGTTCTATTTGTAAGGGAAATTGAGAGAGCTTGAAATTTACCAACCTACTTGACCATATTCCCCAATTCCTCCTCCCAGTAGTCTTTTCGTTGAAATGTTGAACAAGATTGACTGTTCCTTTCTTCTGGACTTTTGTGCTTCTGTGGATTTTTGTGACATTGCTTTTTTAAAAGTTCTCTTCTTCCCTCTAGGATTAATCCTTCTCTTTCTCTCTTCTGTACAGGATCAATATTTATGTCCTATGTCTTATGTGTGAGTGTACCTCATAGTTCTGTTCTGTGTCCTCTTCGTTTCTCAATCAATCAATAAGCAACTTTTAAGCATCTACACAAGCCAGATACAATGTTAGGTACTGGGAAATACATAGACAAAAATAAAATAGTCCCTGTTTTCAGGGAGCCCACAATTTGTCAGAAGTAACCACTTGAAGTAAATATAAGGTAGATTAGTGGGAATGAAAACCTTTATGTAGAAGATGTTTGTACTGTCTTTTTAAATAAAGATTTTTATTTAAAAATATGCAGTTTTCAATATTCACCTTGCAAAATTTTGTGTTCTAAAATCCCCCCCCTTCCTTTAACCCCTCCCCTAGACAGCAAGTAATACAATATATGTTGAACATGTACAATTCTCCTATACAAATTTCTACAATTATCGTGATGTTGTGCTAAATCTTAAAGTAAACTAATGATTCTAAGAAATTGTTGAGAGAGAAAGCATTCTAGCATGAGCAATAAGCAATAGAACATCACTTGTGAAGAACAGCAAGAAGTCCAAGACACCTAAATTGCAGAGGAAAGGGAATGATGTGATAAAGAGAAAAGAACACAAGACTTGAGGTCATGATCATAAGTTTGAATTATGCATCAGACATTAGGTGTGGGATCCTGAGTAAAATACTTAACTTTTCAGTTTCCCCATCTGTAGAGTGGGGAATATAATGGTAGTTGCTACTTTGCTAGGTTAAATGAATTAATATTTGTAAAGTACTTTTAACTTTAACATGATATATAAATGCTACCAATTAACATATACATATATACGTGAATGAAAGAGAGAGAGAGAGAGAGAGAGAGAGAGAGAGAGAGAGAGAGAGAGAGAGAGAGATCAAATAGAACAGTTTATATTTGATCCTAGAGGCAATAGGGAACCAATGGACTTTTTTTGAGTATGGGAATCACATGGTCAGATCTTCACTTATGTAAAAATTACTTTGGGAGTTGTACAGAAAACAGAGACAGCTGTGGCAGAGAGTCCAGTTAAGACACCATTTAAACAATCCAAATAAAAGATGATGGTAGCCTGAACTGTGGTATTAAAAGTGTCAGTAATAAGAAGGGATTAGATGGCAGAAATATGAGAAGTGGAAAAATTTAATAAGTCTATACATTCTTTCTCTCTGTGTGTCTGTCTGTCTATCTGTCTATCTCTTTCTCTCTCTGTCTCTTTCTCTCATTATTGGTTTCCTTGGCTTAATTATCATCTTCATGGCAGGTGAATCTCAAATCTACACATGAGATTCTTATCTCTCTTATGAGTCTCATATTATTAATTACTGGCTGAACATTTGCAATTTCCCAAAATGAAATGAAACCCAAGGTGTCTAAAACAACCACCATCACCACCAAAACTTACTTTCTTTCTTTCTTTCTTTCTCTTTCTTTCTTTCTTTCTCTCTCACTAGCTTTCTTCTTTATTTCCTCCTCCTCCTTCTCTTCTTCTTCTTCTTTTTCTCCTCCTCTTCCTCCTCCTTCTTTTATTTTTCACCTTTCTCCTTCCTTTCTTCTTCCTCTTTCTCCTCCACTTTCTCCTCTTCTTCTTTCTCCTTTTTTTCTCTCCTTTCCTTCTCCTCCTTTTCTTCCTTCCTTTCCCTTTTCTTTTTCTCTTTTTCTCCCTCCTCTTTTATCATACTACCATGTCCTCTTTATCGTTCTTATTATACTCCCCTTATCCTCAAGGGCAAGTGCTATCCTGCTATTTAATTCATTAAAATATAATGCTTTGTGGATGACTGAAATGGTGTCATTTCACCTTTTAAAATTTATTAGCTGTATTGGGATGTCAGCCCATCTTCTGTAGTCTCACTAAAAGCATCTTTAGGACAATTTCAGTAATGAACAAAGTGATAGAAATCCTATTCCTAAATAATTTAGGATTCTTTTGTTAGGTTTATATATTTCGAAAATTTTCAATCCCCATAGCTTTTTGATGATAAGTTTTTGGCATGACAATGCCTACTTAATTTGGTTGGACCAATGTTATGTTTGGACAATCGTAAGAAGATTTGTTTATGAAAATAATCCTAGCCTTACTCCAATTATCCAATTCTCAAGGATGTTTTGAGGTCTATATTTACTATGTATGGATTTATTGTTCATTAGCTTATGAGAGAAAGCATTTTTCTGATGCATGATCCTAGTCATCAGATCATGCCTTGCTAATTATTTAGTAAGTGCTAAATTTTTACATTCTAGATATTCTACCATTTTCTTTGAATCATCTGCATTAGTCCCTACAGATAAATTTTCCTTAGAGTATCTTAGATAAATTTTCTGTTTTATTTCTGTTCCCAAATTATCATAACAAACCCTTCCATGTCTACAAGCAAAATGTATAATCCTATGATTTGTTTTGATGGATATCACTTAAGGAAGACTTTTTGATTCATGATCTCATTTGGGATTCTCTTGGCAAAGATACTGGAGTGGTTTGGCCATGTTCTTCTCCCAATAATTTTACAGATGAGGAAATTGAGGCAAAAATATGAAGTGACTTGACCAGGGTCACACAACTAGTACATGTCTGAGGTCATATTTTAACTTTGGTCTTCCTTTCTCCAGGTGTTTTATCCAGTATGCAACATGATTCCAAATGTGGCTGTAAATAATTTGTTGTGTGACTCTGGGCCGGCCATTTAACCTATATCTGCCTTAGTTTCCTTAATTGTAAAATAGCAAATATATTACTACCTTTCTCACAAGAATGTTGTAAGGATCAAATGAATAATAACTGTAAAATGCTTGACATATAGTAGGAGGATGCTTGGCATTAAGTAAATATTTGTTCTCTTCTCCCTCCCTCCAATGTGTTTTACCTGAAGGATAACAAGATATTTATAAGTATCACTTTCATTCATTGGTTTAATTTGATCTACAGGTTTATGAGTCTTTATCTTTCCTTGACATATATAAAGAATAATAAATTTAAATAGTATCTAAGTGACATTTTGACATCATAGGAGATATAGTCAATTCCACAATTCCAAAAGAAGTTATTTAATGCATTTTTTTGGTTGAGCCATATAACTTTATTTCACCCAAGAACATGAAATGATTAACCCATTGTTTTTATACTCTTTATTTAAATTGGAATTTATACTCATTATTATTTAGGAGATATAAAAATTAATTTAAGATTAAGCAGTATCATGAGGAGTTTAAACTCTTTCCCTGAAAGATGCCCATTTTATGAGTAGTTTTTGACATTATTGTGTGGATTGTATAATTTAAGTAGAGAATAGACTTCCATAGTAATAGCAAATACTGTAGTGTTCTCACTAGACTTTGATCTTCTGCATATATTTGCAGAATATACATGATTACAGAACTAAGTCAAAAACTTTGCAATATAAGTAAGAGCAATATAAATATCATTCTTTCTAGCAGTTTGTTCAATATTTGCTAAATAGCTAAGTTGTTTTTTACACCCCACCTGCCCTGACTTCTTGAGGTATACTTTTGACTCCTTAGTCCATATATGGTTTTCTTGTAACTATTTATAGATTTTTTAAAAAAAATATACTAGCTGTATCAAACATATAAAGATATATTTGGTCTATATTTGGAGGGGATAACCAGCTTCCTCCTCTTTTGATAGTAAATGTCTTCTGTTAAAAAAGATGGATTCAGAATAATGTCTAAATCATAGTTTATAAAGTATCTGCTGTCACTAAGAAGAATTTGAAATGATAATTTTGTATTTATCTGGCCCTACAGTTTCCCAGGTTTGCAATAAAACTAGTTTTAGTCACCTACTTTGATATAACTATTCTGTTATTCATTATGTTATTTGTACATAAGATTTCTATTTTGTGTTTGATTCAACTTTTGTTTTCATTGTATCAGTCTTTGTGTATACACATAGAATACCAGAAATTTGTTTTCTACCTTATGAGTTCTCTTCTCTGATTTCTTCTCAAGCTGTAGGCAAAAAATTTTTGGTGATGTTGAATTTTTCAATTTTTTTTAGTTCTATTTTGACTCATTCTGCTGTCTTAAGTTTTTTTTTATCTCTGCTTCAATTACTAGTATTTCTACTTTCAATTATTAATTTTGCTTTGAATTACTAAGGAGAATCTAGAATTTCTGATGAACTTTTGTTTTCTAGATTCCATTCCACATTTCTTTTTGTTTGTTTGTTTTCTTTAAATGGCTGTTACAACACTCATATTTTCTACCACTTGTATTAGCTAGTTATTGATGTAATGCCTTTCCACACACAGCTCTTCAATAGTTCTCTCAAGTCACTTCTGCTATGGTGTTGGTTGATATTTATCCTTTTGAGGATTTCTTGGTAGCTGTACCTTTCCTCCTAATGGCCACATATATACTATTGTGCAAGTACTGAAATGTTTTATACTTTCTGAAGAACATTGTAGTAGGATATGTTTGTTCATGATAGGCTTGAACAAGTGCAATTAAAAAAAAAAATCACTCCATTCTGACAAAATTGGTCTGCTAGTTAGAGTCACACCATCAAAAAGGATTATTCATCCTTCCAGTCTAAATATGCTTATCCTCTCTTCAAACAATATAATATTTATAAAGTGCTTAGCATAGTATCTAGCACATAGTAAGTGCTTCATAAATGTTTATTCTCTTCCTTATTCTTCTGAGACATCAATTTATTTTATTTTATTTTATTAAAGCTTTTTATTTACAAAACATATGCATGCGTAATTTTTCAACATTGACCCTTGCCAAGGGTCTTCTTCTATTCCAGATTATCCCCCCCTCTCCTAGATGGCAGATAGTCCAATACATGTTAAATATGTTAAAATGTATGTTAAATCCAATATGACATGAATTTTTTTGATCATGTGTTTTATTAATAGATAGGACTTCTGGAGTTTTTATTAAAGGGAGATTCTTAACGATCTCAGAGCCTTCCACTTTTCTCTCTTCATATTATATTGCCTTCTCAATTTTAGCTTTTAACGACTCCTATCTAGGATGTGATGAAGGATGAAATTATTTCTTATGTTCTTCCTGAATTGGTCTGCAGTATGTTATTGGACTTAAGGGTACCATTGACAGAAAGAAATATGAAGCCGCTGCCTACAACTGATAAGATTTATTTCCAGTTTTGTTTTTACATGGTTTTAGCTCATAAATAAAGAATTCATGTCTTAAGTCATTTAATATGCACTTAACAATTGACTCATGTTAGTGGCTGGGGCCATATACTTTGAAGCATTTCCAGCAGAGGGGAGTATTGTATTTTTTATTTATTCTAAATAAGATCTTACCATTTAATTTAGTGGTACCAGAACATGAAGTAATACCTCTTCCTCCCTCTACCCTGGGTCCAACAGAAACAACATCACAATAATTCCAAGGACAACTTATAACTCCACCCTACTCTGTCTATTTCTCAAATTCATAGGAATAGTTTCAATACTGATCAGGTTGCTCAGCCCAGTTGAGCAGCAATTTAGCATTCTTGCCAGGCTTTCTAGGTATCTTATCAATCTTAAGGTACTATACCAAGATGGAGATCTAATATAGATATAGATATAGCATGGATATAGTGTGGATTGTTTCCCTCGTTAGAGTATGAACTCTCTGAGGATAGGTAGGGATTGTTTTTGCATTTCTCTGTATTCCCAGCAATTACAGTACTGCTGTTAATGTAATAAATATTTGCTACATGCTTGCACTCTGCCTGCTTGGTCCCTGTTACATACTATCCTGTCTGGCCTTCCCTACTCTGCTGGCTTCTGCCAGCTCCATGGCATGGACAATGGGTTGGACTTTGAGGTCATATTCTCTTTTGATAACATTTAGATGGAAATGAACCAATGACAAGGAGCTACTCTGCTAATGTTCTTTTACATTTAATATTTCTGTGGATTATCACACAAATCATTGTTATTGTTCTTGTTATTCTCATGGTTATTATGTCTATAACTTTCTCTCCCACTCATCTACAACAGGTATGACATCTGGGGCCTCCATCATCCAAGGAACAGGAAAAAAAAAGATACAAATAGAGTGGCAAGAACACCAGTTTCTAAAGATCTGGGTTCTATCCTGACAATTAATAGTTATGGGAATCTGGGAAAATCATTCTAGAGGATCTGGATCTCCTCAGTCTTCTCCTCTAGAAAATAAGGACCTAGGACTAGATAACTTCTGCTATTTCTTTTCACTTAGAAAATGTTCTGATTCTTAATCCTCTTCTCTCTTCAGAGCAGCCGTGATCCTTCCTAATAGTCTTGTTTAAACAAGCCTTTTTCTTAACTCTAGGGGGAGCTGGAAGACTAGGAATGGAATTGAAATTCACTCTTCAATTCTGATTTCTTATTCTGAAAGCCCAAGTTGAGCTGGACTGAAAGATTGCCAAGGATGATGAAAATCTCCTTCCCCTTTTTCTTTCCTCCTTGCCTCATCACCAAACACCAATGATTCAATCACCACTCTAAAATCCAGGGGTCCTCAAACTACGGCCCGCGGGCCAGATGCGGCAGCTGAGGACGATTATCCCCCCTCACCCAGGAGTATGACGTTTCTTTATTTAAAGGCCCACAAAACAAAGTTTTTGTTTTTACTATAGTCCGGCCCTCCAACAGTCTGAGGGACAGTGAACTGGCCCCCTATTTTAAAAGTTTGAGGACCCCTGCCCGGGTCTAATCTATATGTGAGTAGTAACTCTTTCTACAAGATGAGAATCCAATGAAATACCTAGAAAGGCCAGGGAAACCCTATTCATGAATACTTCAGAATGGGAAGTCAAAGACAAAGTTATCTGTTCCATCCTCCTGTCTCTTGATTGGCCTGCTACTAATTAGTTTTCATATAATGTACAGAAATAAAAGCAAAGGATTTTGGGACAGTGGATAAGGTTTGGAGTCATCTAATGCTGATAGATCATCAATAGATAGGTGATAGATAAAAATACAGATAGGTAGATGGAAGGAAGGAAGAAACAAAGGAAGGGAAAGGAAGGGAAGAGAAAGGGAGGAGAAGGGAAGGGAGGAGAGGGGAGGAGAAGTAAGGGGAAAGGAGAGAAGGGAAGGGAAAGGGAAGAGAAAAGGAGGGGAGGGGAGGGGAAGAGGAGAGGAGAGGAGAGGGAAAAGGATGAAGGACATTGATTTAAAATTATCCATATGTCAGGGACTGTGCTAAACTCTGGGGACACAAATACAAGGAAGCAATAATCTCTACCCTCAAGTAGTTTGCATTATAATGGGGGAGCCACCACATAGAAGGGCACTGGAGAAAGGGCAGGGAGAAAAAGGGTAATGGGGCAGGTAAGAAGAAGTGGATCCTGGAGAGAGCTGAGTTGAGAGTGAGGTGAAACTTGGCTTACGTTCTTCCTCAAATGATGGTCCTAGAGAGAGAGAAACCAAGGAAGAGAGGAAGATCTTAGAGCAAGTGTTTTCTAGGATTTGTGATTTTGCATGGGAGGAGAAGAAAGCAGAAAAAGTTGATGTAGGTGTGGGGCCCAAGACCATGCATCTTTCTGTCATTTTTTTTCCTTGCCATTCTCCTTAGGACCACCTAATTTAATCTGTGATTATTCTAAGACCTCATCATCTATATTACTGAAACCATTCTTTACTGCTTTCTTTGCCTTAACCAACCATCTTTCCATTTCATCTTGCATACTATTCTTAGATTAATCTTCTTAAAGTGCTGAATCCATTCATTCTCCTGCTCAAAAATCCTTTATGATTCTCCATTACTTACAGATTCCAATTAATTTGATATTCCTCTACACCTGTCTCCAACTTCCTTTTCCTCCCTGACTTTTCACTATTCCTATACTTCAACTTCCCTTTTATATTATGATAAAACTGGATTTTATTACATTTGTTCTATTTTGCATGCAATGAAAAAATAAGTTATATATGTGCATAAAATATGAACTTTGTGTTACTCGTTTAAAAAGCTAAGATTTTAGAATAGATGTGAAAGTAAACCTCCACAAAACACCATATTGATGCCTTATTATGATTCTTTAAATGGCTTCTGGGATCTCAAAGACTATTCCAATAGAATGTAAGCTCTGGGAAATTCTGCTGAGATGGAAAATCGTAGAATATAGTTTCAGCAATAGACTAAGTCTCAAGTACAAGAGCCAGTCTTTATAAATATGAGGTTTGTCTCCAGGGGACTGGTTTGTCAACAATGGAAGGATTCTTTAGTCATGGCAAATCATGAAATGAACACAAATAAAAATGGCTTTCATTTTGGGCAGCCCCTTTCTACTTCTTCTTTATTATTTTTATTCTTTAATTTTTAAAGCTTTTTATTTTCAAAACATATGCATGCATAATTTTTCCAAATTGACCCTTGCATATCCTTATGTTTCAGATTTTCCCCTCCTTTCTTCTTTCCCCTCCCATAGATGGCAAGCAATCCAATATATGATATACATGTTAAAATATATGTTAAATCCAATATGTGTAAACATATTTATACAATTCTCTTGCTGCACAAGAAAAATCATATAAAAAAGTAAGGTAAATAAGTAAGAAAACAAAATGCAAGTAAATAACAACAAAAAAAGTGAGAATGTTATGTTATGATCCACATTCAATTCCCACAGTCCTCTCTCTGAGTGCAGATGGTTCTCTTCATCACACAATCATTGGAACTGGTTCATTGTTGGAAAGAATCACATTCATCAGAATTGATCATCATATAATATTAATGTGGCCATGTACAATGATCTCCTGATGCTGCACATTTCACTTAGCATCAGTTCATGCAAGTTTCTCCAGGCCTTTCTAAAATCATCCTCCTGATGTTTGCTTATAGAACAATAATATTCTATAACATTCATAACTTATTCAGCCATTCTCCAACTAATGGGCATGCACTCAGTTTCCTGTTACTATGAAAAGGACTGCCACAAACATTTTTGCACATGTGAGTCCCTTTCCTTCCTTTAAGATTTCATTGGGATATAAGCCCAATAGAAACACTGCTGCATCAAAGAGTATGCACAGTTTGATAACATTTTGAGCATAGTTCCAAATTGTTTTCCAGAATGGCTGGATGTGTTTCCAGTTTCACCAACAATGTATTAGTGTCCAGTTTTCCCACATCCCCTCCAACATTCATCATTATCCTGTCATCTTAGCCAATCAGAGTTGTCTTAACTTGCATTTTTCTGATCAATAATTATTTAGACATGTTTTCATATGACTAGAAATTATTTTAATTTCTTCTTCTGAAAATTGGCTGTTCATATCCTTTGAGATCGGATTGATAAATGGAAAATGGCTTGAATTCTTATAAATTTGAATCGATTCTCTATATATTTTAGAAACGAGGCCTTTATCAGAACTCTTAAATGTAAAAAATATTTTCCCAATTTATTGCCTCCCTTCTAATCTTGTCTGTATTAGTTTTGTTTGTACAAAACCTTTTTAACTTAATATAATCAAAATTATCTATTTGGTATTCAGTTATAAGGTCCAGTTCTTCTTTGGACACAAATTCTTTCCTTCTCTACAGATCTGAGAGATAAACTATCCTATGTTCTTCTAATTTACTTATAATATCACTCTTTATGTCTAAATCATGAGCCCATTTTGACCTTATCTTGGTATATGGTGTTATGTGTGCATCAATGCCTAGTTTCTGCCATATTAGTTTCCAATTTTTCCAGCATTTTTTGTCAAATAGTGAGTTCTTATACTAAAAACTGGAGTTTGGGGGTTTGTCTGTTGGAATTTTTACAAACTGCTAACTTATTAGAGTTGATAGATTATTGATCTGATCTTACAAGAAGAGGTTTTGGGCCAGAACCTGAAACAAAGTACTAAGTAGAACTAATTGATACAATGCTTGTGTTCATACAATGCTGGAGTTCACACGTTTGGGAGATTTCAGGGTTTAGGATGAGATATCCGAATTCACACCTTCCTTGAAGCTCTTAGGGCCAGAGAGCACTATGGGAGAAAACCCATAATCCCTCTCTCTGATATATAAGAAAAAAGCAGAGGCCCAGTGAAGAGAGTTCAGCTGAAGATTGAGAGGGGAGCATCAGTTCAGTTGAGGAGAAGCATTCTCTCGGAGGCGCAACCAGATTCATCTTTATCTCACACCACTGTGGTAGCTGGGCTCCTGCACTTCCCCCACTGAGACCAAGCTGGTCTGAAAGACTCGCCAGAAAGCTAACTGAGCCCCAAGTGAAGGAGACGAGATCCATTCCATCTTTGTGCTGGCTGGAGGCTGAAGAAAGCAGAGGCAGAAACAAAGGACAAAGCTGCAAGAGCTCTTGGAACTAAGCAGAGAGATAGGCCTCTAAGCTATATTGGAGACAATAAAAGATCTGAACTTTTACCAACTGGCTGCATTTGGGGTAATTATTGATCTGAACTGATACTAAGGCTGCCTCCAGAAAACCTCCCCGAGAAACCTGCTTTCTCCCAGAGAGAAAACTATTATTTTAAAGAAGAAAAACTCCAACATTTGTCAAACATTAGATTGCTATAGTTATTGACTATTTTGTTTTGTGATCCTAACCTATTCCATTGATTGGCTACTCTATTTCTTAGCCAGTACCAATGGTTTTATAATATAGTTTTAGATCTGGCACAATGAGGCCACCTTTATTGGCATTTTATTTCATTAATTCCCTTGAAATTCTTGACCTTTTGTTTTTCCAGATAAACTTTGTCATTATTTTTTCTAAGTTTGTAAAATAATTTCTTGGAAGTTTGGTATGGCACTGAATAAGTAGATTAATTTAGGCAGTATTATTATTTTTATCATATTCTCTCAGCCTACCCATAAGCACTTGATATTTTCTCAGCTGATTAGATCTGATTTTATTTATGTGAAATCCTTTCTACTTCTATAGGGAGTGGTGGAAAAGGAGGCAGAAAATATCAATAATTACATAGTTTTTAGTCTATATATCATTTAATTCTTGGTATACTAAATGTGGGATCTTTTTGTCCAATGATCAATGAATTGACATATTATTATAAGAACCAAACCACATTGAATTAGCACTTTCATGATATATGAAACTAAAAAGCATAAAAGAAGTTACAACTCTTTTGAAGGATAGTTCTAGGTTCTCCTTGGAGAGGTGAATAAAGATTGATAGAAGAGTAAGTTTTATTGAGCAGCCAAAGGAAATAAGAGTTTTCATGGAACACTAGATCATCTCACCTAGAACTTCTCATGAGGAATAATCAACAATAAAAGAACTATGACTGCAATCTGCATGTCAACAATTATTGCAGAGGGTGAGAAACAAAGAAATTCTGTGGAGAAATGGAGAAGATCCTTTAAGTCAAATTAATCTATACTTTGATATTTGGTGATTCTTCTGTAAAGGATGGCATTAAAAATGTGGAAGACAGTATTGGATTACTCAAGAGTCTTTCTTGCCTATTAAAGATACTTTCTCCAAGAAGCCAGGTAATACCACATCTGTCAAATGGAGCAGCTGGGTGGTGCCATATTGCAAAGACTGTGAAGTCAGGTAGACGAGTTCAAATCCATCTTCAGACATTTTCTAACTATGTGTTTTTGGGCAAGTCACTTAATTCCATTTTCTCAACTGTAAAATGAGGGTAAAGCACATTAGCTGGCACATAGTAAGTTTTTTTCAATATATACATACATGTATTTATCAAAGAGTATTGAGTAGTTAAATACAAAGTCATTTGGGATTTGGGGAATTATGTAGAAAATGATGCTTAAGCTGATTATTGAAGAGGACAACAATGTATAGCAGAACATGTTCTAAGCATGAGGGATGGCCTGTGAAAAGACTTGGAAACTAGAAATACAGAGAGGTCATTTGACTGAATTGCTCAGTGTTGGAGAAGCCCAGAAATATAAGTTGAGACCAGACTATGCAGGGCTTTACAAAATAAATAAAACATTTTTTTATTTATATTTTAGAGATAGTACAAAGCCATGGAATTGAGAAATCAGCTGTGTGTAATTAAACCCTAAACAAATTAAAGCAAAGGTCAGAATCAGTGCCAGATGAGAAGGTATAAAGATAAGAAGAATATACTACTTGTAATTATTGTAGTTTCAAATATACTTTTAAGTTTTTGTTACTGAAAAATGAGAAATGGAAAATATAGAAAAAATGACTTTAATTTTCATCACTTCTTGCAGAAGCTTTACCAACATAAAGCTATCAACCAAAGGAAGAGCCCCCAAAAGCTTAAAAAGCAACTTAGTCAGAAAATACTTGCTTGCCAGACAGATATGAGCAGCCACAAACAGCACGATTTTATGTAAAAACACATGTGTAAACTTTGAAGGAGAACATTGCTAAAGGTAAATTAAAAATGAAACCAATTTGCTTTTATAAGGCTATTTTTATCATTAGTGATAGTGGAACCACCACATTTAGACTCAAACATCCAGTAGCCAATGTTCTATATAAGGAAGTAGAAATGACACTGTAAGAAAAGGAAACTTAGAACTAGCTAAATCAGTCAGTATGCACAGAGAGAGTCTGTGATGAAAATTACACTATCTAAAACACAATGAAGGATTAGAGAAGGGAAGAACAAAATGACTGGGAAGGGAGGAGGGGAGAAACATGTACATGATTTTGTACACGTACAGAAAGGGATAAGCAATATACTGGGTGATAGAATCAGTTTTTTTTAAATACTTAATAAACTGGAATAACTGTCCAAAATTCATATGATAACATTTCATAGGGCTAAATGTAAACTTTTACTGTTTCAAAAATTCAGCTTCACAAGCACTATACAGTTGTCTAAGAAGGCTTAGATGGTTCATTTTTATAGCCTAGGAGGACCTAGCAAACGACAGGGAGGGATATTAGGAAGGGAGGAGGAAGAGACAGACAGACAGGAGAAATGGAGGTGGAAGAGGAGAGGCTGGTCACTTCCAATATGTTAAGAAATGTACTTTTAAAAGTAAGAGATTTTTATGGCATGGCAGAGAAAATCCAAAGACAGGAGAGTTAGAAGAAATTTGAGAATCACATTCAAGTATTTTAAGGGCTACCATATGAAAGAGGAACTAAAATTGTTCTAGTTAATCCCTCAGAGGGCAGAATTACAAAGTTAGAAGGAAGTAGATTTTGGCTTAATATAAGCAAGAATTTTCTTAACAATTAAAGTTGTCCAGCAACAAAATGGGCTACCTAGGGAGTTAAAATGGTGGACATCTTCAAAAAGAGACTGATAAATGCTGATCAGGGATGCTATCAAAAAGGTTTCTGCATTGACTAGAGTTTGGACTAAATGAACTCCCAGGTGCTATCCCACTCAAAGATTTTATTATTCTTTGAGGGGAAAACATAGTTTAATAGACAATTGGTTGAGCAATAGTATATTGAAATCAACCTTGCTAATTCAAGTTAACTTTCAGGACTATCTAACCTTATTTTCACAACTCTTTTCTTTCAAGAAACATGGATACAGACAAGAAATCTTTGAATTGGCTGGCCCTTGCTATAAATGTAATGAGAATAAACAAAAGAGACAGAACATCTTTTATCTTGTATCATTGATTGAGTGATGTTTGAGGAGTGATGAAAAATTGATATTTTCAAGGATCATGGGCGTAAAGCAGCAGAGGGAAGTATTTTACTGATGATGAAGTCTAATATTTCTGGGAAACTGGAATTCTGCCAATGATTTGCAGGGCAAGCTCATTCTTGTGTCTGTTAGCTAGAACTATCTAATTGTGCAGTACAGGTTTCTTCCACCTGATGCAGGAGAGCAGAGGAACAACTATGTCTGTGGAATGGAGAATAATTAGCTTGTTACTTCATTAGAACACTTTGAATAGGAGATAATTAAAAAAAAAAAAAACTTGGATCCATTTAAAGATAAGAATATGTTAGTGTTTTGCCTGCTGAACTTAATTTTTGCCAAGGTTAAGTTGTGAATCTATGGCATGAATAAGAAGCCTTTATGGAGAATTAGGATTCCCAGAAAAAAGCCAGTCAGTACACCTTCTGTCAATTGCATTCAGGAAATGTGTGCTGTAAATCTGCTTCTATAAGAAAAGCCAAGGAAATGCTGGAACCAAATCCATCTGCCCTTTTCTATCTCTGACAGGGAGTTATCTGAGGCTGGCTTATAATCTACCAGTGAGTACAGAAACATGATCTGGGGCCCTGGATAATTAGATTCCATTTTAAACACCACTACACATTTATTATATGACTTGAAATGTTTCACTTGTTATTAGAAAGAAGCCCCTTTCTATGATGTCAGAGGTCAGGATCTAACAAATGAGAGCTGCATGATCAAATGAAATTGCAGATAAGCACATACCTGAGAAAAGTTCTTCACCAGTTCCCAGGAAGAAGTGATAGTTTCTAAGGAACTGATAACTAATCCCCAATCATGCAAGCCATAGATTAAAATGGGAATTAATGGCTTATAATAAGATACTTCTCCCAGATAACACAATCATATTGAGTAATTTTTAAAAACCCTTGTATTATTTATTGAATAAATAAATGAATGATTTTTATACACATATTACTTTGTATTAAAGTTATCTGTCTTTTTGGCATACTTTAGCTTCTTAAACTGTGGTTCACAACCCCATATGGGGTTTGTAACTGAATTTGGGGTCATGAATCACATAAACTCCTCAGGCAAAAAGGGGTCATGAGTGAAAAAAGTATAAGAAGCCCTTCATTATACCATAAGCACTGTGAGGTCAGAAACTCTGTCTTTTCTCATATTTTTTGGTCATCCCTATCTCTTAAAACAATCCTCTGCACATGATGACTTAGTTTTCTTTTACTGGAATTTTTACAGGGGCTTTGAATGACTTGACAATCTTCATAAATTTCTCTATATTTAGCTAGGTTAGTCTTTGGAAAGTAGACAACTTATTAGACAATCTTCATAAATTTCTATGGCCAAGAACTCTACTATCCAATGGTTCACCCTTCTATTATGAAACTTTGCCAAATTTAGCTAGGACAGCTCTTGGATCACAAATACAAAATGTATTGTTAAGCTTACATTCAAAGTTGTCCCAGTTCAGTAGGATGTAGGAGAGGTTTTGTGAAATTCCTCAACAACAGCAGCTCCTCAAAGTACAATCCATAAATCTCTCAGGGTCCCAAGATTCTTCTAAAGAGGTGAAAAGGTCAAAACTATTTTCATAAATATTCTAAGACATTCTTTGCCTATTAAAATACTCCTCTCTTTTCCAACAACATTTCTGTATGAGATTAAATTTTCTTCATATAGTTCAACCCAAATAATATACCACAACAGATTGAATGCAGAAGCAGATAGGAGAATCCAAGCTAGAAATTAAAGAAATTTGCAAAAATGTGTAATAGTGTTACTTTTCTCATGGATTTCTTTTTGTTTTGGAAAACAGTTATTTTTCATTAAAATATCATTTATGTTAATATGTAGTAGGTTTATTTTAAAATTGATAAATATTTTGAAAATTTATCAGTTTTAATTTCAAATATAATAAGCATTGCTATAATCACAATAAACAAAAAATATTTGGGGTCTTTAATAATTTTTAAGAATTTAGAATCTTCAGCTCTTAATACCTCATCATGGCAAAATGACAGGGATAGGGGTGGAAGAGGTGACATTGGGTTCTTAAAAGTCTGGCCAGTGGAGCACTGTTTTTGGCTGTTGCTATTAAACTGGAAAAGCTTTGAATGTAAGTCAAACAATAAATTGTGTCTATTAAACAAGAACTGGGCAAGCTAAATGTGGAAAAGCTCATCTCCAGCAGGCTTGCCACAAGATGATGAAGTTGTTGTGGCCACATCAGAACATAAACAATCTCTACTAAAGATTCCACCTTTCCAAGAGTAAATCTAATTCAATATAGAGAATTTCATCATCAGTAGTCTATTTGATGAGAAGCATGGGTTGCCCTGGCAACTCATATTTAAAACAAAGAAAAAATATAAATGACCCCTTCTGTTTCTATAGCAAAGATGGCATTCTAGTAGAAAGGAAGGAAGGTGTATTAAGAATCACAGAGTTTTTAAGCCCATTCTTTAAATAATAGAGGGCAGCTAGTTGGCACAGCAAATAGAGTACTGGGTCTGGAGTCAGAAAGATTCATCTCTCTGAGTTCAAATTTGGCTTCAGACATTGACTACCTGTGTGATACTGGGCAAGTCATTTAACCTTGTTTCTTCATCTGTAAAATGAAGCTAGAGAAGGGAATAGTTAATTACTTTAGTATCTCTGCCAAAAGAAAACCCCAACTGGAGGTCTTAGAGTCAGACATGTCTGAAAAATGCTGAATAACAAATTAAATATTAACTTAAGTGTTGGTAGTCTAAATATGACTACCCAGCAACCACAGCAATCTTGACCTTCTCTTTACAAACAAGATCAGAAGCAGAGAGGTGTAAATTCAGAAAAGAATGTAGCTGGGTATGTATCTTGAGGGAAGAATAATGAATGGAGAGCCTATGTGCTCCACTGGTGTCCATGTGATACTAAAAGATCTAGACATTCTAACTATAAATAAAGTCAGAAACAGAGTGATGTTTGGCTAGAAATTAGAAATAAAGGTGGGCTGATCCTATAGAGTAAAGAAAAACTAATGAGCATCCAGCATGTTCTATTGGGATGTGATATGATGTCCAGCATTGGAGACATTATAGGGAGCAAAAAGAATGCCTTGAATTTTAGTCCAGCCTCAAATTCTTGAAAGCTATATGATCCTAGAGAAGTCAATTAAAAATTATGTACCTCAGCTTCCTCATCTGTAAAATTGGTTTAATAATAGCACCTACCAAAGAGTTGGACACAACTGAAAAACAACTAAAAATCTCACAGAGTTATTGTGAAGGATCATAGGATACAATACATATAAAGAACTTTGTAAATTTAAAATCACTATATAAATGTTAGCTATTATTTTAATATTATTATTAAAGAAAACCAGAAGCAGATGATATATGATTAGAAAAGATGGTGAGCTTTTCATATAGTGAAGGACAATCACCAGATAGCTAACATACTCTATCAGTAGCCATGCAACATCAAATGATCTAGAAGAATGTGTCCAACACATTGAATTGGCACATAATCCTTTGTAGAGGATTTATACAAAGACATAATTAATAATCCCAATAGAGAAGGCAGTATAAATGAAATGTTCCTACACCATCAGGCAGAGGACTCAGATTAATGAGATTATAACTCAACCATAGGACCAAAGTTTATAAATGTTTTTTGATACCAGGCTGTCTTCTATTTGCTAACCACCAATACATCTTAGGGTTTTTGCAATATAGCTTCATTTCCAGAAACAGACATAAATAAGGTCAATCTGTTACATATCTTAAAAATGATTTATTGTTTTCAAAGGAAAATGTAGACATTCTATGCCTTTTTTACATAATCACTCAACTCTAGTAGCACGAGTAATCATTTTTGTTTTTGCAAACCATCTGTTTTGGCATCTCCCTATAGCATGCCCTCTCTTGGGTATGAATTCATATCAAGCTGCTTGTACACTCATTTTAATCCAAATGCTTTTCTTCTATTATTTCATGTTTGTCTTAGATGTAGTTTGTTAATATATATTTGCTTGTTGTCTTCCCCTGTCAGGCTGTCAGTTCCTTGGGGCAGAAAATGTCTTTTACTGTTCTTTGTATTCCCAGACTTTTGCAGTGTCTGGAACATAGCAGGTACTTAATAACTAGCTGACAAAGAAGTGAGAGTAGTAGATCAGAAATGGTCAATAGCTATCTGATCAAGAAAAGAGGCCAAATTTGTCTCTTTAGGATGAGGCAATTGGTACCATGTGGCATGGAGGATAGTGCTGGACCTGGAGTCACCTATCTCTGACACTAACTGAGTGGGAGACTCTGGGCAAGTCATTAAGCCTCAATATCTGCAACTGATTTCTTCTTCTTCTTCTTCTTCTTCTTCTTCTTTTCTTCTTCTTCCTCTCTCTCCTCCTCCTTCTTCTTCTTCTTCTTCTTCTTCTTCTTCTTCTTCTTCTTCTTCTTCTTCTTCTTCTTCTCTTCTCCTCCTCCTCCTCCTCCTCCTCCTCCTCTTCCTCCTCTTATTTTTCTCTGCAGTTGACTTCTAATGTCCCTTGGAGAGAGCTCCAAGTCTCTGATTTGTTGCTAAGTCATTTTTCAGTCATGTCCAACACTTAGTTATCACATTAGGGACTTCTTGGCAAAGATATTGGAGTTGTTTGCCATTTCCTTTTCCAGCTCATTTTACAGATGAGAAAAATGAGGCAAACTCAAAATAACTTGTTCAAACTCACACAATTAGTAAGGGCTTGAGCCTGGGATTTGAACTCATGAAGATGAATCTTCCTGATTTCAAGCCCAGTGCTCTTTTCACCTTTATGATGGACTGCCAAATGATAGGGAAATTCCTCTCCTGGATCTTGAAGTTTTCCCTGCTTCAGTGCCCATATTATTGCATCATTCATCTTGTTGGGGAACAGAGAGGGTGGGATTGCCTCCCTCACCAGGAAAGCCTTAAATGTCAGACTGAAAGCAGTTCTCTCCTCTGGAGCAAAAGAATAGATCTTGGGTGAGTGAGAGGGAAGGACTTTTTCCTGGATACATTAGTGGCTGCCATCACCCACCTATTAAAACCCAATTTCATTTGAAAATTTGAAAAAGGACCAGAGCTTATCAAGATATCTTAGTCTCCAAGGAGGTTAGGGATAGTTATACGTGCTCCTGATTCCTGACTTGAGATGAAGAAGGACTCCCTGATTCAGCCCATAGGACAAGAGGTGAGTGAACACTCAGATGGCTTCCTTCCCAGGATTTTAGTCCATAGACAAGGATGCCTAGCAATGTTCAGACATAGTGGGATCAAGGCTTCCTGGCACAGGCCAGTAAATTTCCTTGTGATTAATCCTTGAATCAGAAATTTCAAGGGTTCAGGCCACTTCTCTTGCTCCTATTCTTTCCCCTCACAATAACAGTTCTTCCAAAGGTCCCTGGGAACAAGCGAGGCAGAAGCAGGCATTCAGTGGAAAAGAGGAAAGATCTTGAATCAGAGGTTCTGGGTTCAGTTCTTTACTACCACTTAATTACTATCTATGAGAACTTGTGCAAATCATTAAAATATTCTGAGGTTTCTATTTCCTCATAAATAAAATTAGATGGTGGGGTGGGCCAGATAACCTCTGACATCTCTTCTCTAAATGTATGATTCTAATACCTTGGATCTGGAGGGTACAAGAAGGTACAAGTGGAGCCTGAGGATAACATAATCATGTAGGAAGACTTTCCAAAAACTTATGGAAAGAACCTCAATTTCTTCATCTGTAAAATAGGGATGAGAATACTTATCTCCTATCTTCTAAAACATGCGGATAGTGCTTGGGAATGGTGTCTTTCTCATACTTCAATATATCAAAGTGCCTATAATTGAAGTTGAGAGCTAGAGCCCAGAGTCAAGAAGTTCTAAGTTTTAATCCCGCCTCAGACACTTAGCTGTGTGACCTGGAGCAAGTCTGTCACTTCATCCTGTTTGCTTTAGTTTCATCTTCTGTCAAAAGAGCTGGAGAAGAAAATAGCAAACCATTGCACTATCTTTTCTAAAGAACTCCCAGCTGGGGTCATGAAGAGTCAGACAAATCTGAAATGATTGAACAACAATAATTGAAGTTCTCTGTGAATGCAACCCTACTTGTGTCTTATATAAACCTATCTCTATTTACAAATCTGCTATTTCTCCTATTAGAATACATACTCCTTGAGGGCAAGAACTCTTCATATCTTCTTTAACTACAGATATGCTTAGCACAGTACTTGGCACACAGTAAGAATGCAACTGTTCTATTTTTTAGTAACAAGTATTGACTTGTTGTGGATAAAAATTCATCATTCTGTGGTCAACCTGAGAAAAATGCTTTTTTAAATTAAAGCTTTTTATGTTCAAAACAAGCAATTTTCAACACTCACCCTTGCAAAACCTTGTGTTCCAAATGTTTTCTCTCCCTTCCCCCAAACCCTTCTCCTAGACAGCAAGAAATCCAATATATGTTACAGATGCACAATTCTTCTATACATATTGAGGAAAATGTTTTGTAGACCATAAAGCTCTAGAAATACGTTATTTTCTTTTTCTCCACCTCCTAGAGATGTAAATTCTTCTTTTTCATCCTTTCCTCCTCTTCTTTCTCGTTCTTCTTCATCTTCTACTTCTTTTTCTTCATCTTCCTCCTCCTCCTCCTCCTCTTCTTCATCTTCTCTTTCTCCTCTTTTTCCTATCCTCCGGTTCCTCTTCCTTCTTCTCCTTGTTCCTCCTCTTCCTGGAGGAGAGCAGGTTCTCCTGTTCTTCTTCCTTCTCATGACTAACATATATTTAATAACTATTAGTTAGGACATAGATTATATTCCTAAATATACTGTTAGGGGAATGTGCCCAGAAAGGCTAGATGAGACCGGTTCTTTGACAATATTGATGATTTCCTGCCCAAATTACTGAAGGGCAGGAATCTTATATTTCTAGCAATGCTTTATGTTTCAATGAAGAGTTTTCATTCTTAAGTGTAGTCTTATCAGGACTCCCCTTTCACCAAGAAAATTTTTCCAGAAGACTATTGCCACCTACATGCTCTGGCAGAAAAGGTACCTGGAGATATTTCCTTGAATAGTTTTATCCTCTTGGACTCCATTCAGACTTGATAATTCTTTACAGAGGCTTTTGATCTCATGATGTATCATGCTTCCTCATTGCCCTGCCAAGAATCTCATTGCTCTCATTAAACTGAGAGATTGCTCCCAAATTGGACTTTGGAGAGTAATAGGACAACAAAATAAAGATACCCTGGCCCCGGAATCTGCTAAGTCAGCTTTTTGTCATACAGAGATTAACTGGGGGGCTGAGGATATTGGAGAGGGAGAAGATCATAAAAGAATCTAGCCCTGGCCCTGGCCTTTGAGATCAGTGCAGTCCTGGTGCTTTTATTTGAGGATTATTCAATCTGGTTTTGCTTGACCGAGAAGTAGGGATTACACTTTAAGTAGTTCATAGACTGGGGGATGCAGAGAACTCATAATGAGCTTGATTAGGGATTCAGAGACAATGATCTAGGCAAGGAAGGGGTAGTCAATTACAGCTTTTTTCAAAGTCAGCTTTTTTTTTTCCAACATTCCATCTTATTTTTCTCCTCTACTCTTCCTTTCCTTCCTTCCTTCCTTCCTTCCTTCCTTCCTTCCTTCCTTCCTTCTTTCCTTCCTTCCTTCCTTCCTTCCTTCCTTCCTTCCTTCCTTCCTTCCTTCTTTCCTTCCTTTCTTCCTTCTTCCTTCTTCCTTCCTTCCTTCCTTCCTTCCTTCCTTCCTTCCTTCCTTCCTTCCTTCCTTCCTTTCTTCTTTTCTGCTTTCCCTATTTCTTCTCTCCTCTGCTTATATATTAGGCCTACCAGGGATATATATCCTGTCTTCTAATTTGTGATGACCCTCATACCTACAGAGACTGCCAGTCTTGGCCTAGGCTGAAATACAGACAGATTTCTTCTGGAGTTCTTTGTATTTCCTTATCACTTCTGTTTCTTTTCTTTGGTTTAAATCATAAAGGATCATTCAGCATTGCATTCCAAGTTCTCTTTAAATATTTATTAGGGGAGATAGAATTGATTCTGTTCTACAAACATTTACTAAGAGATATTCAAGGCACTAAAATCATAGGATGAGATATTAGAAGTAATTAAGGCCAACTTTCTCATTTTTCAGAAGAGGAAACTGACTTATCCATAATCAGTACTTTCTTATGTCTTGAAGGTGAACTTGAGCTCTTTATCTTATTTCATTTATATCTTTTAATTTTTTATTACCTTTAATTCTAAATATATCCCTGCCCCTTTCACTCCCTCTTAGGAAAAAGGGGGGAAAGAGTTCACCCAAAGCAGCCAACATATCAGCTGTTTTGGAGAGTATATCAATATACCACACCTAGAGCACCCCACCTCTGAAAATTGGAAAGAGTGGTACATTTTTTCAATTCTTATTCAGTGCCAAGTTTGGTGACCTTGGATTTTTCAAGATTGTATTAGTGGAATGTGAACTTAGGCAGGCTCTACCTAGTTGTATTTCTATAAGTATTTCTTGTGTTGCTACATGCTCAACATGGTGCTGGGCTCTGGAGGGACTCAGGGAAATTTAAGACTTGGTTTCTATTGTTAAGGACATTACAATGTCCATACATGAAAAGAACAATAAATATAATGAAAAATAATTTTTAAAAAGAATCTGAAGGATCTTGGGTTTGAATGCTATGGAAAGTCAGAAGGGGATATCAATGTGGCTGGAATGAGGAGATGCTATAAGAAATGGGTGAACCTAACTTCTTCAACATTCAAAGACTTAAAGAAGGAATCAAACAGGACCTGAACCCAGCAAATAGCATGCTATCTGCCTGACTCAGATCCCATTTTAACCTCATATGACATAGTGGCTATGTAGAACTTAGCAACAGTAAAATAGAAAGTTTCTCCCCAAGAGAATGAATTCCCCTCATCTAAGGAAATGGGTTTGACCTAGAGGGTGAATGGGGGGAGAGATGAAGTGTCTGAAAACACAAAGAGTCAGCATAACTTTCTGGATATAGAAATTGGAAGATTATGAGAAGTCAAGCTCTGTGACAGTGAAGGGAGTATTAATGATGATTAGGGTATAGGAAAATTCAAGAAACATCTATTATATACTTGCATTGTGCTAGGTGCTGGGACACAAAATGAAGGATGGAGTCCCTGCTCAAGGACCTTAATATTCTTTAGGTGGGTAAGGGAAATAAAAAATATTATACACAAATAAGTAAATATAGAGTATTGGAAAGTAAATCCAGAGTAATTGTTGGGGGAAAAGAGGGATTTCTAATACCTGTAGAAGTTCAACCTGAGCCTTGAAGAAAGGAAAGAGAAGAGGAAAGATATAAAGTTTTATGATGTAGCTAATATGTTCTAGGCACTGTGCTAAGTACTTTACAAATATTATTTAATTTGCTCTTTATGACAACGTTGGGAGATAAGTGCTATTATTGTCCCTATTTGGTAGATGAGGAAACTGAGGTAGTTAAATGAATTGCCCAGGGTTACACAGCTAAGAAATTTTCAAGGCTGGATTTGAGCTTGGGCTGGTGCTCTATCTACTGTATCACTTAGCTGCCAAGAGGTGAAGTTGATTGAGCCAGGAGAGTATCATAGACATGAGGGATGTGGGTCAGATGATTAGAATATCACAGGGAACATCAGGTAGGTCAGTTTTGCTGTAACATAGAAGGAAAATAACATGAAATAAATCTGAAAAGATGTTATTACTTATTATTCATATGCGACTCTTCATGACTTCATTTGGGGTTTTCTTGGCAAAGGTGCTGAAGTGGTTTTGCATTTCCTTCTCTAGTTCATTTTACAGATGAGCAAATTGAGGCAAATAGAATTAAGTGATCTATCCAGAGTCACACAACTAGTAAGTGTTTGAGGCCAGATTTTAACTTGAGAAAATGAGTTTTCCTGATTGTAGGCCTGATTGGAAAGATAGACTGGATCAGAGGTTTTAAGAAATTTAAATACCATGCAGAGAAATTTGCATTTTATCCTAGAAGTAATAGAGAATCACTGAAGTTCTTGAGCAAAGGTTGCCATGGTCAGATCTGTACTTTAGGAAAATCAATTCAAAGTGAAGAGAAGATTGGAAAGAACAGGGAAGCAGGGAGAACAATGAGGTTGCTACTACAAAAGTACAGGTGATCAAATGAGATAATATTTGTAAACCACTTGGTACAGTGCCTGGTATATTATAGGTACTTAATGAATGCTTACCTCTTCCTTCCCTCTCATAGGTGAGAAGTGATGAAAGTGATGGATGCATGACTGGAGAAAAGGAGACTGATGATGTTCTGGAGAGAGAATTTTCTTTCAGAAGGCAGTTTCTATTAATTTCCTACTCATATCAGTCAGTCAGCCAGTCAGTTTTTTAGCTAACAAACATTTATTAGATACTTATTGTATGGCAAGTTGTGATAAGCACTAGAGATGGAAAGGCAAAAACATTATTCCTACCCTTATATAGCTCACATTCTGATGGGAGAGTCTTACAAACAAGGCATACCCACATATATAATACATCTATGTGTACACATATATATAAGTACATATGCAGAGTAGGGGAGAGAGAGGAAAAAGAGATAGGGAATGGAGAATAACAAATTTCAGAAGAAAGGCATAAGTGTCTGAGGGTTAGTGGAGCCTTGATCTGAGTCTTGAAGAAAACCAAAGAAACTGAGGCAGAGGTAAAGAGGGAAAATTTTCAGGCATGGAAGACAATTAGGGCAAAGGCATAAAGAAAGAAAGTAGAACAGGAAGGAACTTTTAAGATCATATAATCAGAGATCCTTGATCTTTTTAGTGTCATGAACAGACACTGGTGAAGCCCAATGATCCCTTCTTGGAATGATGTATAAAATAAAATATAGAGGATTACAAAAGTAATCAATTAGAGTGAAATAGTTATAAAAATCAATTATTATTTTATTAATAATTTAATTATTGTTTAAAAAATAAGTTCACCTAATCTAGTCCAACCTTGCTAATTTATAGATGAGGAAAGTGATGTCCAGTGAGGTAAAGAGCCCAGCCCAAATTCACCCATTTGCCTCTTCTCAGGTCAGAACACATTTTGTTTGCAATGGTTTTTTCAGGGCACCTATCTCAGAGCAGGATGGAAAATGATTCCCTTCTTCGCCTTATGTTTACTTCAAGGTAAGTAAAGGAGAGAGCCTGGGGGTGACTTTTAGAATTCTAAAATGTTCAGATGGTCAGGCTGCTAAGACTGGTGATTCCATGTCTCACTCCTGTACCCAAAGACAATCTGTAAAATTTAAGAGCTTCTGATGATGATTGCAATCAATTCTTGGCCTAGGTGAAGAGCGAGAGTAGTACCATGTAGACATTGCCATTAAAAGTGAATCAAAAAAGATGGTTCTCCGACCACTGGACTCAAAGTGGGTGGGCATATTCCTCCCCTATTGGGAGTCATGAGTCACTGTTTTCAAAGGGCAAATATGCCATATACAATTTCTTTATGATCTGTTTTAGAATAGTTCCTAAGTCCTTCTTTCTTAAGGTTAAAATAGATTTTGTTTTACTTGACAACTGCACATCTGTTAGAAGATTTTCTTTTCTATTTCCCCCTAGTTAGGGTGTGGGGGGAGGAAGATAAATTATTTTTTAAATTAGTTTAATTTAAAAACAGTTTTTAAAGAATAGACCTCATCTACTTCCACCCCACCTCCTTTCCCGCAGATACTAGTGCTTTGAAAGGTCCAAGACTGGTGGATGGAGATCTTGGGGGAACAGTCACCATCGAATGCCATTATACTCCCAGCCCAGTCAACAAATATCAGAGGAAATATTGGTGCCGTCTGTACCCTCCTCAGAGAGTCTGTCACACCATCATCTCCTCCAATCTCTTCATCAACCACCTCTACCAGGGCCGAGCGACTCTTGTGGACTTCCCCAGTCAGGGCAGGTTTGTAGTGACCTTGACCCAGTTGATACCTGAAGACTCAGGATACTATCGCTGTGGCATCGGACCTAGAACAGACATGCTCTTCTTCAGCATGAATCTGACCATCTCTACAGGTACAGGATTATCATACACCACCATGCCTTATAGTCAAACAGGAAGAATTCAGGGGGTAAAGTACAGGGTCTGGAAATAGCATTTAGATTAAAATGCCTTGTTTCCCACTTATTACCCCAGTGATTGTGCCCAAGGAACTTCATCCCTGTGGATCCTACTTTCCGCGATCAGAAAAATGAGAACACTGGATTGGATAATCTTTATGGCCCCTCCAGTTATGAATCTGTGATATAGAGGGCAGTTAATTCCATAGCAATAGTGGCATAAAGTTACAGTCCTTTAAAAATGTGGTCTATAAAGGCTTAAATGAGGAAAATAGTCGGAAAAGAGATTCTATTGTTCAGGAAATCTTTGACCTTTCAAAATATCCTCTGCTTTTACTTAGGGAATTCTCCTGGTTTTGTCCAGCAACTGTGTTCTGATTGGCCAGATTCTCTACTTTTACCAATCAGAATATGGAGGAGTTCCTGTGGAACTGGGAGAGAGGGACTAGAATATTTAGTCGTCACCACATTACAATTTGCCTTTTGGTCACAAAGTATAATCTAAATTGAGTGGAATAACATTATATGGGATATACTTATATTGAATTCGTGATCAGAAATGAGGGGAGTCTTAAGAAGTAAAGAAGGTGCTGAGGAGGAGTCCTTAAGATCTCTTGTTAGTATGGGACAGTAGAATCTGAAAGATAGTGAACATCTGAAATGCATGTATGTTATAGCCAAGAAATTCTAAATGGTAAATTCTGAGAATTCAACGTTTGGGAAAAAAGTAGTCCCTCCAGAAGAATGTATAAGCTTCCTTTGACCACACAATGGGAGCTCTGTAATCCCATTTCTTTCCCTTTTTGATTTAAGCAAGGAACCTCAGAGATAAATATAATTAATGCTCATCTTAAGTTAAATAATGCATCCCAAATACCTGATGTATCTATTATTCCCTGGTTTTTCTAATTTAGTTACACATTTTCTCTGACATACATACATGCACACATATATACATAATATGCATGCAAACACACACATATTGTGTCTGGAATGGTTTGGGAAAACAAGTCTTCCTGATTCCAAATCCAATGCTTTCTCCATTTTATGCTGACTCCTCTCAGATTGGCATGATGGAATCTGAGAGTTGGAAGTGATAATTTAGTCCAGTCCAAATGCCAAAGGCAGCCATTGGACTCAACATGACCCTGGAAGTAAGCATCATATTCCTCATTCTACAGATCAGGAAAACAAGCCTCAGTCACTACTCTATAGTCACATACTAGTAAATATCAGAATCTGGATGTAGACCCAAGTGTTTGGACTTAGTCTATCTCTCTTTCCTCTAAACCACACATTCCTCACAAGTCTATCAATTATTCATAAATTGAATTGTAAGTTTGTTTCATCAAGAGCTTTCTTCCCAACAACTAACAGCTGCTGAACTAAGGGAATGGGAATTTTGAAGGAGTGATTGGGGAGGAAAAAAGAATAAATTTGAGGAGCAAGGCATTTCAGGAACAGGAAGGTCTGAGGAGGTTCTAGTCTGTAGGCTCTGGGAAGCCAAGGGATATCATTTGGGTAGTGGATGATTGGGGATAGAAGGAATCCTAGAAAATGGGATAAGAGAATAGAAAGAGATGGCTGCTCACTTCCCACTTTTGCCTGATATGTGCTGAATTAGAGGCTATTGATATTTCCTTAAATTTGTATTTTAGATAGCATGTGTATTCATGTAATAGTTAGCTTGAGTGTGATCAGTTTACCAACCTTCAGACAACTTAATGTAATTCAAATATATTGTTATTAATTTACCTGTGTTCTTTCCCAACATCTCAAGCCAATCATTCTTTAGACTCTGCCATCATCACAATTCCCTCAAGCATCACCCCCATGACAACTCTGGCTACCAGAGATCAGACCGTGGAAACACTTGGTACATCAACTTCAGTTATAGGAAGACATGTCCTTGACACATCCGTGGTTGTAAAGAAATGGGAGGCAAGAACTAGCAGAAAAGATACTACTCCAGCTGAAGTCACCCAAGCACCAGGAACTACTAGAGTAACAACTACAGCTGCAGATGGACAGAATCTTGACACAACCCTACTTGTAGAGGGATGGGAGGCAAAAACCAGCAAAAGAGATACCACTCCAACTGAAATCACCCAAGCACCAGGAACTATTGGAGTAACAACTACAGCTGCAGATGGACAGAATCTTGACACAACCCTACTTGTAGAGGGATGGGAGGCAAAAACCAGCAAAAGAGATACCACTCCAACTGAAATCACCCAAGCACCAGGAACTATTGGAGTAACAACTACAGTCACAGGTGGACAAGACATTGATACAACCCTACCTGCAGAGGGATGGGAGTCAAAAACCAGAAAAGATACCACTTCAGCTGAAATCATCCAGGTACCAGAAAGCACTGGAGCAACAACCCCAGTTATAGGTGCACAGGTTCCAAAAACTACTGAAACAACTTCATCTTCTTGCAATCAGGTCATTGATGCAACCTTGACTATAAAAGAATGGGGAACAGCAACTTACAGAGGAGATATAACTCCAATCAGAGTCACAAAGGCCTCAGGAATCCCTGGAACAATCACCTCAGTCATGAGTAGAAAAGGTCCAGGAACTCTTAAAGGAACAATTCCAACTGCAGGCATCCAGGATCTCAACACAAGTCTGGTAGCAAAAGGACAAAGGGCAGAAATTAGTAGAGGAGATCCAACTCTGATAAACATCACTCAGCTACCAGCACAAGTTTCAAGCAAAAATATACAGCCTCCAGGAAGAGTTAGAGTAACAATTCCAAATACTGATGTCTGGATTCTGGAAACCACAAGAGCAGCAGATCCAATTCCAGAGGTACAGACTTCAAGAGCCAAAGTAACATCAAATATAATGGTCCTGAGAACTAGGGCAGAGACAAAAACAATCGTGGGAACCATTAGGGAAAGAAGATCAACTATCAGAAGCACAAATAGGCTAACTGGGGGAACTGTGAACTCTAGAACACATCTGATCACCACCAGAAACATCCCAGGAATCATCAGACCTTCAACAATGGTTAGAGACTATCTTAGAGAAGTAACTCCAGGTATATACCGACAGACTCTGAGAACCACAAGGGCTACAACCTCAGATGCTGATATAAGTCCATGGTTCTCAGGAACTATTAGAAGAGGGAAAACCTCCGCCTTAGGAGGAACATCTGCTATTGGTAGAGAAAGTCACTCTGAGAAACCACTGAAGAGAATACCAGGAGCAACACTCCTGATTCCTCCCAGCAACAAGCCCTGCATGGAGATGTAAGAGCCTGTACAATTCTTTTCCAGAGGTATACTCTTGCCATTCTGCCCCCTTAGATCTGTTCTCTGGATCCTTCCTTCATCTTTGCCTACTCATCTTAAAATTGGATGTAGGACTGATGGGAAGTACACTGGATTTGTGATTCTTTTCTTCTTTTCTTTCCTCAGTCCACTAACAAAGACGAGGACAACAGTTATGACAATGTTTCATCTCAATTTGTCACTTCTTTGCCCTACTCCTTCAAGTGTCTCAGTTAAGACTTGTATACTGGAAACTTCCTTGTCTTTTTTCCTTCTCATTCTTTCTTTCTTTCTTTTCTCTCTCTCTTCCTTCCTTCCTTTCACCTTTCTTTCCCTCTCTCTTCTTTCATTCCTCCTTTCCTTCCTTCTTTCTTCCTTCCTTCCTTTCTCCTTCCTTCTTTCCTCTATTCCTTCCTTCCTCCCACCCTCCCATCTCCCTCTTTCCTTCCTTCCTTCCTTCTTTCCTTCCTTCTTTCTTCCTTCCTTCCTTCCTTCTTTCTTCCTTCCTTCCTTCTTCCTTCTTTCCTTCCTTCCTTCTTCCTTCCTTCCTTCTTTCCTTCCTTCCTCCCTCCCTTCCTTCCTTCCTTCCTTCCTTCCTTCCTTCCTTCCTTCCTTCCTTCCTTCTTTCCTTTTTTCCTTCCTCCCTTTTTTCTTTCCTTCCTTCCTTTTCTTATTTTCTTCTTCCTTCCTTTCCTTTCTCATAGTTTAATTAGAGAGTTTTAATCATAAAATGAAAAAGCCAAAGACAATGAAAATATTTACTCCAAAACCTACAATTTGAAGTATCACTGAGTTCTAGAGAAGTATATTGTTTTGTTCAAGGTCACAAAACTAGTAATTTTTATGACTGAGAAAGGACTAGAACAGATCTTCAATTGCTAATCCACTATAATTTCTGATATACAATACAATCTTCCTCTTAGGATGTGACTGGGCCATCCCTGGCAAAAAGACACCTTCATACAAGGCAGTATGGGAGAAAGAGCCCTAGCCTGACAGTGAAGAAACTGGAGTCACTCTTGTCCTGACTCTGTGACTAGCAAGCTATGCGATACTAGGCAATTGGCTTTGGTTCCCAGTGCCTTAGTTTTTTCTTCTGTAAAATGAGGGAGTGAGACTAGATGGTGTGCAAGGTCATTTCTAACTCTAAGTTCTAGGATGCTCTGATTATAAGTAAGGTCTTCATTTCTTATGCTTTCTCAACTCTCCCTCCTCCTTTCTTCCTCAGTTTGTCTCCAGATCAATGGCGTATCTCCCAGATCCTGATCGCTTTCTCTACTGTGTTGCTTCCAATTGTTCTCCTGGTTCTGTTACTACTGTTAAGAAAGCTTCGAAAGAGGATCTGTAAGTCCTTACAGAGTGTTGGGAATGGCAATTTTTAATATAATTTTTGATGCTACAAGGGGTACATTTATGTTTGATAGTTAGGGTAATAGACTAGGGAATGAGAGAGGGAAGGAGACTAGAGAGCCAGATACAGCTCTCCCTTTATATTTTCTGTATGTCTTTAATCAAGTCACTTACTTATTTGATCCTCAGTTTGTCAATCTATACAATCATCCTTTCCCAATTTATGCTTCCTAGGATTAACAGTGTTAAAGATGAAGTTCTCTGGAAGATAATAGGAATCTTAAGATTTCCAGCTTGAAGGAAATTGAGAAATCATTGACTCTAAGTTCCCCACTTTATAGATAAGGAAGCTGAAAACAAGAGAAGGGAATTTGTTTTCCAAGGTTATATGAGTAAAAATCATTAAGCTGAGATTGGGATCTCGGCCTGCCAACTCTATCATCTAGTTTGTGATCACAAAATTTGAGATGTCTTCAAGGTCCTTCCTCTTCCTTTTTTGCAGAAGTATTGGGATAGGGAGGGAAGGTCTATGGATATGAAACATTGTGAAAATTGTCAGATTTTTTTTGGAGGCAATTGGGGTTAAATGACTTGCCCAGGGTCACATAACACACAAGTGTTAAGTGTCTGAGACCAGATTTGAACTCAGGTCCTCTTGACTTCAGGGCGGGTGTTCTATTCACCTAGCTGCCCCAGATTTTTGTAATGTGATGATAAATTTTGCTATTTTTTCTCTTATTCTTCTTTTTAACAACATTATTTGTTATAAGGAATGTCTCCTCTAGGAGAAGGATTGAGGGTAATTTAGGTTATATAAAAACAAAATCCATCAATAACATTTTAAAAATATCCTAAAGAAATTGTTAAATGGAAGCTTGAGTGGTCTCCAAGTCACTTTATCCCCACTCCCACGTATATACCAGATAGAGAAAGAACAACAGAAAAGAAGATGAAAAGATGAATCAGCCAAAGACTATACATTCGGTGTTCTGGGGCTGAAATTTTATTATAAATTAGGTCACTGCCTGTCTAGGAACCAGAGCTAAGTGTTAGCAAGCAAAGGGTTATATAGTGCCTGGAATTGAGGCTGGCGGGAGGGGCCTAAATGGGGGACAAGGGAGTGTCCTGAGTCCACAAACTATAGATTCTATAGTCCTGGCCCTCTGCTGAACATTTTCATTCTGGGGCCCCAAACTGTTACTTGGTTTTTTGGTGCTTTGAGAATAAATTATATCTTCAGGGGAAGAGCTCTAAGGAGAAGGAATTTGCTAGATCCAGTAATCCTCATAAGGTCTTCTGTGTCTATGCAGCTCTTCGGACCCAGAAACCCAAGGTTTCCCTAATCCAGTTGACTAACTTTCAAGATCTCACTGAGATGCCGAGCTTGGAAGCACAACCACTCCAGGAAGCCTAATACTTCTGCACAATCGTCACCACACATGACAATCAGGGTGGGTAAGGGAAATCAGTCTTCCTATCTGTGTCAGTTTGAGCTCCTCAGGGGAAGACGCAGGACCAGGATTTCTTTCCTATGGTCAGAGAAGGAGGCCAAAGGCATTGGAGTTCAACCTAGTGAAGAAAAAGGTGAGGTTGTGAAGACTTAATTATTCTTAAATCTAGGAAGGTGTTAAAATGAAGGATGCTCATTAGTTTTTGTTTTCTACCACCAAAGAACAAATGAAGAGATTTTAAATTTCAGTGTGATTCCAGAAGGAACTTTCAAACAAAGAAAATTACTGATCCCTGGAAGAGAGTACTAAGGGAGGCCATTTCATCTCTATGCCCAAAGATTTAACAATTGTGATCTCTCCTTCCTTTAAATCTCCTCATTACTTTGTAATTTTCATGTGATATTTTTTATATTCAAATTTATGCTGTAGTATTTGTATGAGTAGTTAGTCTATCATTACCCAAAAACAGATTGTAAATTCCCTGAGGATATCTTCTTGACCTTTATATCTCCCACAGTGCCCAGCCATATAGTAAATATTCAATAAATACATTATCTTGATCAGTCTTGTGTGGGATGAAATTATTTCTGTTTATTCTAACCTTCACTGATTTTTCCCTTTTTTCAGCTCCTCCAAAAATGTGGAATGAAGTTATCTCTGAATATTCTAGTCTTCACTGATTTCCCCCTTTCCTTCAACTCCTTTAATAGTTTTCAAATATATCAATAAAACTTTTTGATATTTTTTATTTATTTGTAAATTATATGCATACTTCTATGCTAATTATTATATGCCTTTACCAAAAATTTACCAAAAATTAATTAAAAAATAAGATAAAGGTGAAGCAATATTTGGTCCTGGAATCATTAGGGAGTCTTTAGAGTTTATTGAGAAGTGTGTGTGACATAATAAAATCTACAGTTTAGGAAAATCACTTTGGCAGATGTATCTCATCTGTCATGAGAATGATAGAAGCTGATAGGAGGAGAGAAACAGATCAGAGACTAGCTCAAGAATCCTGATTGAGAGTAAAATAAGGTGATAACAAAGTGAGTTAAGAAAAGAAACAGATGGGACAATTGTAAAAGAAAGGAAAATACAATTTGGCAACATATATGGGTTACACATATGGGGTAAGAGAAAATAAAGAAGACAGTAAGATAATGACTAGAAGGATAGTAGTGCTCTTAACATCAATGGGCAAATTTGGAAAAGGGGTAGGATTGGGGGGAAATGCAATACAATTTATAAGCTTTTGTTGTTATCTGTGCTTGTTCATCTTGTGGGACTCACTTGATTTTTTGTGTGCTTGCTGGTTATTTTTTCTAGCTTATTTTTAAAAATAGCATTTTTTCCAATTACATGTAAAAATAGTTCTAAACATTCATTTTTATAAGATTTTGAGTTTGAAATGTTTTTCCCTCCTTCTCTTCCCACTCCAAGCAGTCTGATGTAGGTTATACATGTGCAATTATTGAAATGTATTGCCACATTATACTTCTGAAAAAAGAAACAGAACACAAGGGAAAAGACACTCACAAAAAAAAACTCCCAACAAAAAAAGTGAAAATAATATGCTTCAAGTTGCAATCAGATTTCATACTTCTTTTTCTGAATGTGGATAGCATTTTTTATCATGAGTCTTTTGGAATTGCCTTGGATCAATGTATTGCTAAGAAAAGCTAAGTCTATAAAAGTTGTTCATTGCACACTATTGCTATCACTATGTAAAATGTTCTCCTTGTTCTGCTCCCTTTACTCAGCATCAGTTCATGTAAATCCTTCCAAGTTTTTCTGAAATCTGCCTACTCATCATTTCTTATCGCACAATAATTTTCCATTATATTCATATACCACAACTTGTTCATCCATTTTCCAGTTGATGGGCATTCCCTCAATTTCCAATTCTCTGCCACTACAAAAAGATTAGCTGTAAATCTTTTTGTACATGGAGGTCCTTTTCCCTTTTTTGTGATCTCTTTGGGATACAGATCTAGTAATGATATTGATGTTTGATTGTCCTTTGGGAATATTTTCAAATTGCTTTCCAGAATGATTAGATCACAAAATCATTAACAATGCATTAGTATTCCAATTTTCCTGTATCTTCTCTAACATTTATAATTTTTCTTTCCCATTATATTAGACAAGCTGATAAGTGTATGGTACTTCAGAATTATTTTAATTTTCATTTTTCTAATCAATAGTGATTTAGAGCATTTTTTCATATGACTATAGATAGCTTTAATTTCTTCATCTGAAAACTGCCTGTTCATATCTTTTGGCCATTAATCAGTTGGGGAATGACTTGTATTTTTATAAGTTTGATTTAATCCTCTATATATTTGTGAAATGAGCTATTTATCAGAAACATTGGCTGTGAAAATTGTTTCTCATCTTTTTGCTTTCCTTGTAATCTTGGTTATGTTTGTTTTGCAAAACCTTTTTAATTTAGTGTTATCAAAATTATCCATTTTTCATTTTATAATGCTTTCTATCTGGTCATAAATTTGTCCCTTCTCTGTAGATCTGACAGGTACTATTTCTTGTGCTCTTAATTTGTTTATGGTATTACCCTTTATGTCTAAATCATGTACCCATTTAAACTTTATCTTGGCATACAATGTGTGATGTTGGTCTGTAGCTAATTTTTGCCATATCATTTTCCATTTTTCCCAGCAGTTTTTGTCAAATAATGAGTCTTTGTGCTTATAAAACAGTAGATTTACTGTTTGTGTCTTTTTTTACTTTTTGTGTCTTGTGTACCTAATCTATTTCACTGATTTACCACTCTATTTCTTAGCCAAAAACAAATAGTTTTGATGATTGCTGCTTTATAATATAGTTTTGGATTTGGTATGATTAAGTCATCTTCCTTTGCATTTTTCTCATTAATTCCCTTAATATTCTTGATCTTTTGCTCCTCCAAATGAATTATTATTTTTTCTAGCTGTATAAAATAATTTTTGGTAGTTTGACTAGAATGGTAATAGATACGTATGAAAAATGTTCTTAGCAAATAGACTCCTGAATATTTTATAGTGTCTTCAGTTATTTTAAATGGAATTTTTCTTTTTTATCTCTTGCTGCTGAGCTTTGTTGGTAATATATAGAAATGCTGATGATTTGTGAGTTTCTTTCATGTCCTATGACTTTGCTAAGTTGTTAATTATCTCAAGAAGTTTTTAATTGATTTTCCAGGGTTTTCTAAGTATACTATCCTATCCATAATCTGCAAAAAGTGATAGTTTTATCTCCTTGTTGCCTATTTTAATTCCTTCAATTTCCTTTTCTTCTCTAACTGCTAAAGCTAACATTTCTAGTACAATATTGAAGAATAGTGGTAATAACAAGCATCATTGTTTCACCCCTGATCTAAGTGGGAAGGTTTCTAACTTATCTTCATTATACATAATGCTTGATGATGGTTTTAGATAGATACTGCTCATTATTTTAGGGAAAAATCCATTTATTTCTTTGCCCTCTATTGTTTTTCCTAGGAACGGTGCTTTATTTGTCCAAAGTATTTTCCACATCCATTCAGATAATCATATGATTTCTGTTAGTTTTGTTATTTACCTGGTCATTAATGCCAATAGTTTTCCTAATATTGAATCAGCTTTGCATTTCTGATATAAATCCTATCCAGTCATAATGTATTATTCTCATGCTAAATTGCTGTAATCTCTTGGCTAATGTTCTATTTATTTTTGCATAATTATTCATTAAGGAAATTGGTCTATAATTTCCTTTTTCTATTTGGATTCTTCATGGTTTAGGTATCAGCACCATATTTGTGTCATAAAAGGAATATGATAGGACTCCTTCTTTCCCTATTTTTCCAAATAGTTTATATAGTATTGGAATTAATTGTTCTTTAAATATTTGGTAGAATTCACTTGAAAATCCATCTGACCCTGGAGATTTGTTCTTAGGGAGTTCATTGATGGCTTGTTCAATTTCTTTTTTTCTAAAACTGGAGTTAAGTATTTTTTATATTTATATTATTTATATTTGTATTTATTTTTTACAAATATTCATCCATTTCACTTATATTGTCAGATTTATTAACATACCACTGGGCAAAATAGTCCCTAATCATTTCTTTCTTTCCTTTTCACTGGTAGTCAATTTATCCTTTTCATCTTTGATACTGGTAATTTGGTTTTCTTTTGTTTGTTTGTTTTTTCAATAAAATTAAGCAAAGGAGTATTTTTTTTATTGATTGTTTCCATAAAATCAGCTTTTACTTTTATTTATTAATTCAATAGTTTTCTTACTTTCAAGTTTATTAATCTCTCCTTTACATTTTAGAATTTCTAATTTGGTTTAATTGGGTATTTTAAATTTGTTCTTTTTTTTTTAATTGCACATCCAATTTATTGATCTATTCTTTCTCTATTTTATTCATGTAAGCATTTAAGTTGCTTTGGCTATATCCCATAAATCTTGGTATGTTGCCTCATTCTCTTTGATAAAATTATTGCTTTGTTGTTGACCTACTCATTCTTTAGAATTTGATTATTTTGCTCCAATTAAATTTTAGATTATCTTTTCATGACCATTTATTACATGCAATTTTATTATATCATGATATTAAAAGGATGCATTTAATACTTCTGCCTTTCTGTATTTGATTGTGAGGTTTTTATGCCCTAATACACAATCAGTTTTTGTGTTTGTGCCATGTTCCACTGAGAAAAAAGTATATTCTTATCCATTCTCAATCAGTTTTCTCCAGAAGTCTATCATATATAACCTTTCTAAAACTCTACTTCCTCTTTAACTTCTTTCTTTTTAATTTTATGGTTAGATTTATCTAGTTTTGAGAGGGAGAAGTTGGGGAACCCCACTAGTATAGTTTATCTATTTCTTCCTGTAAATCAACTTCTTTAAGAATTTGGTTGTTATACCACTTGATGCATATATGTTTAATATTGATCTTGCTTCATTGTCTATGGTACCCTTCAGTAAGATGTAGTTTCCTTCCTTGTCTCTTTTAATTAGATTTAGTTTTAGTTTTGCCTTGAATGAGATCAGGATTGCCATCCATGCTTTTTTAAACTTCAGCTTAAGTGTAATATAATCTGTTCCAGCTTTTTACCTTTGCTCTGTGTGTGTCTATTTGCTTCAATTGTATTTCCTGTAAACAACATATTGTAGGATTCTGTTTTTAAATTCATTTTGATATCTGCTTCTATTTTATGGGAGAGTTCATTCCATTCACATTCAGTTATATTTACTATGAATCCTTTAACCTGATCCCAGAGGTAAATTGAGGTAGGATCTGGGTGAAGTAAAGAAATTTCCTTTCCTCAGCTTCTCCTTCCCCTCTCCTTCTCTTCACCTTCATCACTACAATGACTGGGTGAAGAAGGTCCCTGACTTCCAGCCACAGTAATTCAAGCTAAATTGAAGTTCCTGGGGTAGTAAAAATGAGCTCAGCAGTCCATCAAGCCAGCCTAAATATTTTGTCCTGGTCATAATTTTCTGGGATTTTCCTAAAAAGAAAAATCCCTGAGTTGGTTGGGAGGCAGGGGGATTTTTGCCCGTGAATCTCAGGATATAAAAACTCCCCCTCCACAATGAGCCTGTTGTCTGCTAATAAAGCTTTAACATCAGGGACAAATTAAGGGAGCTGGAAATAGCTCTTTTTTGTCAAAAAAGAAAGCATAAAAAAAAGGAAATTCAGTCTGGATTCTGTACATAGTTGTCTGACATAATGTCTGATGGAGGAACACTGCCTTTTCCTTGACCTTGCTGCAGTCTGAAATCACAGTCTGCCTTGTCTTTTCCTGATATATTGGTAAGCTGCTGAGAGTTCATATGGATAGAGCTGTCCCAGGGCAAGATTTCATACCTTTTTATGTCCTGATCCCCTTGGATAGTCTAGTGAAACCTATGTGCCCTTTCTCAGACTAATGTTTTTGAATATGTAAAATAAAATGCATAGCATTAAATATGTACTAAATGTTATATATATATATATATATACATTATCCTATAATATCTATTATATGTGTAATATGTATGTATATGTATATGTATATATTTGTGTGTATATATATATATATACACACAAATAAATACATATACATACAATTTCAATCCAATTGATATATAAAATGCCCTACATAGTATCATATTCAGTCTTTGTCTTTCATTTTTTTTTCCATCTGAATTCAAGGATCCCCGAAGTTTCCTCTCCTAGAAGTCGAAATTCATAGGAGGAAGGAAAGTTTCTGACTAATAGACAGTTTGTCTGAAGACAAATGTTCCTAGGGGACATGGCACTGCTGGCGACCTTATATCTTCATCAACAACAGGAAACCTGGATTCAGTCTCTCTTCTATGAGGCTCTGAACCAGACACTTTGCCAAGAAAACACAGGAAGACATACACACAGTGCAAAGTCAATAAATGTCAGTCATTTCATCCTATCTAGTGAAAAGCAGTGGATTGACAGAAATGAAGTACATAACAAATAATGACCCAGATACCTCAGAAGGGCACTTCCTATATCTCCAGATTGCTTTCACAAACATTCTTATCTTATTTGAAGCACATAGTGGGTTTTTGAAGTATAAAGGAGAAAGGATAGGTGTTATCACAATACCTCATTTAATAGATAAAGAAAATAACTCTCAGGGAGGTTGTCTTAACTTAATTAGTACCAGAGTCGAAACTAGGTCTTGAGTCACTTGATTATTTGCCCAATGTTCTTTGATACCACAGTGATGGTGACCCTGAACTTCTCCCCTCTGCCTTCCTGAACACAGAACACACTTCAAAGTCCTGTTCAAATCCAACCACATTTCTCTGGCATCTCTAGCCCAAAGTGACATCTCCTTCCTTGGAACTCCTGTGACTGTTTTATTCACTCACCATTTATCTATCGCCAACCCCCTGCCTGGTATTTATTTTAAGCTGTTTAGCTCAGTCTGTCTTGTGTGGAAAACCAAAACTAAGTGGCTGTTCTCTTCTGAAAAGTGGCTAAACAAACTATACTATATTGATTTAATGGAACAGGTGCTATAAGAAATGATGGAAGGAAATTAGGTAGACAATCTCTGAAATGACGCAGAGTGAAATGAACAGAACCAGAAAAACAACTTGTACAAGGTAGAGAAAAACACCTTGGAAAGACCTGAGAACTTGAGGACTGAAGATGAAACACATCGGCCCTTGCTAGAGAGACAATGAGTTTTGCCACCTTGAGTTTTTCTTTTGAGTTTTTCATTTTCCTCGTTTATTTTTTGTAAATGTGTTGGAACAGATAATATCTAAGGTCCCGTTTAGTTGTAAGTCACATGATTTTAGTTCTAGTGACTTGCCTGAGGTTAAGTAATGAATTGTTTGGGGAGCTGGGACTCAAAAGTAGGTCTGATGAGTGGGTTTCACAATCATTTCTTTAAATCAAGCTCTCTGTCCCAGATACTACTCATATAATCCTTCATACTCCCTTTTACTCCCTTGCCAATTGACCTCACTCCAAAAAAAAAAAAAAAAAAAAAAGATTTAATTGTTTAAAATTTTTGTTCTGTTCACAGGCCAAAGTCTTTGATGTGAGGAAAATCACTGTAGCAAATGTGCAGCCCAGTCCAGTTTGCCCCAACTCTTTCTGCCCACTTCTATACCCTCACCATCTCTTTTAATATCTGCCTCAGCCAAAGAGAATCAGCATACAATTCTGTTATAAAACCATTGCAAATCTAAGTAGAATTGAATTTTAAGAATTATTCATTCTCCTGAATTATCTTTAGCAGTTGTGATAAATGCATATAGCTTAGAAATAACTGCACAGTGCCCAGCACATAATAATTGCTTAATAAATCATCTGTCTGTAAAGCTATGTATCTCTCTCTCTCTCTTTCAATTAATGTCAAGCTGAAATTAGAGTTTGGTCACCTGATTCCTACCTAGCCCAGTATTCTTTAATACCACACTGCTGGCTGTCTTGAATTCCTCTATTTTGCCTTCCTGAATGTTGCCCACATCTCAAAGTTCTATCCAAAGATATCTCTCTGTCTCTCTATCTTTGTCTCTCTTCTCTCTATTTCTGTTTCTTTGTTTCTTTATTTCTCTGTCTCTGTCTCTATTTCTCTTTCTGTCTCTGTGTGTCTCTGTCTCTCTTGTCTTCTCTCTCTATATATCCACTTTGTCTCTGTTTCTCTCTGTGTCTCTCTGTCTCTGTTTCCTCTCTCTATCTGTTGTTCTCTGGCTCCTCTCTCTTCCCTCTCTCTCCATCTCTTTCTCTATTTCTCTGTCTCTTTCTCTATTTGTCTCTCCGTCGTTGTCTCCATCTCTGCCCTGTTTTTCTCTGTCTCTTTCTCTCTCTCCCTCTCCCCCCACCCTCACTCTCTGTCTCTGTCTTCTCTCTGTGTGTTTCTGTCTCTCTGTTTATTTCTCTCTGTGTGTATCTCTCATCTTAGTCTCGCTCTTTGTCTTTTCTGTTTCTCTCTCTGTCTCTCTGTGTATTTCTGTCTCTCTCTCTTACTCTGTTTCCTTCTGTCTTCTCTGTATATGCATCCTCTCTGTCTCTCTCTCTGTGTCTTTGTCTCCTCTCTCCTTTCTCTCTGTCTCTCTCTATCTCTGTCTGTCTGTCTCCATGTGTGTGTTTATGTGTGTCTCTGTCTCTGACTCCTCTCTCTTCTCTCTCTCTCTCTCTTCTCTCTCTCTCTCTCTCTCTCTCTCTCTCTCTCTCTCCCCCCTTCTCTCTTCTCTCTCTCTTTCTCCCTCTCTCCTCTCTCCCCCCCCCTCTCTTTCCTCTTTCTCTTTCCTCTCTCTCTCTCTCTCTCTCTCTCTCTCTCTCTCTCTCTCTCTCTTCTCTCTCTCTCTCTCTCTCTCTCTCTCTCTCTGTCTCTCTCTCTATCTCTCTGTCTCTGTCTCTCTCTCTGTGTGTGGGTATGAGTGTGTAAATCCTGGGTCAAAGTCCAAAGCTTTTTTGGTTTCTTTCTTTTTTTAGCTGACCCAATGACCAGATTGGTCTCCCTCTCAGGCCAACCCAATTATTCTCCTAGGGGCAGGAAAGTGATGCCAGAGCCCACCCTGGAATTGAAGGAAGGCAGGATGGAGCTGCCCACAAGCCATGGGAATGAAGGCTGTGCTTGCCAACAAGGACATACAGTAGTTGGCATTAGTTGGGTTGATGACTGACTAAGCTTGGACAAAAATGTCTCTCTTGATCCCATGACTTCAGTTGAGAATTTTATCTGGGTTGCAATCAGGATTATGTTCTGCTTATTCATACCTAGGGAACCTTTCTTCCCCTTTGCATATATATAAAATTTCTGCGTAGGTATAAGTGTTCTCATCAGGACATAAGGGGTCAAGCAAAGGTCTTTCTTTCCCCTGGTATTTTAATCCCAAGGCTTCCCACCTGGACACTCTGGGAGTTTCAGAAGAAGAGCCAAATAGACCCCAAAGAAATCTTTCCTGGATTTAACTTGGCTGTCTTTTCCATTGGGAGAATGGTCTGGGGGTCCAGAGACTGCTCCTCCATACCTCCAGTCACTGAAAGGATGGAAAAATCATGCTGTGACCTTTGATTCAACTCAAGAGAATGGGGGGGTCCTGCACAAATCATGCTAATAATAGTAAAGTTGGCATTTATGATGTACTTTAAGATGTGTAAAGGGCTTTCCATAGGTTATCTCATTTGATCCTAATGACAACCCAGGAAATTGATATATTAATAGTCTCATTTTACAGATGAGGAAACTGAGACTGAGCCTTGGGAGGTGAATGCTATTATCACCATTTTACAGATAAAAACATTTAGACTGAGTGGTGAAGCGACTCTCCAAGGCTCACACAGATGGTAAATACCCATGGAAGGATTTGAATTGAAGCCTCCCTGATGGCAAGCCCAGTGCTCACTAAATTGCCAGATCAATAATGGCTTGCCTCAGGCTGGTGGTCAGAAGTATTTGGTTCCCTACTAGCCTGTTTTAGGAACATAGACTGAGGGTATCTGAAAAGGGAAAGGAAGAGGGAAATTTCTTTTTCAGTACCTATAAACCATATGAATCTGAGGTTTGAAACACTTCTGAGACCAGGAACAAGGAAATGCCTCAAGCCCTTTGTGAGACCCCAGAGACTGGTGGGACCAGACTGGGCACTTATCACCTGACACCCCTTCTGTTTTCTTTGGGTGTCAATTGTAAAGTGGCTTCCTCTTTCCATCAGGATGAAGTGGGGGAAGGGGAAGAGGGACAGGTGTGGGGGTTGAATCACAGACCTTATTCAAAGTGGCCCAAATGCAGCTGGGGATACCTCTGCTCCACTTGAAATTTTGAAGAAAAGTTTTTTCTGACCCTGATGAATGAGAGCACATTCAGGGCAGAATTTTTAAACCGAAGTTTTCGAATCTAAGTGGACACTTGACCAGATGAAATCTCAACACCTCAGCTTGTCCTCCCAAATTCCTACTTTAGCTTCATTGTGTGAACAAGGAAGAAAGTTACCAGAAAACTTTTTAACTCCAGCTTGAAAAGGAGACACACTGAGACCAAGATTTCTGGCTCTGAATGAGGTAGCACATCTCTGAACACAGACTATGGAGATGCTCCTAAAGTGTTCCCTGGAGACTGAGGTTCTCTACCAATGGATAGAGAGAGCAAATTTGTTAAATGTTTGCTTACTATGCAAAGCATTGCAAATAAAAATGCAAGCAAGCACGATAGTCCCGGTCCTAAAGGGGGAAGGCAACACATGTAGGGAAGCTGGAAAGAGGAAAGGATGGTTTGGAGAGTGGGGAATGATTTGGAGATGGCTGGGAAATAAGGTAGCAATCTGTATTCTGGCAAGATATTCTGGAAAGCTTTTTTGATCAGAGCTCGAGAGGTAGAGCCCAAGTTTCTGGTGGGGATGATATCCAAAGATAGGGCAGCATGGTTTTGAGATGATCAGAAAAAGTATAAAGTTTATTATAGAAAGGAGTACTAAATTTGAATTTATGAGAGCTAAGCTCAAACCCTGACCCTGATACTATGTAGGTGACTATGGACAAATACTATGAGCCTCAAATACTTCATCTGTAAAATGGTAAAATAATCCTAGAATTGAAAAAGGCATCAGAGGTGATGTGTATACTCACCCATATCTGAGCAGGAATTCCTTCTACAATCTATAAGAAGGGATCATTCAGTTTTTACTTTAAGATTTTCAGTTCTGGGAGACTCACTACCTCCTGACAGCCCATTGATTCTACTTCAGGAAAGTCCTAATTATGGCTTACACATACAACAGGTACATAACATGTGGACTGAACTGAACTGAATAAGTAAAACTTACTCCATATTTGGGCAGTTTGGTAGTACAGTGAATAGAGCAATAGGCCTGTGTTAGGAAGACCTGATTTCAAATATAGCTTCAGAAATTCACTGGCTATGGGATCACTGGGAAGTCACTTAATCCTGTTTGCCTCAGTTTCTTCATTTATATAATAAACTAAAGAAAGAAATGGCAAATCACTCCAATATTTCTATTAAGAAAACTCTAATGGGATCATGAAGAGTCGGAGACAATTGAAATGAGTGAAAAACAAAAAAATAAGGCTTAATCAGATGCCCCTAATCCTATGCTTTTGCAAATAATTTTCAGCTGAAATGTAGGACTTTACATATGTATTCCCTCTTAAAAGTTATATAATTTACTCCATAAACTAAAGAAGGAAATGGCAAATCACTCCAGTATTTCTATTAAGAAAACTCTAATGGAATAATGAAGAGTCGGAGACAATTGAAATGAGTGAAAAACAAAAAAATAAGGCTTAATCAGATGCCCCTAATCCTATGCTTTTGCAAATGATTTTCAGCTGAAATGCAGGACTTTACATATGTATTCCCTCTTTAAAGTTATATAATTTACTCTATAAGCTTAAAGATTTAGATTTGGAATGGACTTTGGAGATCACTCAGTCCAATTCCCAAACTTTACAGATGAAGAAACTGAGACCCAAATAAATTCTATTCAGACATCACATAGACATCCTGAAAGCTGAGATTCAAATCCAAGCTCTCTGACTTCAGATGCACAGATCCATTCTTTGCCTCTTGATTTGGCTGATAGTTCTAGCTTGCCAAAGTTTTTTTGAAGTTTCAATCTGTCATTCATATGTTTTCAATATTATTTTTTACTATCTACTCCATAGGGCTGCTGTTCGGAAGACATTTACCTTGTAAATGGAAAAAAGAGAAAACAAAACTTAATCTTGTAGAAATAACAACTATTATTTCAGATAGACTAGGGAAATTATGTAATAGTACTGCAAGGCAGTTAGAACTCCTTAAGATAAACCTCCAGGTCAGCTGGGTGGTGTAGTAGATAGAGTCTTGGACCTGAAGTCAGAAAGACTCATCTTCTGAGTTCAAATCTGTCCTCACTTACTTGCTAACTGTATGACTTTGGGTAAGTCACATAAAGCTGTTTGCCTTAGTTTCCTCATCTGTAAAATGAGCTGGAAAAGAAAATGGCAAATCACTCCAGAAATTTTTCCAGGAAAACTCCAAGAAATATTGGATATAGCTGATAAAATGTTTGAACAAGATAAGTTTCAAACTTCTTTTAATTCAGCTTTTTAATCTCCTTACACAAAGGAGTGCCCCATAGACTGGGTAAATGTCAGGAAATGAAGGAACTGAATCTTCTATTCCTTTTTTCCTCCTCCCCAAAGTTAGACTAGTTGGTGTTTCCTGAGGAGTTCTCCTCCTTCTCTCACACACAATTATCCCTCTTAGTGCCTTTGGTGACTTCTCTCCTTTAAGAGTGTCTTTTATGTTGTCATATTTCACTTAAATAGAATTGTCAGAGAGAAGTCATATAATATCCTGGGACTAATAACAGTAATTAATAATTTCCTTTTATATAATCTTTAAATTTGATAAAATGCTTTACACGTATGATCTCATTTGATCCTCAGACTGTCAAAAGAAGTAATGGTTATTTGTTTTTCAGTCATACCAGTTGTGTCCAATTCTTTGTGATCCCATTTGGAGTTTTCTTGACAGAGATACTGGCGTAGTTTGCCATTTCCTTCTCCGGATCATTTTACAGATTAAGAAATAGAGGTTGAGATGTTCCATGATTTGCCCAGAGCCACATAGAGGTTAAGTATCTGAGTCAAGATTTGAATTCATATCTTCCATAATCTAAGCCCATGATATGTTGGAAGAATGAGCTAGTCTTCCAGAATTGTTTGAAGTTGATAGCCTTATTGAAGATTACTGTGTAGTTCTACCAGAAGTTCTACTGAAATTTAACTACTTAGTAATTGTGAATCTGGGCAAATCACATCAGGTGGTATTGCACAGTGGAAAGATCAGAGGCTCCGGTCCTTCTTTTGATGCAGTCCCCTCTCATTTGTATGTCATGGCTTCACTTCCCTTATGTCACGATTCCCTTCAAGAATGAAGGATGAACAACAATAACAACAACAATATATATGGCATTGGGCAAATTGTTTAACCTTGGGTCCAACTGGGAGCCAGGGGGTAAGACTCCTGGCTATAGATCAACAACACTACATAAATCTTTAACAATATTTATTCAGCACTTACTGCTGGCAAAGAACTGTGCCAGGTGTTAGAGAAAGCACAAAGCTTAGTTAGGACTCGACACTATATTGGAGCTTATAGTCTTGTAGGCAGATGACACAAATAGAAATAAATTGTAAAAGCACAATACTATAATAATATAAATAATATAATGATAGATCAGAAGTCAGTATGGAGTGATATCTTTCCTAATCTTAAGGGAAATAAGGCCAAATGTCCTAAAGAAAATAGCATTTGGATTTAGCCACGTGGTCCAGTGGAGAGAGCACTGGGTTTGGAGTCAGGAAGACTCATCTTCCAATCTCAGACTTGTACTTGCTGGGTGACTCTGGGCAAGTCACTTAACCTTGTTTATCTCAGTTTCCTCATCTGTTCAATGTGCTGGAGAAGAACATAGCAAACTACTCCAGTGTATTAGCCAAGAAAACTCCAAATGGGGTCACAAAAATTGCGGTACAGGATTGAAACAACTGAACAATAAAATTAAATGTGGAAACAACAAAAATGTATACATCAGAGTCCTTTTCACTAACTACTGATGGTATTTATCAAGCAAACACACAGAACATCAATGGTACCTGAGGCTCAGGAAGGTTAATGAACTTCTTGATCATACAGCTGGTGATGGGATATGAAGTGAGGTTTTTCCTGATGTTAGATCTAGCACTCTCACTGTTCTGTCACACTTGTCATAATCATCAGCAGCAGCAGCAGCAGCAGCAGCATTTATATATTACTTTAATAATTATAATAATAATTAGCACTTACATAATACTATATAAGCCCTTATAAATATATTACAAATATTATCTCATCCTATTCTTACAATAAGGAGGTAAAAGCTATTTTACAGATGAGAAAACTGAGGCAGCCAGAAGCTAAGTGACTTTCCCAGGATCACATAGATACTTAATGTCTGAGGCTACATTTTAACTCAGGTCTTAGTGACTCCATATCTAGCACTCCATTTACTACACCACTTAGCTGCAAAGAAGTAGGGAAAGGGATTGTGAACATAATAAGCAGTAATTTGGGAGAAAAAATAGAAAACAAGAACCCAGAACTCTCTAGAGGAAGGATTTTGGACAGCTAGATGGTGCAGTGTTGTGTATACTGGACTGGATTCAGAAAGATCTGAGTTCAAATCCAGCCTCATATATTTACTAAGTGTGTGATCCTGGGCAAATAAAAAGTCACTTAATCCAATTTACCTCAGTTTTCCTCATATATAAAATAATTTGGAGAAGGAAATAGTAAACTACCTACTATCTCTGTCAAGAAAATCCCAAATAGGGTCATGACTGAAAAATGACTGAACAACAATAACAAAAATGTATATATGCAGGTTTATGCATGTATATACACTTGTTAATGTATGCACATACATATATTCATTATTATTATTACCATTCCAAATCAAGGACTCACTCTTATGTTCAACATTTATTGTTTATTATAGACTAGACCTTAAGCTCTGGTAGAAGGAAGACAAAAAGTGCTCAGGCTGATAATATCTTTGAAGAGACAATATTTATGCCTGATATAATTAACTATGAACAATGTCAACACAAAGTGATTTGGAAGTAAGGGAACAGCTGGGAAAGTCAGGAGAGGCTTTCCAGAGGCTAGTTTTAAAGGAAATTATCACTTCTCACATATGGAGATGAGGCTCCTTCAGTTCCTGCCCATTTGAACCCAGAAGTGAAAGTGGATTCCAGGTTGGCCAGAGGCAAGTGCAAATGTACCTAGAAGGCAGAAGGAATATTAAGTGGCAGTCAATAATTCTGGGCATGGGCAGTGCTGAAATGCTAAACAGTCTGCTCTCCATTATCTGCATGACAGCAGGTTGCTGATGTCAGTGAATTAACACAAATAACACTAATCTTTTTGACTTTGGAACACATAGATAGGAACAGTTTAGAGCTGGAAGGCCCTTAGGCTCCTTAGAGGTTCTTCAGACAACCCTCTTATTTTATAGATGGGGAAATGGAGTCTAGTGAGGTTAATGAGTTTTTCCATAGTCAAACAGGAATAATTTACAGAACAAAGCTAATTCTAATTCTGATCTCACTTTTCTTTTTCTCTTTTTTCTTCTTCTTCTTCTTCTTCTTCTTCTTCTTCTTCTTCTTCTTCTTCTTCTTCTTCTTCTTCTTCTTCTTCTTCTTCTTCTTCTTCTTCTTCTTCTTCTTCTTCTTCTTCTTCTTCTTCTTCTTCTTCTTCTTCTTCTTCTTCTTCTTCTTCTTCTTCTTCTTCTTCTTCTTCTTCTTCTTCTTCTTCTTCTTCTTCTTCTTCTCTCTTTTTTTTTTCTTTTTTGTCTAGGCAATTGCATTTGAACTCCTGACTCCAGGACCAATGTTCAATCCACTGTGCCATCTAGCTGTCCCTAATCACTCACTCTTTAAACCCTACATTCCATTCCTTTATCACTTGAAGATTTACAAAGTACTGTATATACATTCAGTTCTATTTTAATTGTCATATCAAAATTATGAGATAGATTCTGCAGGTATTTAGTAATTATACTAATCTGACAGAAGAGTAAAGGAAGCTTCAGAGAGGTTTAGTGAATAACCCCATGGTCACACAGCTAGTCAAGATCCAAATCATACTGTGTGATTGTTTTGTACTGATATCATCCATTCTTGATCCATCATCCATTCTTCCCCTCTCTCCTTCCCTTCTTCCCCTCCCCCATGGCTAATATTCAAATGAATAGGCTTGGCCCAACATGTTCTTGAGTTCTAAGAAAGTGCTGAATGGAAAAGGAAAACCAGCCTGGGATTAAACATTGAAGAGAGCCCATTGGGAAAATGTGCAGTGAATAGATTATTAAGAATGGATCACATCAATTCTGATGGAAGTGGCTCTTTCCAACAATGAGACAATACAGATGAGTTCCAATGATCTTGTGATGATGAGAGCCAGCTGCACCCAGAGAGAGGGCTGTGGGAACATAGCATTTTCACGCTTTTGGTTGTGGTTTGCTTAAATTTTATTTTCTTTCTCATTTTTATTTTTGCTTTTTGATTTGATTTTTCTTGTGCAGCAAGATAATTATATAAATATGAATGCTTATATTGGATTACATGCCATCTAGGGGAGGGAGTGGGGGAAAGAGAGAAAAATTAGAGCACAAGGTTTTTTCAAGGGTCAATGTTATAGGATAGTTTACCTCAAAGATATGTGGAGGAGGAAGAAATTTGTGACCAAAGAAGAATTAGAGATCATTATTGATCACAAAATAGATAATTTTGATTATATTAAGTTAAAAGTTTTTGTACAAACAAAACTAATGCAGTCAAGATTAGAAGGGAAGCAATAAATTGGGAAAACATTTTTACATTCAAGGGTTCTGATAAAGGCCTCATTTCTAAAATATATAGAGAATTGGCCTAGATTTATAAGAATTTGAGCCATTCTCCAATTGATAGATGGTCAAAGATTATGAAGAGACAATTTTCAGATGAAGAAATTGAAACCCTCTCTAGTAATGAAAAGGTGCTCTAAATCACTATTGATCAGAGAAATACAAATTAAGACAACTCTGAGATACCACTATACACCTCTCAGATTGGCTAAGTTGACAAATAATGGGGTGATGTGGGAAAACTGGAACACTAATACATTGTTAGTGGAATTGTGGATACAATCATTCTGGAGAGCAATTTGAAACTGTCCAAAGAGTTATCAAACTGAGCCGGCCCTTTGATGCAGCAGTGTTTCTACTGGGCTTATATTCAACAAAAATCTTAAATGTGGGGGAAAGGGACCCACATGTGCAAAAATGTTTGTGGCAGCCCTTTTTGTAGTGGCAAGAAACTGGAAACTGCCCATCAGTTGGAGAATGGCTGAATAAGTTATGGTATATTAATACTATGAAATATTATTATAAAAAATGATAAGCAGGGTGATTTCAGAGAGGCTTGGAAAGACTTGCATGAACTGATACTAAGTGAAATGAGCAGAACCAGGAGATCATTGTACACAACAACAGCAATATTATATAATGATCAATTTTGATGGATGTGGCTCTCTTCAACAATGAAATGATTGATACCAGTTCCAACGGTCTTGTGATGAAAAGAGTCCTCTACACTCAGAGAGAGGATTATGGGAACTGAATGTGATTCACAACATGGCATTCTCACTCTTTTTGTTTACTTGCATTTTACTTTATTCATCATTTTCTTTTCTGTTTTGATGTTTTTTTCTTGTACAACAAGATAATTGTATAAATATGTATGCATGTATTGGATTTAACATATATTTCTACCATGTTTAATATATATTGGACTACTTGCCATCTAGAGGAGGGGGGTGGGAGAAAAAGGGGAAAAACTGGAACACAAGGTTTTGAAAAGGCTAATGTTGCAAAATTATCCATGCATATATTTTGAAAAATAGAAAGCTTTAATAAAAAAAATTAAAAGGGTCAATATTGAAGAATTATCCTTAAATATTTTTTGAAAATAAAAAAACTTTAATAAAAATAAGTTTAAAAAGAATTGATGCCACAATAAGATTGTGTATTGATCAACTATGATAGACTTGGCTCTTCTCAACAATTCAGTGATCTGAGGAAATTCCAATAGATTTGGGATGCAAAATATCATTCACATCCAGAGAGAATTATAGATATTGAATGCACATCAAAGCATAGTATTTCCACTTTTTTTTCTTGTTTTTTTTTTTTTAATGGGTTTTCCCCTTTGTTCTGATTTTTCTTTCCCAACATAACTTGTAGGAAAATATGTAAAAAAAAAAAAAAAAAAAAAGAACTGATTACATGGTAGGTCCATAGCTTTAGAAGTTTACAACCCTATGCCCTTCCATATGCACATAGGTATGATGGGCAGTGGGTGTCTATGGCTTTTGAAATCTCCAATTTTTCTTTTTTACTGATGAATAGATTATCTCAGTTGGCAAAAGCATCGTGCTAAGACAGATGGGTCAATTTCTTATCTATGATCTGTAGCTCGAAAACACTTTAGAGTTCTATTAGTTCAGCACTTTCCTATCTTGGCCAACCAGCCTGAAGCTCAGATAAATTAATATGCCCAGGGTTACATGAGGAGTAATTGCATTCATTCAGTTTGTCATTCATTTCTTTCTGACTCTATGACTCCATTTTTGCATTTTCTTGGTAAAGTTACTGGAGTGGTTTGGCATTTCCTTCTTGGACTTATTTTACAGATGAGGAAACTGAGGCAAACAGAATTAAGTGACTAGCTCAGAGTCACACAGCTATTTAAATATCTGTAATCAGATTTGAACTCTGGAAGTTCAGTCTTTGACACTCTAGGCAAAGCATTCTATTCACTGTGCCATCTACCTGCTCTACCCAGCTGTCTTTCATCCATTCAACAAACATTTATTAAGCACCCACTGTGTGCTAGGTATTGGTGATAACAAGACAAAACAAAACAGTCCCTGCTCTCAAGGAGCTTACACTCTATGTTAGAGCTAAAATTTGACCCCAGGACCTCTGAATCCAAATGTAGGTTTTTTCTGACATTTCCTAGCTTTGTGACCCTGGGAAAGTCACTTAAATTCTTAATAACCCAAACAATTCCCTAAGACTATAAGTTACAGAACACATACTAATTTGCATTGATAGAGAGTTTCCTCATCAGGAAATCCTCCTATTTATGGAACTGCAGGTATAGATAAACTGATGATAATAAAGATGATGACAGTTTCTATTGGCATAACATTTTACAATTTGAAAAACATTTTAACATTCACTGGAAAGATAGCTCAGCATTTTAAAAAATGACATAGCTATTAAGGGTCAAGGCCTAAATCTGAATGGAGGGACTGACTCCTCAGTGAATCATCTGTCCACTATACCCAGTGCTATCTCAGGCGAGTGGGCATTTTTAGGAAAATTAGTAGATAGAATCATACTAGACTTTTATTATAACTGGTAAGACAAAAAAAAAAAAAAGGAAAGTGCACATTTTGCAGATAGACAAAGCACTATCCTTGAAATTAGGAAGACCTGGGGTTCAGTCCTATCTCTGATGCATTCTAGCTACATGACCATAGGCAATTTACTTATTTCTCAACACTCTAAGCCTCAATCTGAATCTAGAAGTTATTGATAGTATAATGAAAGAAAATTTCTATATCAGAAGCTCTTGTTGCTGATGAAATCATAAATCTGAATCAGAAAAAAATAATAATCATCATGAAAAGTTATTGTGAGGATTAGTTGAGATTAAACAAACAGAGCACCTTGCAAACTTAAAAGTCTTAGAAAATAATTAGTTTTTATAATTATTATTTTTATACCACAGGGTACTTTCAGGGTATTACAATCATGGATCTAGAACTAGAAGAACCTCCTAGCTTATTTCAACTACAAGGAGGAGAACTGAGGTTCAAGGAGGATAAGCATTTTTTCTAGGTCATGTGAGTAATGAGTGTCCAAAGTGAGATTTGACCCTAGGTCCGCTGATTCCAGAACCAGGGTTCTCTATACTGTGACATTTATGAGTTCAAATTTGAAAGAACCTCAGTCTGGGTTTTGAAAAACTTGACTTCTGAAGCTGGTCCTGTCTCTTGCCAGATGTGTAACCTTAGGCAAAGTGCTTAACTTTTCCATGGATCAGTTTCCTTATCTGTCAGATAGGACTCAAAATCTGATCTTCCTTCTCTGAACTTATATAGGTTTTGTTTGTATTACGTTAAAGATCTGAGGTGTCTTTGTGAATATTTTGGGGGGATTTATGTTGGAAATTGTCTTTAATACTTCTGCTATGGCATGTACATTTCCCTCTTGGGGGAGGGAAGAAACGAAGTAGTTGACAGATAAGCAGTCAATGATTATTGAGGAAAGTGTGGGTGGAGTACCAAAGCCCAATTAGCTACACCAGTAGTCATTTCCAATTTATCCAGGATGTTGTGTGGATTGTTAAAGAAATCAATAGGTCAAAGTCTATGAAATTGACCCAGCACCGGGGGAGGAGAGTGGCAACTAGGAGGGAAAAACACCACAATTCCTGGATAGGCAGATGGACAATATAGAGATATGAGTCTAATGGTCATGACAGAAGTCTTTTGACCAAATTTAGGGAGGAGGACCTAGGGTTTTCTCAGGCTAGAATAGGTTTTTGAATTTTATAGGATACTGATATTGGTCTAAGCATTCATTGACTTTCAATGACATCCTAATATTCTTGTTCCCATTATAGACCATAAATTGTATAGATCTTTTTTTTTTCTTCCTGAATAAATATCCCATAACTGGAGGGCAAGACACTCCGTCCTCAGGGCAAGTAGATATGAGATTTGGTACTTCAGAGAAATAGAGTATTTTGGCCTAGTCCTGGAATTCTTGCCTTTTTAACTACTAATTTAACAACTACATACATTTCCTAGGACTGTTAGCTAACTGATTCTTGTCTTTCCAGACAGATTATAAGTTCCCTGAGGGCAGAAATCAAGTCTTGGTTTACTGTGGGATATCTCCCAATATCTGGTAAAGGGCCAGGTACATAGTAAGTGCAATATAGGCTTACTGAAGGAATCCCTGCTTGAGCACGCTATAATGAGAGTTGAATAGCTCAAAAATATCATTCCTGTATCTACCATCCCCATGGGTGTTATATCACTAGATATTATTATATCTAGTGATAGTGAGTGATATAATATGTAGTGAATTGATATAATATGTAGTGAATTTGAATCTGTTATTTCTCATGTGGTAATTAGAGAATCATGATTCTCTGATTTTCAGCATATTCTTCTGTAAAATGTAGGGTTTGCACTAGATGACCTGAGAAGCCTTTTTTAGCTCTGGATTTATCATCTTATGATTCCCCATTGCTCTGGAATTGGCAATTTTTGTAGATATCAAGGCCAAATGTTGTAAAATATCTGGATCTTAAAGTGACCAACATCAGCAAAGATGAAGTATCCTGATGGGGAAAAGAAGGCTCAAATCAAATTTGCTTATCTATCTATCTATCTATCTATCTATCTATCTATCTATCTATCTATCATCCATCCTGTCATAGCTAGCATTTATATACTACTTACTCTATGCTAAATACTTTATAATTATTAAAATATTTGATCCTCACAATAACTCTACTTGGTAAGTACTATTATTTTCACTATTTTACAGATATGGAAACTGAGGCAAAGAGAGATTAAGTGACTTGCCCAGTGTCATTCATCTAGCCATCTGGCTACCTACTTGTTCATCTATCCATCTACTTACATATTTATCTATCTGTGTATGTATATACACATATACATAGCACATATATATACACATACACACAAAGTTTACAAAGCATTATATATATATATGCATATATATATCTCATCTATACATGATATGTATATACAGATTTAGCACTATATTACATACAAACATACAACATAATGCTCTGTAGAGCATTTATATAGCACTTTAAAGTTACATTATCAATATAATTATATATTATATAATGTTTTATATAATACTTTAAAGTATAATATATAATATTTTGTAGATAATACTTTATAAATTTTTAAATGTTATAAAATAAATATATAATATTTTGTGAATAATAGAGTGCTCTGTAAACTTTAAAGTACTATTATATATGAAATATAGTGCAAACTTTAAAGTTCTATATAACATTATATACATATAGATAGAAGAGCGCTTTGTAAACTTTAAAGTGCTATGTATTATATATGAAATATAGTGCTTTGCAAATTTTAGTGCTATATAATATACATAATATATATGATATTGTGCTTTGCAAACTTTAAAGTGCTATGTAAATATCATCTATTACATGGTTGATTATCCTCTTTTTATGGAGATGATGAAACTGAGAGGTAATCTGTCTCAGGCTGTAAATAACAAAGTTCAGGTACTCTGATTTTAATTCTGATGTGGATTTTGCTAAGCCATCCTACTTTCCTTCCACATGAAAAAGTCAAACCTTAGGAAAAGGGAGCTGCGTATTCTTCAAATATATCCCCCGATGTGGCTAGATCCAAAATAAGATCCAGGACTGTGACTGCCTGGTCATTCCCTCTAGATTCACTTCTCCTTTCTTTCTTCCCCTTCTGGGGCTAAGCCTTTGGGTCAGTGTTAGACACTGCATCAGCCTTGCCTGGGTGGGCTGTGTGGCCTTCAGGGCGGGGTGAAGAATGTGTGCTTGTGTGTGTGTGTGTCTGTGTGTGTGTGTGTGTGTGTCCGTGTGGTACTGGATGGACATAGATGTGCCTACCTGTGTGGGGTGAGGGGAAGGTGAGCCTAAGACCAATCCGGGGTCACTTACATCAGGACAAGTTCAAGCCATGCGGAAAAATCCTAGAAGAATATAGCTCTGAGGTAAGCAGGAGGGCCAGGGTCCTACAAGTTGGCTTTAGCTTAGCTACAGGGAGGGTCCCAGAGTGCAGCAAAGACTCTAGACCTGTGTATAGGAGCACACTTGAACCCTTTATACTTCAGGCAGGGAGGGTGGGAAGCAGCTGGCACCTGAAATCATAGAAGTTCTGTCCAGTCCTGACTTAGAAACAAAGAATTTATTTAAAACTAGAAGGACACTCAGAGGTTATCTTTCCCACAACCTCCCCCAATTTTACAGATGATGAAACTGGACCTCAGAGACATTTTGTCCCTTGATCAAGGTTATGCAGGTGGTAAACATCAGAGGTGGAATTTGAACCCAGGGCCTGTGACTTGAGTCAGTATTTTCTCCACTAGCTGGAAATCTAGAATAAGTTTTCTTTGGGATCAGATCTCAGGGACCCTTATTGTTGCTGATTGGGGGTGAGGGTAGTTGCTGGAACTGGTGGGTTGAGGCTAAGAAATCTGGTCCTGACAAAGCATCCAGGTATAGTGGAAAGAAAGCTACAGAGGTAGTCAGGACTCTATGCTTGAGTCTTTGTTCTCTCCGTCATCTACATGACCTTGCAAAAGCCAATTCCTTTCTCTGTGTTTCACATTCATTATCGACAAGAAAGAGGGAGTCAGAGCAGATGAACTGGAGGGTCCCTTTCAGCTCTGAGGCTTTGATTCCACTTGGAATGCTTCCCTATAAGGCTGTCATGAGGAGAGGGCTTTCCATTTTGCAAAAGATGTGGAAATATGAGTTACCATCAATTATTACCAGCTGGGTAACATTGGGCAAGTCCTAGAATCTAAACCTCAGTTTTGCTTTCTGTAAAATAGAGATAATAATGTTTCTATTACTCACTTTATAAGATTCTTATGAGAAAAGTCCTTTGCAAGAATATTTATTATTGTAATCTTTTTCATTTTTAAGCAATCCAGCAGTTTGGTCCTTTGCATGTTTGTGGGCAACCCTACTGATATAACTCACAGTTAATCTGATTCCCAGTTAATAGGGCTTCCCCAAAGCTTAGATGGAGTCAACTGATAGGACCAGTTGGAGAAGCCAAAAGGAAAAAGACCCAAGGGAATTGGTAGGAGTCACGTGCCCTCAGTTGGCCAGTGTAGCCATGGGAGAGTGTCTCTTTAAGAACCCAAGACAGGTGTGGGTCCAGACTTCATACAGTTTCAGTTTTGGCAGCATCCAGTGCCCTGCTGGCAGCCTCCAGAGGAGGCAGGGACAACACCTTCGGAGTTCAGGAACTGGAATGGTAACAGGGCAGGATCCCTGAAGGTATGAACAGAGAAGAGGCAAGAGTGAGTTCAATTTCTTTGGGGTCTACTAGAACAGGGCACCAGCTAGACCAGGATGTTCAGGGATAGTGGGCTGAGAGATTGACAGGTCCGGTGAAAGGGACTGGGGCAGTGTCAATTCCCAAAGAGTGGGAATGGAATGGGGGAGGAAGGGGCTGTGCGAGGATAGTCCAGGTGGTAAAAAATATGGGAGGGAGGGTCAGTGAGTTTGATGATCAGCCCCCTCACTGCTACCCCAATCCTCTATCCTGGAGGAGAAGAATAGCAGGATAGCAGGGCAGATCGGTGCTCAGTACTCCTCTGCTAGTATTTGACTTTGGTGGTTATTAAGATTAGCTTGTGACATACTTTTGTTCTTTCTCCCAAACCCCCGTATCTTGTATACTATTCTTTTCTGCCTCCATGATATTCCATTCAATTAGAAGCTCAATCTTGTTCCATCATTCCTTATAACCACCAGGACACAAGCATTTTGTGGTAATAAAAAGAATCAGTAATAGGAGTTTTGAAGTCAAAAGACCTGGGTTCAAGTCTCCAATGCTGCAATTTAACAGCTGCTTTATTCCTCTAAGTCTTGGTTTCTTTATCTGCAAAATGGGAATAATAATATTCACACTACCTACCTCACAGTGTTGTTACTATCAAACATTAACTGGGGGCTTTGTTAACCTTAAAGCTTAAGGTGAATATGTTATCATTACATGGAGATAGAGTGAAGTGGGAAGAACACTCATTTTGGATTCTAAAGAGCTGAATTCAAATCCCAGTTTATTGCTATTATTGCTATTCAATCCTTTCTCAATCATGTCTGATTCTTCAGGATCCCATTTGGGGATTTCTTGGCACAGAAACTGAAGTGTTTTGCCATTTCTTTCTCCAGCTCATTTTACAGACAAGGAAATTAAGGAAGATAGAATTAGGCGACTTGCCCAAGGTCACACAGCTAGTGTCTGAGGCTGGATTTAAACTAATTAGGTATGTGATATTGAGAAAATATCTTAATCCATCTGAGCCCCTTTCATCATTTGCAAAATGGAGGGAACAATAGCCACATTCTCAGCCTCACCAAGTATAAGGATCAAATGAGACAATAGTATTGTATCTGTGATACATTGAAGCATTTCAGCTCTTACAGAGGGGTCCTCCGGTTTGAGTGCTCTTAGAGGAATGGCTTCTTCATATCTGGCCTCTGGTACTTGCTATCTGCATCTTTGGCTAAATGTTTTTACCTTCTGGGACCTCAGTTTCTCTATTTGTAAATGAGAAGCTTGAACTAGATGATCTCTGAAGTCCCTTCTAACTAGGATCTTTGATCATAGAAGTATTCTTGACCCCTCCGTTATGGATAGAAAAATTCAAGTTTGTAGAGTAACTTGCTCAGGAATTTTTCACACTGTGAGGAGAAGCAGTACTATTTTCTAATTGGCCATTAGCATTTCTAGGCCATTTGAGGGCCTATTGGGTCTCTGGGCTTTATAACTTTAATTTTTTAAAATTTTTTTCCAAGGGTCAGACACCCACTTTGTAGAAGAAGGTAGATTTACTGCTTGCTTCTCAGAGCGGTCTCTTGTCTTGAAGACCAGAGACTGGATTATTCTTGGTCTTTGACTCATTGTAAATCATTTTTTTAAAAGTGTGTTGAATTGAATTAAATTGAAATTACTGACTGTATCACACCTTTCCCCACCAGAGGACACAGAGGGCAAATTCCATACCACACATAGTTCTCCTTGGGGTCACAGGGAGAATGAAGGACTGGCCACATTCAACCCTACTACTGCCATCACATTCAAAGAAGCAAGACACTAAGTAGGAAGGGGGACCAGCAGAAGCTAGCCCATCCCAGGGCTTTGGGTCTGTCTCTGTCTGTCTCATGGTGAGCAAGGGAGAAGGAAGAGGGTGAACTGGATAGAAGGATTTATATCCCAACAGTCCTGAGGTTCCAGAAAGTAAAAAAATGGAGCCAGGGGGAAAGAAGAGGAGGGAAAGAGGTCTCAATTTTCAGGTTAGCTTGGATCTGGCCAGTCCCTTTTGCAGCCAGAGGTCCTGTTTTTGTTTTTGTTGGGTTTCCTGAACCACAACTGTTTTTAGTTTGGTCTGACTTGCTCAGACCTCAGTTTACACAGACCTTTTAGAGGTCACCTTTCTCCCTTGACAAGGGAAGTTCTGGGTTCTCTCCACTTCACGTAGCCATGTCTAGAGACACGTTAGGGAAGGAGGGAGGAATAGGGGGAGTTTAGGTCAAGTATGACTTAAAGTTCTCTCCTCCATCCTCCTCCTCTTTTTCTTCCTTTTCTCTTCATCTCCTCTTCTCTGGAAATAAAGTGCAGTAGAAAGAGCAGTGACAAAAAAATCCAGGATCTAATATTTGCCCCCTGAACCTCACCCCGCCACACACACACACACACACACACACACACACAACTAGCTGAGTGCGAACTGGACTGTGTCACTCAATATCCATGTGAAAAGAGACAATGATAATAATGCCTTATCTGTTTTAAGTTAAGTGCTGAACCAGCTGTTCATGCTAGCACTTTGAACTATTTAATGGCGGATCTACTCTTTCCACTATACCAGGTTCTTCTACCAGGTAGAGGGAGGCTGAATCTCTGTATCACTGCCATTAAGGAAAGGTTGCTCTACTAAGGTTTCCTTTAGTAAAATTAAAACTAGGGTGGAATAGTTGATGATTGTCCCTAGGGTACCCATATTTGAAAGGGACATTTCCTCTCCTTTGCTAGTTGCTGGTCAGTTGTTCCTATGCCTTTGTGGTTGGTCCTGTTGCTGTCTCAAAACTTCCAGGGCCTGCTTTTTCCTACCATTGTAGCCACTGGTACCTCCTTGACCCTAAGGTCAAGGGTTAGGAGTCAAGGATTGTTAGCTGTGTCATGGAAATCTGAATCCAATTTTCTAAGAGAATGGGCTACCCCATCTTCTGTCATAAGAGCACCTGAGCAGAGATGTATTATGTAACTTCTGGACCTGGGAACATATACCATGTCTCTGTAATAGTGAGCTAAGAATGTCCCAGCTAAGGTGGGTTCCCACAGCCTTGGATTTCGGGTGACTACCTTCCAATCCATATTTAAGTGAAATTGTTCCATGTAAATTCCTAGTTACAACTCTAATCATTGCACTGCTTATGAATGCTTAGAATAGCAGTAAATCAAATCAGAGTATCATAGTAGCGACCCCCTAATGTCATTCTTCCTGGGGTATTGATCTGAGGGAACCAGATGCCAAGTCTCTCTAACTTCTCAAATGAGATTTTCTCTAAATTAGAAGCATGATATTTGTGAGGTAGAAATGACTTTATCCTTTACCTGACCCAATTCACATAGTAAAAGAATTTCTAACATGACATACCCAACAGGAAGCCATCCAGTAATTGCTCCAGATTTCCAAGGAGAGGAATCTGTTCTCTAGATTTAGCCCATAGCTCTAATTACTTGGGAGTTTTTCTAGATGTCAAGTCTAAATTTGAATCTTTGCCACTTCCACAGATTGCTCCTGATTATAGCCTCTGGAGCCAAAATAAAACTAAGCCCTTTTCCATATGTCAGTCCTTCAGCTACTTTAACAGCTATTATGTGCCCCATGAACTTTCTCCCCTCTGAGATAAGAGCCACCAATTCCTTTCAAGGTTTTTCAATCTGGGTAGACCCTTCTGTATTTCCTCCAGTTTATAAATGTCCATCTTAAATTATAGCAACTAAAGCTGAACAAAATATTACAGATAAGTAAAATATAATGTGGCCATTACCTCCTTATTACTGAAAATGATACCTCTCTGAATTCAGCCCAAGAACAAATTAGCTATCATTGATTTCTATTGAGCTTGAAATCCATTAAAACCCCCAGAACTTTTTCAGAACTACTGCTGTCTAAGGCCTCTGCTGTCCTGGATGTGTGAAGTTCATTAAAAAAAAAAAAACTCAAATGAAAGATCTTACATTTGTTCCTTTAAAATTTCATCTTATTCAATTCAATCCATTCTCTAGCCTGTCAATATCTTTTCAGAACCTGATTTTGTCATCCATTGTGTTAACTATCCCTTCTAGTTTGGGTCGCCTCCACATTAGATAAAAGTATCATTCATGACTTTAAGTCACTGATCACACTTTATCTCCCATGAGAAGCAAGTGGAGTAAAGAAGAGTGAGCTTTAGACTAATAAATAATAGGCCAAATTCTAGTCTCGTTTTGCTACTCAAATTTAAATACTAGAACTGGAGAAGATCTTAGAGATTGTTGAGATTTTAGGTCTAGACCTAGATTGGGATCCAGAGAGATTATAAGAATTATTAAACCAGGTCTTCTGACTCCAAATCTAGCACATTTTTTTAACACATTGCTACTTGAATGACTTTTATGGATTGTAATCTCTTCATCTATATTAACCAAAGAGACAACAAGCATTTTTTAAACTGCTTGTTTAAAGCACATCAGGTAAAATGCTGAGCCTTGAGTCAGGAAGATCTGCGTTCAAATCCAGCTGGGTGACTCTGGACATGTCATCTAGCTTCCGTCTGCTTCAGTTTCCTCAACTTTAAAATGAAAATTATAATTGCATTTATATGCCAAGATTATTGCAATTATCAATGAGATAATATTTGCAAAGCTCTTGATACAGTGCCTGGCAAATAGTAGGTGCTACATAATTGTTTTTTTTTTCTTCCTTCCACCTGTGTTAGGCAATGAGGATATGAGTATAAACAATAATAGTAATAGTAATTTTAGAAATTAAAGAATGAGATTCTGGGGTCTTTCCTATCTATAACTCTGTGATTCATCCTCTTCCTAATCTCTGATTTTCCTCCTAACTTTCCCCAAATACACATGACTCTTGCTTTCTTCTTAAGCTCACCCTGATCAAAGCCAGGATTGGCAAAGTAGAGGTATTTAATCCTTGTGGGGTGGAGGCGGATTCTGCAAAAATAGCCTTTTGTTCCTCTTTCAGTATCTAACAGGGAAGAGGGAAAATTGGACTTGTACTTTGGAGGCCAGTATTCATGACCAAAGCTATGAGCCCTTCAACCACAAACATGCTCCTACTTTAAAAGTTCATATTAGCCAAGAGGAAAGGTGGCTTGGACCTGGTGCAGCCACTAAATTGCTGTATGACTATAGATAAGCCATTTTCCCTCCTTGATAAAGCAGCATAAGCATCTAAAAAATGAGACCATTAGGCTAGACCTTCTCCAAGGTCCTTTCTGCTATTCTCAGCTGATTTTCTAAGAGCTATCACGTAAAGAAGGGCCAGGAGGGACTGATTCTTCCTCTGGGGCTGGGACTCAGACAGGTTAAATTCCATATTGAAAAAGGCAGCATGGGACATTGGGAAAATGATTGAGGCAGAATTTGAGCCTTATCCTCAGATTTGCAATTTTTCTACCCTGTGCCCTCCTGGGACAAAATGTGTAAATAGAATTGAGAACAAGTATGTAAAACACTTTGCAACCATAAAGTACTTTATATATAATCAATTCATCAATAAGTATTTATTAAGCAGCTATTGTAGTCAACATTGAGCTAGGTATTAGGGGTATACATAGAAAGATTAAACAAACTCTGCTCTCAAAAATAATGCTCTCTGTCTGTCTCTGTTTCTGTCTTTGTCTTTCTCTACACGCACATACACACACGTTTATGCACATATTCACATAAACTTATATGTGTGTACATACAAGCACACACAGTTTATTGTATACACATTTCTATGTATATGTATATATACGCACAAACATATATGTATATAAATAAATATACACACACATATATAGTTTATTGTTTGTTCAGTCATTTCAATCATATCCAATTTTTTGTGGCCCTATTTAGGGTTTTCTTGACAGAGATACTGGAGTAGTTTGGCATTTCCTTCTCCAGCTCATTTTACTGATGAGGAAACTGAGGCAAACAAGGTGAAACTGAGACTTCCCCAGAGTCACATCGCTTGTAAGTGTATGAGGCCAGATTTGAAGTTGGGAAGAGGAATCTTCCTGAATGTAGACTCATCATTCTATCTACTGCCTCACCTAGCTGCCTATATATACATATACATATATATATATATATATAATATATATATATATATCCATATATCTGAATTTTATATATATATATATATATATCCATATATCTGAATTTTATATATATATATATATATATATATATATATATATATATATAATCACATAGTAATGTAGTTTTACATACTAAAACAAGTTAGTGGCACAGTAGTAGGTAAAGGTCCAGGCCTGGAGTCAGGAAGACCTGAATTCAAGTCCAATCTCAGATATTTACTAGCTTTATGACCTCTGGCAAATCACTTAACCTGTTTATCTCAGTTTCTTCTCTATAAAATGGGATAGTATCACTGTACCTACCTTGAAGAAACAAATGAGATAATATTTGTAAAGCACTTAGCATAGTGTAAAGCACAACCCAAGATGGTGCTATAAAAATGTTTATTACCTTTTCTTATGGAAAGGAAGACTTAAGGGCAGAAACTTTCACTAGCAATACAGATCACCATCTCAGTTGTCACTTAAATTCTTAGAGAGTAATAAAGGGCCACAAGAAGTCAAGGGAGGTGCCAGGATCACACAGTAGGCATAGTAGAAAAGTGCTATTTTTCATCAAAAGACGCAAGTTTGAGTCCCAGCTTGTATGCTTTTGAGTCTCTGTATTTAAAAAAAAAAAAAAAAGTTTGTATGGAAATCCAAGGGGCTCCTCTGATTCCTGTTCGGGAGAAGGTCATCCAAAGGCTAGTTTTTTGTTCCTGGGACAGTAGTGGCAGGCCTGGTTCCAGCTCACTAAGGAGCTATTCTCACCTGACTTACCTCCCTCCTCCCCCTCCATTTCCTGAAAACCTATTGAGATTCCAGAAACAGGACCTTTTAGACTCATACACAAATTTCCTTAATCTCCCTCATGTCACTCATAGGTGCAGAGACTATTGAATCCAGATTGTAGCTCATTCCTGATTTCAAACCTTCCTTGCTATCCACAAATGAATAAAAAACTTTTGTCAGACCATGAATACTGGTATGGAATCTAAAAATGGCTCTCTAAACTAAAGTTTAGAGTCTGAGACTTCTGGCTACAGAACAGAACCTGTCTTTTGTCCACCAACTAAGAGGAATGTTTGTTTTAAGTCAACAATCTTTGCTGAGTTTTCATTCCAACTCACTTGTCCTTCCAGCTATTAACTCAATCAATATACAATTATTTATTAGATACCTCCAAGGTGACAGGTACTGTTCTAGGGGCCAAGGGTTCATAATCCCTGTCCGTAAGGATCATACATTCTATCAGAGGAGACAAGATGTCTGCATCAAGCTCCCTGTCAGCAGCAAAATACAATGTGTAAGCCCCAAAGCACACAGAATTACCTCAATACTTTGTGCACGTTATAAGCATTTAATAAATGCTTGTTGATTTGATGGATCCAAATTGTATAAGCCCAGGGGAGCTACTGAACCTCTGTGACTCAGTCCTCTCTCTGCTCCTATCCCACCATAATTGCTCAGTACTCCAGTCCCTGTCTTGTTGGAATATTAGAAGAATAATTTAAAATGTGGAGAACATGGGGAAAATCATATCAGGTTTACAATCTATAAAATATTCTGGTTCACCCTTCAACTACAATGATGCCTTCAATGTAATCTGTAACTTTCTGTAATCAGCCCTCCCTCCCCCCAACTCTTCACTAAAACCATTTTCCCTAGTAGGTATCTGATCTCCAAACTAGGTGGGGGAAATTGCTATAGGTTCCATCAGATAGAGAAAGAGTGTCAGCTAGACCTGTCCCGGTTCTTCTAGATAAAAAAAATAGTCTCATTCCAGAATCCCCAGTATTGGGTAAATCTCACTCCACCTACCTCTCCCTTGTTTTGTAGGTATATTTTCCTAGCTCTTCAAGTCAATGAGTTAATCATTGCCCTAGTGCAAAGAGTTTGGGACCAATTAACTGGTGCAATTAATGTCCAAAAGAGCCATTCCACAACCCCATTTGTTTTTCCTCTCCATTTCAAGAAAAAGAAGGTCTTTATCTTAACAAGGAAATAAAATGCTTCCTTGATGGGAAATCCCCAAAAGAAAAAAAATTTAAGATTAGGAACAATTCTATTTATTAGTAGCCAGGCTTAGCCTTTAAGAGGACTGGGAAAGGCTCCTCATATTAAAGAAAAAGCCAGTAGACAATGCCAAGGGGATTGTTTACCTCTGGTTTTGGGTCCTCCCTTCCTCTCCCATTCTTACCAATAAGTTGGCAACCTCTTTATCTTTATAGGACACCCAAAACTGAAGGTAAGTCAAATCTTCTTCCTCCTTCACAACCCAATTTTTCCCCTAACATTTTTTTTCCCCTTAACAAACTAGTTTCCAATGCAAACCTAAGCAAAGTCCCATGAGAAAGGTCCTTCCTTACTCCTCTAGATTGGGATCTGAAGCTAAAGGAAGAGGAGGGGACTTGCAATGGGCGTGAATTCTTATTCTTCACTCTCTTTCTCCCTTCTCCACTCCGCTAATGTAGTAATGGGTTTCTAGTCTCATGTATCTGGTCCTTGAACCATCTATGGAGGAGAAGCTCATAGATATAGAACAGGAAGGGACAGACCCTAATTGGTGGTTATCTAAGTCAATCTGATCATTTTACAGAAAAGGTTCAGGGATGTAAAAATCACTTCAGAGCTGGTATTTAAATCCAGCTCCTCTCATTCAAAATCCATTATACCATGGCTGGAGGAGATGTGGAGTCAGGATGAGCTAAGTTTATGTTTGGCTTCAAGCACGTACTAGCTGTGTGACTTTAGACAAGTCACTTAATCTCTGCCTCAGTTTCTTCAAATGCAAAATGAGGAGAATACAAGAATCTACTTCTAAGAGAAACTGTGAGGTTCAAATGAAAAGAGGAGAAAGAGCATAGTGTTTATGTAGCTCTTACGATGTGCTGTTATTCCCTTCTCTTCATGTTGCTTCAATAAATAAGCCTATGGCAACATCCACATTAAATTCCATCTTATCGTTTCTTTTCCTAGCTTCATGTTGGCTCTTACTTTCAGTAAATTACTGAAAGCCTCTGGGTCTCGATTTTGTTCTCTTTCAAATGAGTTAACAGTCAACAGATAGGAACTAGCACTTCCTAGTGGTGGGATCCTGAATAAACCATTTAATCTCTTTGAATCTGTTTCCTTACCTGTAAAATGGGAGTGATGATACTTGCTTTATCTTATAGAGTTGTTGATTTGTAAGTCTTAAAGTGACATATAAAGGTAAACTGTTCATTGTCTTCTACCAAAGTTTCTACTTGGATCAGGGTAGTGCACATGTGACCCTGGGGTATTTCAAAATGGACCTTCAGAGGACCAGCTCAGCATACTCTTACCAGATTGAGAAAGCTTTGAACACCAGTCAAGTGATGGCTGATATATCCGTTGTCTAAAGATTGGTTTAGCCAACATTAATCAATCTCATCACCTATTTGATTCTATGCTTCAGTTATTTTTGTATCCCTAGAGGACTTTTAGAAAAATAAGTCGAGGTTACTTCTATAAGTGCTTAACATTGGACTACACACTTTGGGAACCTAAGAGGAACATAAGACACAGTTTTTACCCTCAAAACACTTAAGGTGCCAGAGATTTAAAACAAGAAGTTTTCTCAGGGGCCATGTAGTCCTATTTCTAAATTTTCTCACAAGATATTGCACGAAATTAGGTGATTCATCCAAAGCAATGGAGTGACAAAGGTGAGATTTGAACCCAGATTCCTTGCCTCAGAAGGCACTACACTCTTCCCATCATATCATGCCTTTGCTAGAGTTAGGAAGACAGAAGACATTTATACAGAATGCTTCATTACTTACAGAGAGCTATGATTTCATTGATATGGGTGCCCCCTTCACCTATACAACCAGCATCTGTCCCAACTTTGGTCAACAGTCATCTTCATGATTTGCTCTGGCTAAAATGATTCATTCCCTTGGTTGCCAATCTGCTCCTGCTGAGGTTCTGCTTTTAGCTAGGTTGGTTCTGATTAGGAAGATATCGCCCATCTCTAAACTACTAGTGACCTCAAACTCTACCTGGAAAATTGACCCAGGTCAATTCCATTCCCAAAACATCTATTAGTTGCCTACTATGTGCTAGACAAGGCAATTAAATGGGACAGTGGATGGGATACTAAGCCTAGAATCAGAAACATCGGAGTTCAAATCAGACACTAATAGCTATTTGACTTTGGATAAGTCACTTAACTGTTTATCTTGATTTCCCAATCTGTAAAAATGAACTGGAGAAGGAAATGGCAAATCACTCCACTATCTTTGCCAAGAAAAGCCCAAGTGGGATCATGAAGAGTCAGACATAAGTGAAAAATAACTGAACAATAACAACATATCCCAGCCATCATGCTAAGTGCTAAGGATATAATGGGGAGGGGGAGCAAAAGGAACATATCCCATCCTCAAGGGCTTTAAATTCTATTAGGGGAAAATTATATATATACCAATAAGCCAATATATAATATATATGCATATATACAATAAATGCAAAATCATCTTAGGGGAATACTAACAATTGGGACAATCTGGAAAGATCTCATCCAGAAAGAGAGAAAGAAAATATTTCATATGTAGTAGACAGTGCCAAGGCAAAATGTTGGAGTTAAATTCCACATACGGACAACAGCCAGTCCTTCAGTCTTCCTGGAGTAGAGAATACTTGAGGTGGTAAGGAGAATAATTGAAAGTTTCTGACAACATTGATTGGGTCCAGATTATGAAAAGCTTCAAATATTAAATGTCTTAGAGACAATAGACATTGACACATCTTGAGCAAGAAAATGGCATACTATCAGTTTGGAAAGTATGTGTAGGTTGGTTTGAAGAGAGAAATGTGCAGGCAGAGAGACCAACTATCTATTACAGATTAAAGGTAATGAAACTTTGAAATAGGATTATGGCTGTGCCAAGGAAGAAAAGAAAATAGATCTGAGAGACACTGTAGAGATAGACTCAAGAGTCTTCAGAATAGGACTTAAATTGAGGGATATCTGGATAATACAGGCAGTCAGATGGCAGAGTAGAAGGAATGCTGGTTCTGGAGTCAAAGAGACTTCAGTTCAAATCTGGTCACAAACACATGCTAGCGGTATAATCTTGGTTGAGTCACTTAACTTTGTCTCAGTTTCCTCATCTGTAAAAGGAGCTAGAGAAGGAAATGACAAAGCACTCCAGTAATTTTTTTTTTTGGCAAAAGAAAGGTTTATTTAGGAGAAGAGATTATAGACAAATGAACGTATCCAGTAGACACCAGAAATGACAAATATGAAATAGGGTGGGAAAGCTCATAGCAAGAAAAGAGGTACAATAAATGATGGAAAAAAACAAGTTTCTTAGTGGAACTTGCAGTTAGCCAGGAGAAAGAAAACACCCCATGAGACTGGAGTGTGCCCTTAGCAGGTGGACTAAATCCTAAAAGGGATTTAGCACCCTAAAAAAGTTAGTTAGCTAAAGGAGAAGTAGGGTCTGATAGGAGAGTCCCGATAAGGCATGGTGGGGTTAGGAGAGACACTACATGGCATGGGGGAGGAGTAAGGAGAAAGACACCTTAAGGCAGAGTTACCATGGCAGACTGACCCAAAGGTCACTCCAGTAACTTTTCCAGGAAAACCCCAAATGAGATCATGAAATGTTCGACATGACTGAACAACAAAAATCTAAATAATTAAATAGTAACCCAATATGTTAAATAAAGTGATTTGAGACTTCTACCAAGAAAAAAAGTGCTACCAAAATCAGAAGTTATTTGTAGCAGTCAGTCAACATTAAGCACCTACTATGTGCCATAAGATCTGGGGATACAAATAATAAAAAGAAAGATAGTCCTTGCTTCAACGAGCTTACAATCTAATGAGGGGACACAACATCCCCCTCCAAAAAAAAGGCAGAAAAGGGAGAGGGGCAGGGAATGAAGAGATTCCAGTTCTGAGAATTCCTTCCATTTAGTGGAGATTCTGGGAGGAAAGAAGGATGTCACCACAGAAACACTCCTGACATCTCCTCAAATCCTCATTCCCACCAGCAAAGATCTCTAGAACCAAGGATGTTTCTTATTCTTGGAATAATTGTCTTCCAGATTCTCAGATCAGAAGTGATATTTCAGTAGCAGCTGCGATGGCTTTCTTCCTAGCCTGCCTGCTTGCTCTCCTCCCTGGTGAGTATGGGAAAAACCCATGTCCTGGGCACAGTTACCTTCCAACCTTGAAAGTAGCTACTTTCCTATGTACACTTTGTCAAACATCATGCAAACATCACTGATTGGTCATACTGGAAAGACACAGAGAAGTCACGTTTATCCTTGCCTTCTAAAATAAAGGCCATACCTACAACAGACTTTGCATGCATAAGAATTAATGGAAACTATAAAAAGTTTGGTTTTTTTGGGAGGGGGGATAGAGAGGGAATGTAATGGAGGGGTTGGGAATGGCAGTGGGGCTTCAGAGCAGGGTGCTCAGGTTGAGAACAGGGACCAGAACTAACCAGTTCCAAAGTCAGAAGGTTTAGTGAGGAATCTTAGCTGGACATCAGGAGATTAAGCTTTCCTGTAGTCAATTAACAATCAATTAACACGGATTTATTGATTACTTACTCTGTGCTAGGCACTGAGGTAGTACTGGTAACACAGACAGAACATGAAATAGTCTCAGTTCTTAGGAAAGTATATTCTATCAGGGGAGTGAGCATTTAGATATACAAGTATGGATGGATTAAATACAGAGTAGTTAAATCAAAATAGTTTAAGAGTCAGGGAATCAAGTACTTGGCAAGTGCTGAAAGTGTTTCTTATAAGCTAATATGGAAATATGTTTTGTATAAATTAACATATGTAATGAATATCCTATTTCTTGCCTTCTCAATGGGAAGGAGAGAGTGTGGAGGGAGAGAGAGAATTTGGAACTGAAAATAAAATTAAATAAAATTTAAAAGCAAAGGAAAGTTTCCTTAGAAGGTAGTACTTGAGTCTCAAAAAGGCAAAGGTCCCAATTCTACCACCTTTATAATCATGGGTTAGTTATTTGTTCTCCACGATTCTCATTTTTCTCATCTGTGAAATAGGAATAACCTGCTTTATCCAGCAGACAATGATTTTCTAAGGATGAAATAAAATAATAGACAATGGAGTGCTCTGAAAGCTAAACAATACATCCAAAGGGTACTAGTACTTATTTTGTCAATTATTATTAGCGAGTCATTTTGCATGGGGATAAGCTGATAGACATAATGTTAAATAGCTGAAAAATTAGAACTTGCTTCTTATTCACCTGGAAGAGAGGCTGGTTTCATCCCTGATGCTTGCTACCATTCACAGACTTCACTTTCTATAGTTCTCAATATATCCCTCTCCTTTTTTCTCCACAGTGGTTTCTATGAAAAGTCCCATATTTGGCCCAAAAGAGGTGACAAGTATGCCAGGCGGGTCCGTCTCCATCCAGTGCTTCTACCCATCCACCTCAGTCAATCGCCATGACCGCAAATATTTTTGTATTCAGAATCGAAGGGGCGTCTGTGAAACCGTAGTCTCTACAAATGGCTTTGTCTCAGAGAAATATATGGGGAGAGCCAACATTACCAATTTCCCAAGGAATAGCTCCTTTTTAATAGAGCTTTCACAGCTGGTGGAGGAAGACAGCGGGCTCTACAAGTGTGGCGTGGGCATAAGTAGTCGAGGCCTGTCCTTTGATATCAGTTTGAAAGTGGGACAGGGTAAGCACCGAGATTTCTTCTGCTTCTGGGGCATGGAACTGGGGGAACCAATTTAGGTTACAACAGCACAGATTTAGGTGAAAAACAAGTAATTTCCAGAGAAAGCAGTATATAAAACACTCTCATGGATGTCTTTCCTGGGACAGCTATGAAATCTCCTTCTAAGAGATTTCTTAAAAAGAAAATAAGGGGGGGGTGGATATAGTGTGATCCTGCCTGAACACAAAGGGATGGAAAAGAGAGCCTTTCTAGTTTCCTTTCAAGCCTATGAGATTACTGTACAAGTTTCAGTCATCTAAGATAATTTGGCATAACATCCCTCTCCTTCTTGCTTCCTCTTCATTGTATTTCCCAAGGTCACCATAACTAAGAATGTCAGAAGTACATGAGCCTTGTTCTTTCTTGTCTTAGAGAGGCACCATGGAATAATGGGAAAACACATTACTTTAGCCAAAAGATCATACTATGCAGCTCTTAATTTTTTGAAAATTTGGTGACTTCATCTATAAAGAGAAGATGAGAACATTTATATCACTTACTTCACTTATTGTAAACTAAGAACTTTATAAATCTGAAACCACAGTAACCATATGAATTTCCATTCTAGTTGTCTGTGGGATTTTGAGGAAGGTATTAATATTTTTGCTATTTAATTTCCCTTTGGTTGAAGAGCTTATATGTCCAGAAAGCAATTGTAGAATTCACATGTCACATATCTCACGCTGTCATCCATTAACGTGTGTTGGTCCCCTACTAGAATTCAAGGTGGTGAAAGATAGGATATAGAAAAGGACATTTGGGGCTGGAATGGTGGAGAAGAAAGACAGAAAAGGATATGTCTGGAGCTTGGAGCATTGCTATAGAAAGCAGGTCAAACTGGAATGCTCAAATGAAAGGTCTTGGACAGGCTGAGGGTATTATAAGGTATCTGATGAGGTGAGGGAGCTGGAAGAGGGTTTACAGATGACTCAAAGACAAACTTTACCTATTTAAAATCTGGCTTGGAAAGTGTCCTTTCTGCAAACAATTTTCTAGTATGGTCCTGGTGACAGGGTGATCTAGAGTAGCTTATATTATTCCTCCCAACTGTGTATTAACTAAATTTATGTGTGACATGAACCTGAGAGGAATAGGATCTTCACTGAGAGGAGGGTTCTTCCCCCTACCACAACCTGCCACCCCCAATTTCAACAAACAAGAATAGTTGTTGAAGCTAATAAGATGACATTTAATACTGATAAATACAAATATTGTCCACATAGGCTTAAAGTTCAATTGTACAAATACTTTTAGTGTAGAAAAGAGAATACTGGGGTTAGAATCAAAGAGCTGGATTAGAATTTCAATTTTACCAGTTATTAGCAGGGTGACTTTGGCAATTTACTTTGCCTTTATGACCCTCAGGCTCTTTATCTATAAAATAAGGAACAGGGGTTCAAAGCATGTCTCTTAGGACCTTTCTCTTCTAAATATCAGGATTCTATTTAGTAGAGATGAGATTTTGGGTAACCTTTGAAACAGCAGTTTCTATAGAATGTTGGGATCAGAAGCAAGACTGCTAGAGATCAAAGTGTAAATGAAGGGGACAAAGTTGAATTAATAACTGAAGATGACTTTTTATAAAAGATATATAAAACAATAGATTGCATGCATATAACTTGTAAATAAAAAGCTATAATAAAAAAAAAACAATAGGTTGAAACAATGGAAAGATCAGGTGAAAGCTTTTCTTTTCTTTCTTTTGCTACAAGGCAATTGGGGTTAAATGACTTGCCCAGAATCACATACCTAGTATTAAGTGTCTGGATCAGGACTTGAACTCAGGCCCTCCTGATCTGAGGGCTGGTGCTCTATATCCACTGTGCCATCTAGCTACCTTGAGGTAAAAGCTTTATGAAGACAGGTAAGCCCCAACTACAGGCAATTAAGCAGTACAGTGAATAAAGTGCTAGGCATGGATTCAGAAAGGTTCATTTTCCCAAGTTCAAATCTGGTCTGAAACATTTATTAGTTGTGTGGCTCTAGTGAAGTTAATTAATCGTGTTTGCCTCAGTTTTCTCATCTGTAAAATGAGCTGGAAAAGAAAATGGCAAACCACTTCAGTATCTTTGCCAAGAAAACTCCCAAACAGGGAAACAAAGAGTCAGACATGACAGAAAAAATAACTAAACCAAAGCCCTCAGTATATTTCTTTGGTTTTTTAGGGAGCAGTATAGAGAATCAACAGAGGGGGAGAAAATGAACTTCTCAGTCATTGGAGGTCCCTAACCATAGGTATATTGGAAATGTAGTAGAGAGGAGTAATGCTTTGAACAAGAGTTGAACCAGATAATCTCAAAAGTTCTTTCTAACTCTCAAATTCTACAATTATTTGAGAACAAGGTAAGGGGTTGTGTCAAAATTTGATTAGACATATGTTCTTCTCATTCCTTTCTGGATCTCTCTCCAATTCTGTCCTATAGATCCTAATCTCCCTGATAACACTGATGTCATTGTCACTGAAGTGGACAAAACAGTTACCATCAAATGCCCTTTCCATATAGATCATGCACAGGAAAGGAAATTCTTGTGCAAGAAGGACGGTGAGAGCTGTGCACTGGTTATTGATTCTCTAAATCAAACGGGCCCTGACTTTAAAGGAAGGGTCCGCTTCAAGATCGGTGGTACCAGCAGTACGATCTTTGTAGTCATCATCAGTCAGATCAAGAGGCGAGATGCTGGGATGTATATCTGTGGGGTCAGGGAGGAGACAGTCACTGGATTCCAGAAGAATGTTGAGTTAAAGTTGCTGGAACCAGAGCCTGAACTGGTCTATGCTGAGCAACGAGGGTCAGTGATACTGAACTGTAAGCTGGGAAGCACAGTGGCAAAATTGCCTAAGTTTCTGTGCCGGATGAGGGCAGATAAGACATGTGACTTGGTCATCAACAGCAAGGGATTTGTAAATAATGCCACTCATGGAAGAATCCTACTTAGCCCTACAAATGAGGCTGGATCCTTCAGCATCATGATTACGCAAGTGAGGAAAGAAGATGCAGGTCTATACAAGTGTGGAGCCCAGAAAGATGGTCAACCTTCTGAAGAAGGGCCAGTTCAAACTCTACAGCTCTTCGTCTCTGAAGGTGAGACATAGGAGAATTAGGGGTGGAAGAGGGCAGACAATTGATAAGTGTTCTCAATATTTTGTGCACCAAGATCTAGACTTTACAGGGCCCAGGACATAGAAGGCTTGGTTCCTGTTTTCAGGGAGCCTCCAAGCCTCCCTCTATTTTCCCAATATCCCTGCTTAGTTTCCTTTCCACAAGTAATTGGAAAAGAGAGAGGTTGAGGCAAAATTTGAGCCTTCTACTTGGTTCCTCATTTGTGGTTGTGGTAAGAAATTTGGGAACAAAGAAAAAGTCCCTGGCTGAAACAGACTTTGTGTATTATGTATGATTTCATTTGTCTGGGTTCTCCCTTTCCCCAATGGCAGAAACATCAAAAGTGCCAATCTGAGAATCCTAAAACCATATAAAGGCCCAATGGACTCCATCCTATTTATCTCCCTACTTCCTAGATTAGACTGTATCTTCTCTCTCTTATACATGTGTGTACAGGTTGAGAGTGATGGGAAAGAATGAGTATGTGGTGGAGGGGAAAAAAGTAAGCTTATCTTACTTGCATACTTCTCCTGAGAAGTTGATTAATTTTCTGGATTTTAATGTCTCTCACCTCTCTCAGTCAAGGTTATTCCTTCTTAATAATAAGAATAATTTACAGGAAGCCAGAAGTCACATTAAAATAAAATATGAATTTCATTTTCTGGCTTCCTGTAAAATATTCTTACTTTAATGTGACTTTTAAATGCCTCTAAAATCTGAAGATGACCTGAGAGAGGGGAAAGAAAACATTCGTATTATTTGTTAATATGGTGGGTGCTGGTTTCTCTAACATTTGGAAGAAGTTTTAGTTTTATCCTATGGTAAGTGGAGTGATCATTGCAATTCTCATTCTGTTTAGGGATTGGTGAGGGGGAAACAGAAAGAGGACACTAGCAATAAGTCAGCCGAGATCATGGGAAGAAAAGCTCTTGGTGTGAAAGATTATGACTATACCGAGATCTTTCTGGCCAACCTCTGTCTTGCTTTCAGAGACCACTGTCCCAAAAACTCCTGTCGTGGTAAAAGGTCCATCTGGTGGCTCTGTGTCAGTAACCTGTCACTACAACCCCAAAGAGAACAACACCCTGAAATACTGGTGCAGATGGAAGGGCAGCAGTCATTGCACTAAGGTGATAGACAACCTGGGAATGGTGTATGATTCCTATGAGGGAAGAGTGGTCCTGTTGGACCAGCCACAGAATGGCACCTTCACTGTTATACTCAACCAGCTGACCCCTCAAGATGAAGGTTACTATTGGTGTCTCAGCGATGGGGAGCACAACAGGAAGTCTACTGTGAAGATTGATATCACTGAAGGTAGGAATTGGGTCAAGGGCAAAGGGAGAGGTAATCTGGAGTCTGTGGACAGGCTCTATCCAGGGACTCCACAGGTGAAGAGCTCCAGGCACTTATGCTCAGAATTATACCACATTGGCTATTTTTCCTTCCACATATATTTTGACAACTTTCCCCAATCAAAATTCACTCCAATCAAAATTCCAAATTAGTTTTTTCCCCTTCAATTCCATAACAAAATAATCTTGAATAAAATAAAAGGTTAGGGAAATCTTAAGTTTCCAGACAATGTCACTGTATAAGACACAGTCATCTTCTACACATTAAGATTCAATACCTAAGTATCTCCCTAAACCAGCATTCTTCTCCATTCCTTCTACAAGAATCTTTCCCCAATCCCTATTAATGCCAGCGACTTTCCCCTGGTGATAATCTTCAGTCTGTAGATGTCTTGTCTGTATGTAGTTGTTTACATATTATCTCCTCTATTAGATTTTGAGATCCTTGAGAAAAGGGTCTGGTTTTTGGTTTTGTTTTGCCTTTTTATGTATTTCTAGTGCTTGGTGTAGTTCCTGGTAGGTAGAAGATACTTTAAAAAGTCTGCTGATTGGCTGGCTGACAAATAAAGTCATAATTTTTATCCAAACAGACCAATCAGTCTTCTATACTAACTAAAAGATTTGAAAGGGAGCAAAAGCACATTGATGTCAATGCATCCATCCCTTTTAACTCAGTCCTATGGATGTCCAGGAAGTCAATGTCAGTGGTGACAAAATACTAGAATATCGTTATTATGTAAATAGAGGCAATTCAATGTAGTGCCAGGATTGTTAAGTCTGGTGAAAAATTGCATTCCGCCATTGGAGGACCAACCTTGTTAAGTGTTAAGAAGCTCATCTCTAAAAAAAATGACCACTTAGATAGGGTTTGTAGGGATGAGGTGGGGGTTTGGCCATAGCAACTAATGAAAAAAAATTATTAAGATTTAGAAGGGTCCTATTTGATTATTAGCTGGATATACTTACACTGAAGCAAACATCCTTGAAATATCAAAGTTATTTTATTTGAACATCTATTACATGTTATATATAATTCTCCCCTAACTCCATGACTCATTATGGCTTAAAGGTGATCCTGGAGGTTGTTTTACAGGCTGTTTCAGGAGAGCACTTTCAAATGCACCAATCATGAGTAGACTCAGTTGCATAGATGAGATAGTTCAATTTTTTTAGCGTCCACTGATTAAATACATGATCTTTGTCGCTGTAGGTATCCTTTTTCTTTCTTTTGGGAGAAGAGACCAAGTCTGAGCAGGCTTCCTCAATAATAAACAGTATATTCATCTGAATAATATTGATTTGTCACTTCTTAGCTGTGTAAGATGCTTAATCCCTATGAACCTCACTTTCCTTATTCATAAAATAATAATAATAATAATACCTTCCTGCATACTTCACAATAGGATTGGAGTGAGGAAGAATCACCCAGCCAGTGAAAATGTATTAAGTATATATTATGTGCCATGCTCTGTACCATTGGGGGTAATCTGCCCCCAGAGCAGCTCAAATTGGCTTCCTATTCCTCTTTGGTAAAAGCAAGACTTTGGGTTCTTACTCCAAAAAAAGATTAAAAAAAAAAAAACAATTTCAATTCCTTGAGGACTTTCTTTCTTTTCTTTTAAATTTTCAATAGTATTTTATTTTTCCAAATATATGTTTAGATAGTTTTCAATATTCATTTTTGTAAGACTTTGTGTTCCAATTTTTCTTCGTCCTCTCTTATCGTCCCCCACCCCAAGACAGCAAGCAATCTAAAATAGATTAAATTTGTTCAATTCTTTTAAGTTTTTTCCATATGTGTCATGTTATACAAGAAAAATCAAACCCAAAGGGAAAAAATCTGAGAAAGAAAAAAATGAACAAACAAAAGTAAAAATACTTTGCTTTGATCTATATTCAGTCTTCATAAGTCTCCCTTTAGATATAGATGGCATTTAAGGAATTTATTTTCTATTGAAATGAAATAAAAATGTAAAAACAATACTTAACCTGAAAGTATGCTAATAAATCTAAGCTCTTGTTAATATAATAACTAGCCTAGCTCAGTAAATCAGTTAACAGGTATTTTTTAAAGACGTTATGTTAAAACACAGTGCTATATGTAAGGGACACAAAGAAAAGCAAAACTACATTAGGAAGCTTACATTCTTTTTTTTAATGTATTTTATTTTTCCTTAGTTAAAGTCAAGAAAAATTTTAATATTAATTTTTTTTAAAAAAGATTTGTATTCTAAATTTTTCTCCCTCCCTCCTGCCCTTCTCTTTTCTGAAGATAGTAGGTAATTTGAATATCATTTTTACATATGCTATTATGTAAGACATTTCCATATTAATCACAGTTGTAAAAGAAGAAACTGATCAAAATGGGAAAAAAGAACCATGAGAAAGAATAAAGTAAGTGAAAAAAATATGCTTTGATCTACATTCAGAGTATATCAGTTCTTTATCTGGATATGGATAGCATTTTCCTTTGTGAGTCCTTTGTACTTGTCTTGGATTATTGTGTGGCTGAGAAGGTCTGAGTCATTCATAGCTGATCATCGTACGACATTGCCAATAATGTGTAGAATGTTTTCCTGCTTCTGATTATTTCCCTCAGTTCATATTAGTCTTTCCAGGTTTTTCTGAAATCTTCCTGTTCATTTCTTATTGCATGTTAGAATTCCAGTAGGGAGCTTGCATTCTAACAGAAGACACAACATACAAATGACTCTGTGCATTTAAGATATATCTAATTTAGGTAGACAGTAATCATAGAGAGAAGACACTAACAATAATGAGAGAAGAAGGAGACTAGGAAAGCTCTCCTGATGAGTATAAGATTTGAGCTGAGTCTTGAAGGAAGCCAAAAGAAACTAAAAGCAAGTGGTGAGAGAGCAAGGGCATACCAGCTATGGATGATAACTAGTGAAAGGCAAGTCTAGAAAAAAGCCCCATGTCATTGGATTATAGAATATACAGAGAGAAGAAGATTGAAAAGATAGAAAGAGGCCAAGTTGAGATAAACTTTAAAAGTTAAACAAAATTTTCTATTTGATCCTGGAGAGCCACTAGAATTTATTGAGTAGGAGGGTAACATGGGTTAACCCACTCGTTAGCTCATCATAGTCATAAGCAGTAGGAATCTTAGATACTTCTGAATGGATCTTCCTTCTAACACCCTTCCTCTCACTACCTCATCATCACCTTAGTCTTCTTCTCTTTTCTTCCCAGGTCAGCCACTCTTAATAGAGCCAAAGACTGTCACAGGCCAGTTGGGGAAGTCTCTCAACATTGCCTGCCACTTCCCCTGCAAGTTTTATTCCTATGAGAAATACTGGTGCAAATGGAGCAACCACGGATGTACGACCCTGCCCAGTCAGGAGGAGGGTAACAGCAATGCCTTTGTGGACTGTAATCAAAGCAGCAAGATTGTTTCTCTCACCCTGGATCCTGTCACAAGAGCCCATGAAGGATGGTACTGGTGCGGGATGAAGAAGGGCCAGCAATACGGACAGACAGCTGCAGTCTATGTGTCTGTGGAAGAGGGTAAGCCTTGTCTGGAGAGTAGAATCCAGCCAACAGCCTGAGTTCTAATCTGGGGCAAATCCTTTATCTCTTGTAGTGCCCCCTTCTCTCTTTCTCTCCTCTCTTTCTCTCTCTCTCTTTCTCTCTCTCTCTCTCTCTCTCTCTCTCTCTCTCTCTCTCTCTCTCTCTTTCTCTGTCTCTCTCTCTCTCTCTCCGTTTCTGCCTGTCTCTGTCTCTGTCTCTGTCTCTTTCTCTTTCTCTCTCTCATTTGTTTGTATTATTCATTCATCCATTCATTCAGCACTTATGATGTACGAAATACACTCAAGGTACTTTGATAGATGCTTGATTATCAGTGTAATGAAAAGAGTACTGTATATGAAGCCAGAAACACGAGTTCAAATCTTAGCCCAGGAATTTATTACCTGGGTGACATTGGACAAGTTATTTTTTCTGTCTAGACTTCCATCTTCCATCATCTATAGAATGAAGAAGTTGGAAATAGAGGACTTTTGAGGATGTTTCTAGTCCTTAATCTTGACCCCACAAAATTCTTTTGTCAACAGTGTGATGTGAAAGTAAAAGTTTAGCATAGGAACATGGGGTGGAAGTGGAGTGTGCCCTTTAAGGTCTAATGTCTCAGGTGTACCACCTGGCAAAGGTACAAACTAGATCTCTGGCTTTCCACCGAGGCACGCCTTAGGAGTTGTTTCAAGTATGTGCTATTGTCAGATTACCAGCAGAGGGCAACATTTCCAGATTTAGTCAACCCTATCTCCCTATGATGGGTACTAGAACTTTGTGATTTGAATGGGATGTTTTCTTTCTTTGAAGGAACCAGCCTCAACATATACATAGGAAGACATTTAAGGGGGCTTTGAGGATGATAATGTAGTAAACCTTAATAGAAAGAGACAGTTTCAAACAAGCAGGAGGGAGCTTCTTATTCCTCTTTGGCTTCTTTTCCACTATAGTGGATAATACTCTGTGGAAAGAGTACAGATTTGGGGGTCATAGGTTTTGGTTTCAAATTATTGTCAGGGCATAATATGTGCCTCTTACTCTAGTTGAGAAAGTTACATGTCCAATTTTTGAGCAAATCATTGAATTTCTCTGGCTCCCAGTCTCATCTTTAAGATGAGGGAGTTGAACTTTGAAGATCCCTTTGGATCCATATGTATGATCCCACAATCCCTCTGCTCCAATCTTCACTGATGGGGGTATCTCAGGGACTTTGAAGAGGTTCCCTAACACCTGAAACTCAGATGCTTCTTTTCCCCAACTTTGAGGTAAATCCTTCCAGGACTATCCTATCACAAGTGGATCCCCAAGATTGAGAAGATAACATTGCTGTTATCCAATCTTCAAGTCAAGGACCACTCAGCAAACATTTCTTAAGCACCTGGTCTCATGTGTCAGGCACTGTACTAGGCACTCTGGGTTTGCAAAAATGAAGATAGCTCCTTCAAGAAACTCAAACTACCTACATGAGCCCAAATAAACACAGTCCAGGATACAGTGTGAGGAAAGGCAAAAGAGAGATCTCCAGGTCTAGGAACTCTGAGAAAATTAGAGAATGGAGAGAGAGCACGTCTAGACAGAGGGAAATCAGGGAAAGCTTCCAAGGGGAAGTGACATCTAAGCTGGACTTGGAAGGAAAAGGAGGAGTTTAACAAGTGAAGATGACTAACTGGAATGAGCTGAGAAATCAGGAATACATAATCAGATGGGGAATGGGTAGCAATCTGGTTCACCTGAAACATAGTAGAGAAGCCTAAAGAGAAGCAGAAGAAAATGAGACTGCATAGGGAAGATGGAACTCAGTTTGAAATGTCTTCAAAGCCAGACTGAAAAATAGTATTTTACTCTGCAGGCAATTAAGAGCCACTAAAGAGTCCCTAATTTCTTGTAATCTTCTTCCCCATTGATAAAATGAGGAGATGGGATCCTAAATAATTTGTCAGGTCTCTTCCAGCTCTTCTAGTTTGAGTCTATGATCTTACCATTGAGTTCTTTTCAAGCTGAAAGTGGCTATTCTTTTTCTTCTGTATAACCTATAACTTATACTCTGTTCTGCCCAGGCTCCAAGGATGCTATCCAGCCAGTCAATGCTGTGTTAAATGAAGATGCTGTGCAGCCTGAAGTCAGAGGCAAAGGAATTGAGGAGCCTACAGATGAGGGGAGGTCAGAAAGTTCACTCCTTTTGCTAGGGACAAGTTATTCTGGAGCAGGTCCCAGGCAGGGTTACAAGAAGGGACCAAGTCTACTTGAGAAATTCCTCAACTTCTTGGTTTGAATATGCAAAAGATTGAAGCTATATCCATAGTCTTACTTCTTGTGTTAGAGGGTCCTTTTCCTTTCCTTTCTTTTTTTTTTTTAAAGAAGGTTCTTTTCTGAAAGCACAGAAGTCCTAATTATGTCCCATTGGGATTCTATCCCTCTGGGAAATGTTTTAGAATTCAGAGCATTACAATTCTTGGGAGAAGGAAGGAATTCAGAAAGTAGAAACAGTACAACTCCTATTCAAGCCAACTTCGAGGAAAAGGATTCCAGAATTAAAATAAAAGCTCTAGAGTATTAATTGGCTAGATAAAAAAGAGCACTCATTTTGGAGTTTAAAGATCTGGCTTTGGTTTCCACCTATACCATTACTTATATGTGTGACCTAGAGTTCAGTATTCTCTGAAAGTAAAGGGGTTGGACCAGGGGAATCCCTAAGATTCTTTCTGGCTTTTATGATCTATTTAATATGCTCTCAAAGTTTTAATAGGCACTGGAACATAGAAAAGTCTGACCTCCTACTTGTCTTTTAATTAGCATGGAGCACCTCCTATTTCCACCATTTCACCCTCCCTATTGCTAACCTTCTTCCAACCAACTTATGTCTCATTCCAGCACCAAGGAACACAGTGGAAGCTCAAAAATTCTGGTCTCTACCCTGGTGCCTGTGGCTGTGGTGTTAATTGTGGGTGCAGTAGCATTAGGAGTAGTCAGAGCCCGCCATCGGAGGTTCAGCGGTGAGTTCACTATGTCAGTCTCCAACATCCTAACACACAAACTCTAACAAATAATAAAATTACATTTGGAGGGAGGATGGGATCTTCTTCCCATAAGAGGTGGCATTTGAGCTGGAATTTAAAGGTAGTTAGGGATTCTGAATTGGAAGTGAAGGCTGGAGAACTTTTCAAGTAGGGGATGCAGCCTATACAAAGGCTAAGAGGTGAGAGATGGGACATCAATGTTTAAAGAAGAGTAAAAATGTCACTTTAACTGGACCCTAGATAATCAAAATCACAGGTCAGGACCACTCCTCCTTAAAAAAAAAAACCTACTTATGGAGGGGAAAGAGAGGCAATTATCATGCAAAGGTAATTTTTGTTCAGCTTTAGAAAATAATCAGACCCTCAATTCATCCTAGGCTGTGGTATAGAGTTCTCAAAGTTTAATCTTCTTTTGAATTTCCAAGTGTTTTTGAAGCAACATTCAAGGTGACACATGGATACAGTCCTGGACATAGAGTCAGGAAAACCTGAGTACAAATCTGGCTTCAGATATTTATTAGCTATGGGACACTGGACAAGTAATTTAACGTCTGTTTAACTCAATTTCCCCAACTGTAAAAATGGGGATAATAATAGCACCCATCTTACAGGTGGTTGTGAGGATGATATTTAGTAAGTGCTTTAGAAACTTTGTTATTATTCCCCTTCTTCTCTTCCTCCCTATACCTAATCCCTCTTCCTCGCACAGATCGAATTTCGGTTGGAAGCTACAGAACTGACATCAGCATGTCAGAATTAGAGAATCCCAGGAAGTTTGGAGCCAATGAGAACACAGGAGCTTCTGTTCAAGAGACTACTTTGGGAGAAGATGGTATGACTTTCCACTCAAGGGAGTCTTCAGGAGTGTGCTTTAGGACTCTATGGGGAGACCAGAATCTGGAGGGGAGTGTAAAAAAGGCAACCTGGTCTAAGACAAAATGGTATTGTGGTATTCTGAAGCAGAGAACCCGGGCTTTGAACGACAATTCGGTCACTAAATGTGTCACCATTGCCAAGTCACTTAACCCCTCTGGGCTCTAGCTCTAGATGGGATGTTTCCCAGTTATAATATGGAAGGACTGAGTTAGATGATCTCTGAGCTAATTATTTCTAGCTCTAAAATAGGGCAGGAATATTAGGCTTGGGGAGAGAGACTTTTTTGTCTGGGAATTCCTAATTGGTCTTTCACTCTTTTCACAGAATTCATCACTCAGACTGAAAACCCTGAGGAAATCCAAGAACCTAAGCAAGTCAAAAGGGTAAGGAAAGAAACTGGTTATTTTACCAAACGAAGATGAGAAATTTATCATTGAGCATTGGATAAAATTGTTAGTTCTTCCTTTGTGGGTTATAAGACACCAGTATAGTGCAAAAACCTCTTCATAAAATATTAGTCTTATCTTGTTTCTGAGGGTGATGGAGTGATGCTGTGTGTGCAGAGGAGGGGAGAGGAAGGAAAGGGAGGGGTACCAGGTGGGCTGCATTTACAGCTAGCTCTTCCCTTTTGAGTAGGAGGTAGGAAAAAGCTGTGAAAATGCAGTATAATAATAGAAATCAAGTGATCAGGTGGTATATTTTCCCCTGAGTATTGGACCAGATTGGCTGTGCCATTTAAAGGTGCTACTCAACACATTTTTAAGTATAGGTATAAGGTATAAGGTATAAGTATATTGCCAATAAAGAGAGAGTTGAGGGGCACAGGATGCCCACTCAGATGCTACAATACCTTAACTCATGAATGAATCCAATTATTAGGCAGTCACTAAGATCCAAGTACAGTATGAGCACTGGGATACAAATACAAAAATGAGACAGTTCCTGCCCTTAAGGAACTTAAATTCTAATAAGAAAAACAATTCATAGTCTTGCCAATAATGTTGCATTTCCTTGTATTAGGTATGACTCTCTTTTGGCTTTTCTATGCAAGAAAAATACTCTCCCTCTCTCTCTTCTTTCTCTGTCTATATGCCTGTTTCTCTTTCTGTCTCTGTGTCTCTCTGTGCCCTGCCCCTGTCCCTTCCTGTTTCTTTCCCTCCCAACCCCTATCTCTTTGTCTTTCCATCTCTTCTCTGTGTTTCTGTCTCTGTCTCCCCCTCTCCTTTTGTGTATGTCTCTCTGTCTCTTTTTCTATGTGTGTTTGTGTCTACCTGCCTCTGTCTTTCTCTATCTCTGTCTCTCCCCCTCTGTGTGTGTATTTCTCTGTGTCTCTGTCTCTGTGTCTGTCTCCTTTTATCTCCCTCTCTTTTTGCTCCTCTCTCTCCCTCTCCCTCTTTCTTCTTCTTCCTCCCTTCATCCCTCTCCCTTCCTCCCTCTTTCTCTCTGTCCCCCCTTTCCTCCTTCTCTGTCCCTCCCTCCCTTCCTCTCTCTCTCCTTCCTTCCATCTCCCCCCACTTTGTCTCTCTATGTCTCTCTCTCTTTCTCTCCTCTCCCTCTCTTTCTGTCTTCTTTCTCTCCCTCTTCTTCCCCTTCTCTCCCTCCTTCCTTCCCTCCCCCTCTCTCTTCCTCGGCTCTTTCTCCCTCTCCCTCTCTTCTTCATCCTCTCTCTCCTTTTCCCTCTCTCTCCTTTTCCCTCCCTCCCTTCATCCCTCTCTTTTCCTCCCTTTTCCTCTCTATCCCCCTTTCCTCCTTCTCTCTCCCTTCCACCCTCCCTTCATCTTCCCTATCTCTCTCTGTCTTTCTATCTCTGTCTCTCTATGTGTCTCTCTTTTTCTTTTTCTCTTTTCCTTCTCCCTCCCACTTCTTTCTCTCCCTCTCCTTCTCCTTTTCTGTCTCCTTCCCTCCCCTCTCTTTCTCTCCCTCCCCCCTCTCTATCTCCCTCTCTCTCTCTCTCCCTCCTCCCTCCTCTCTATCTCCCTCTCTCTCTCTCCCTCCTCCCCCTTTCTCTGTCTCTGTCTCTCTCCCTCCCTCCCTCCCTCCCTCCCTTTTTATCCCTCCTCTGTTTGTCTCTCTATCTCCTTTTCTTTCTCCCTTCCTTTCCACATGGTCATGCATGCATGTCTGTCTGGCCACAACTCCCCATACTGAGGACATAAGGCAAACACTCTGATTGTATTGAACTATTTTTTTTCTATACCCATCATAGATAAAGGCTAGCAGGAGCTGTTCCATACCATGAGTTAAAAGAATATAGTAAGACCAGGGCCGGGATTTTTAGGGGTTTCTATGTTTTAAGCCTGAGAATAGCCCCACCCCTCTCTATCTGTATTCCTTCCTCCATCTTCTCACCTATCTGCAAGAATAATGGGAAAGATGACAACTATAAATGAGTTTAATGGTGGTGGTGGGGGGGGGGAGGTCATGGCTCAAAAAAGCAGGTAATGGTTGTGCTTCTGTGTACTTTGGAAGTGGGGGCAATGATTTTAGAAGATTTTAAAAGAATCCTCTTCACTCTGTTCTCTCCTCATTCTTCCCTCCCCACTGACACAAAATGAACTGAAACCTGTTGTTTCTCTCCTAGTCTTCCAAGGAAGAGGCAGATATGGCCTACACCGCCTTCCTGCTGCAGTCGAACAACATGGCCAATGAAATTCCCTTGGATGGCCCCAGTGATGCTTAACCAGATTCCCCTGTCTGCATCCTGTCTCCCATCACCCTCCTTCTCTGGCTCAATCATCTGCATGACCTCCAGAATCACCTTTTTTTTAAGACCCTGTCAGCACTCCCTCTGCACGACTGTCCTTCTCTCCTTCCCTTGATTTTGTTGGCTCCTTTCCCAGAATTTGTGGCTAGGGTGACTTCACTAATTTTCTCCTTCATCTTCTTCTCTGAGAAGGCAAGAGATCCAAAAATTCATCAGCTTAATTTCCACTGAGTTGTCCCACCAACAGCAGTGTATGGGAGGGACCTTATATAAACTGCTTTGCTTTTAGAGGGATTGGGAAATAAAACATTTCTTTGCACTTCTAGCCAGAAGAAGTCAATGGGATCTAAGATCTTCCTGTCACATCATCATTCCATACTTAGCTGATTAAAGGGACTTTTCCCTCCCTTCTGTGGAAACTTCAATCTTTACTGTAGAAAGAAATTGCTTGTTATGTGACAAAACTCTAATATCTTACATGAGTACTCTTACGTAGTTTATATTTCTATTGGAATTCAGAGAAATCTTGAATATCAGACCTAGAAAGAACTAGAGAGATAGTACAGTCCACCCAACAAATTTTACAGAAAAGGGAACTTTGGTTCATAAGGGAAATTCCTTTTCTTAGGGAAAGAAAGCTGAGTTGGACTAGAAGCTACATGTCCTTCTTTCCACTTTATCATTGCTGGAAAGGAGAGGATAAGAGGAGGGAGGCAGATTTGCCACTTTAGAAAAAAGAGAGAAGTTGAGAACAGAGGCTTGGAAATGCTCTGGAGCCTTGTAGCAGGATTCTATCTTTCCTGGATATTGAATAAAGAGAAGATTAATAACACATCACTCTACAGATTGACAAGGTGGGGAAAGGCCTGTGACTAAGGAGGGGAAGAAGATGATGTTCAATAAATGAATTTGGGGGGGGTGAGCATTTTGAGTCTCTAAGACTGGAGAAAGAAATGGAAAACTAATCCAATATCTTTGCCAAGAAAATGCTAAATGAGGTCATGAAGAGCCAAAGAGTTGGACATTACTGAAACCACTGAACAATAACAATACCCTAAGGCAACATCCATGGGTAACAAGCTGATGCTTCACTAATTCAGGTTATTAATTGATTAAATATCGTGATTATCATTGTTCCAGCTGCACTTAAGTTGGGTTCCTTCTCAAAGATAAATTGGGTACTTATCTTTTTCAGTTAGTTTTTTTGTTTTGTTTTTTTGCTGAGGCAATTGGGGTTAAGTGACTTGCCCAGGGTCACACAGCCAGGAAGTAATAAGTTTCTGAGGTCAGATTTGAACTCAGAGCTCCTTCCTGACTTCAGGACTGGTGCTCTATCCACTGCACCACCTAGCTGCCCCATATAGTCCTTGATTTTAAAGAGCCCATTCTCAATGATACTGTAATGATACCGCTCCATCTAGAAGGGACCTTCTCACTGCCCTCACAAATTTTGCAGATCCTTCACAAAATTCACAGTTCTCAAGTCCAAGAAAGCAGAAGTACATTCTAATCTCAAAACACAATCCAAAACATCACCCATTTGAAGCTCATAAGATTCTACTTTGGAATCTAACTAAACTGGGGTCAAATTGAATTTTATTGAATTTAATCCCTAACTCAGACAAGTCCTTTGTATTTATAAAAGTCTATTATCAAAACTTCCCTCTCACACTTTTGGTCTTGGTTTCCTATGGAATAAGTAGGAGTTTTATCTTCATTCTATAAAAGGAACTAAAGTCAGAGACAGGTTCAGCAATTTGCCTACAATGGCACCAGAAGATAATGGTAGAGTCTGGTGTTCTTTCTACTTCATTGTGGTGCACAGGTATGACATCTTTTAGTGAGCAACTGGCAGTCAAGTGACACAATGAATAAATTGCTGGACCTGAAGTCAAGAAGACCTGAATTCAAGAGCTGCCTCACAGGAGCATGATTCCAGTCAAGTCACTTAACTTTTTCTGTCACTTTTGTCATATGTAAAATGGGGATAATATCACCTAGCTTTCACAATTATTATAAAGATCAAATGAAATAAATTTGTAAAACACTTAGTAGCACAGAGCTTAGGACATAGTAAGTGCCTTATAAAATGGTAGATATTCTTGTGAGAGATGAAGTATGTTTATGAGGCTAGGACCATCTTCAGCCTTGGTAGTCCTAACGATACCAATTCCATTCAACAAGCATTTGTTAACTTCCCTTTATGGATAAGACATGGTGCAAAGAGACAGGGGCTGGACCTTCAATTTTATTTGGCTAGTAAACCCTTTCTACCAATGCAGATTGGCACTTCTGCAAAGTGAAGTCTTAAAGACTTTCCAAGAGCAGTGAGAAGTTAAGTGACTTACCCAGTCAGTATGGTTAAAACACAAACATAGATTTTGAACCCAGCTTCTTGGCTTCGAGGTTGGCTCTCTCTCTACTCATCTGTGCTGCTACTCAGGTACTGGGGTTACAAAGACTAAACATAGTCCCTGCTCCCAAGAACCTAGTGCTTGGATCAGTTTTTCTACAAGACTTGCTTATAGGCTAGGTTTACACTCTACCAAAAGGAACACAACCATTATACAAATGAGGATATACAAAGTAGAATATGATGACAGGAGGCCTTTTCTGGTCCTCCTCCCTTACTAGACCTAATTGTTAGTGTCATCCTTTCAAGATCACCTTGCATCTATTGAATAATTATATCATATGTCCTGATTCATACATATATATATTTTCATGTACACACTCCCATTAGAATGTAAGCTTTTTGAGGACAGAGACTGTTTTGCTTTTTCTTTGTATCCCCAGTGATTAATATAAAGTCTAGCACATAATAAGTGCTTAATAAATCATCATTGATTGTTTGATTGATAAGGGCAAAGAAAGGGTCCAAATTTATAAGATATTTGAGGAACCCTGAACGCTTTTAGCTAGCAAGGATTAGGGTAATGAGGTAGAAGAAGTACAAATCAAAGAATGCAGTCAAAGAAGATGAATGGGTTGGGAGATTCTTTGGCTGAAGTTGGGGGGTGGAGGAACTCCCCCATCTAGCCATCAGTACCCCTGGAGTTTTGAGATTCTAGTATTGGAGTGTGCCAGGACTAGCCCTTTGCAAAATTATTTATTAAATAGATGAAATTTGATCAGTCATCTCTGCCAGGGTAGGATGAATTCCCCAAAGCAAGTCAGGAGTTTCTCAGTAAATACCAAAGTATTCAGAAAAATGCTGAGAAGTGGCTGCTCCCTTATTTGAAAAGTACAAAGAGGACAATGCTCCTTTTGGACTTAGACAAATAACTGATTCCCTCTAAAAAATTCTGGATAGCATTTAGAGTTTCCACAGTCCAGATCATAAGTAGAAAGTGTCTCCACCAGGGTAATTGGCTAAAGCACTAAATTCTTTCCATAATTTATTTTTATCTAATTGAATTGAGATATACTAGGATAATGAAGGACCTTGAGTCCATGTTATAAAAGTATCAATTGAAACAATTGGACATATTTGCCTTGGAAAAGAGAAGACTTATGAGAGTATGAGAGCTGTCTTCAGATTTTTGATGGGCTGACTCATAAAAGAGGAATTAGATTTGTTCTAAATGGGCCTCCTGGGGCAGAGTCAGGACAATTTTAGGCTTGATATCAGCAAGAAATTTTCCAATCATGGTAGCTGTCAAAAAAATGGAATTAAATTGCTTTAGAACCTGCTAAGCTTTCCTCTCTTTACAAGTCTTCAAGGAGACGCTGGAAAACCAATTGGTTATGTTATAGCCGGGGTTATAATAGGCATAGGTTGGACTTGGTGCTATTGAGGTCGCTTTGAAGTCTCAAATTCTGTTATTCTGGGATCCAATGTGATTTTATAATCTGAATTTCTGATCCCTGCTTCATAGTTGCTGAGCAAGCTGATCATTTAACTACTGAACATGTTACATGTAATAAATAGTATTCACACTTAACCACTAACTGAGCCCCAGTCTTCTTAGCTGCTACAACTGTAAAATCCCTATTGTTACATGTATCCACCTCCTACTTCTGTTCTTTGGCATAAACCAGATAAGAGACTGAGTCTATGATTTGGGAATAGGGCTAAGGATCTATAATCTATAGAAATATGGATACGTACAAAGAAACTCTGCTCCAGTGTTGCTCCAATACTTTCATGGTCACTGGAGGAATGACTTTTTTCAACCACAGAAACAGTTGGAAAGAACTTAGGAGATATCTTCAGCTCCCTTCACTTTACAGATGAGTAAGCAGAAACCTAACTTGTTCAGGATCACACAGGTAGGGAAGTAGTGAAGCCAGAATTCAAAGCAAGTTCCTCTGCTGCCAAGCTCAGCCCTCTGGAGCACCATTATACCACAGAGAAGGAAGGAAAGAAATAACTATTTAGTAAGTGAGCCCAGTTCTGTGCTAAGCATTTGTATAGTACCTACTTTATTATTATCCCCATTTTACAGGCTAGAAGTTGGGCTAAGTGCTTTTTTTTTTTTTTTTTTTGCAAATATGATCTCATTTGAGCCTCAAAACAACTGGGAGAGATAAGCTATTATTATCCCCATTTTATAATTTTAAAAAACTGAGGCAAACAGAAGTTGTGACTTGCCCAAAGTCACACAGGTGGTAAGTGTTTGAGACTGGATTTGAATCCATATCTACTTCATTCTAGGTCCGGTGCTTTATTATTTAGTGGAGAAAATAGCTAAACTGACAAAAGTCATGGATTGTTAATGTTCAAATTGAGAATTGAGGCTGTATGACCTAATAGAGGGCCAAATTTGAAGTCAGAAAGACCTGACTTCAAATCTTGCCTCAGTAATTTACTATTTTGGTGCTGTGATCCTAGACAAGTCACAAATTTCTGTTTGCCTCAGTTTTTTCAATTGTAAAAATTGTAAAAATCCTCATTGAGTTGTCTGATAATGATGACAGTAACAATGATGATGGTGACAAAGGCTATGATAATGTATTCACAAGAAGGAGAGGCAGCCTGGTATAATGAATACCAGTCTCGGAGTCAGGAAGACTGATTCACATCCTTCTTCTGTGACTATGGACAAATCATTTAATCTTATCTTTTCCCAGTTAATTCTTTTTTTTTTCTGAGGCAATTGGGGTTAGTGACTTGCCCAGGGCCACACAGCTAGGAAGTGTTTACTGTCTAAAACCAGATTTAAACTCAGGTCCTCCTGGCTTCAGGACTGGTGCTCCTAGATGCCTTCCAGTTAATTTTTAAAGATCACAAGTTGCACATGAATTGACAATCTACATCTATGTTGGGAGTTTCTATACATGTAGAATGACAAATGTGGACAATTTTTGAGAAAAGAAGTAATTGACAGAAATATTGCTGTGGATTCATAGCTAATCAAAACCATATTTTACAATTAATACCAGTCAAATTGAATGATTCTGTGGCTTTCTGGGCTGATTAGATTTCTTAGCTGACACTCAATAATTCTCTGGGCACTGGACTCTTTCCAAAATTAGATAGGTTCTATTCTCCCCAGAGCATTTTTGTGCCAACCTTGGAATCCATCCAGCCCAGGCCTCCTGGATAGATTCCATTTGTGTGTTGTTAAGTTCTTCTCCAAGCCTCAGCTTCCTCTTGTTGTTAAGTCCTCCAAGCCTCAGCTTCCTCCTGCTGGTTGACTCCTGGTATTCTAAACTTATATTTCTAAGAATTTTAGATTCGTTAGGTCATTCTTAACCATAGAAGAGAAACGGGAAAATGGTCATTTTTAAAAATTGCATTGCTATATCTTAGTTTTACGTTATCTTCATTTCCCAATACACCTTTCCCCTTACCCTATCTCAGAGTCATTGCTTTTAGTAAAGGGAGGGGGAACCATTTGGGGACAAAGCTAACCAATGTATTAAAACCAAGTCCATGAATATAGACAGTGGGATGGGATTTTTTTAAGCATACAGTCTTCCCCTCCTTTAAAAAGAATAATTTTCTCCAAAGTACATAAAGATATAGTCCAATTGTTAGACCCTCTGAGGTAACTCTCCCTTACATCCCTTACTCTCTAGGGACATCTTCAACCCCCCGACAAGCTCAACTAGACTTTCCATTCACAAGTTAAATGTAAGCTGGGAAATCCCCATAAAACACTTCTTTCTAGCTCAAGGGCCATTATCTTTCCATCTGAGTAGGTTCTGGAGTAAAATTGCTTATTTTGCAATGGCAAACTGGGGTCAAAAGTCAAGAAAGCATTTTCTCTCTCTTTCTGCTTCTGATTACTTATATATATAAATGTATATGTACGTGTGTATATATATATATATACGCATATATGAATGTGTGTGTATATTTACACAGCTCTTTCAGTCACCTATGAGGTGGACCTCTAAGAAGCCCCAGTAATAAACTCAGTTCTCCTAATTTCAGGATTGATGATGTTTCAATGATACTATACTTCCCATTTTCATATCACGTAACTTAAACTATATCTATACTCTGCCTGCTTATTTTTTTAAATTTTCCTTTTTTCTATTTATTGAAAAATGGAAAATAAGAAAAGGAAAAAAAACATCATGCACAGCAGAACATAAGAGAGGATTCAGATTATAAAGCAACACATTTTCATTTCAAGAAAGCCTAAATAATAAGTACTATACATTATATTCAAAGCTGTTCATTTTTTCTTTGCTTCCTTTCTTTTGTTTTCTGCTGGGTACTTTCTACTTTATCTTTTTTTCTTCCTTTCTCCCCCCCCCCATAAAAATACCATAATTAAGTATGGATATGTGTATGTGTATACACACAAATATACATACATACATACATACACACACATATATATGTATATACACGTTTATATATACATGCATACATATATGTCTGCTTGCTATTTCTGCTTAAAATCTTACCATTGATGAGTCATTCTTTGAGGCTAAAGCTTTGCCCTCTCCCCATGGATCAATCAGTCAATCCACTAGCATTTTATTAGTAGTTTGGTAACACAGTAGGTAGCTAGGTAGCTCAGTGGATGGAACACTAGAGCTGGAATCAGGAAGACCTAAAGTTTCATTCAGCAAATGGTCAAATTTTATTATCTGGGCAAGTTGCTTCATTTCTGTCTGCCTTAGTTTCCTTAACTATAAGATAGAAATATAACAGCACCTACCTTCCAGGGTTGTTGTGAGGGTCAGAATGAGATAATATTTATGAAGCTCTTTCCAAACCTGAAAGTGCTATAAAATGTTAGACATTATTATTGGTATTACTAGTAGTAATACAATATGTTTATGTACTGAAGATACAAAGTTAAAGGTGAAATAGTCTCAGCACTGAAAGTCATATTCTCTAGGGGAGACATCATGTGCAACACCTATACACATACATTTTAGTCTAAGTATCCCACTGATATCTCAAGCTCAATGTGCCTAAAATAGATGTTCAGCTTCTTAATATGAATGAGTTTATAAGGTTTTATTTTTCTCTGATAGGAGTTAATGAGAAAGCATAAGAATGCCTGGATGAAAGGAGGGTGACAAAGGGATTGGGGACTCAGAGATGCTAAAAAGATAGAGAAGGGCAGAGGAAGAGAAGAGGAAAAACTCTGGGGATAACTTGCTCTACTTTCCAACTTTGCTAAAGGTTATCCTTGAGCCAGAATGATTCTATATCCTATATATCCAGAGAGATATCACTGAAAGTGCTTATTCTGGACTCAGATGCTTTGGCATCACATTTTGGCTCTGCCACTTATGACACATCTCCTTTCCTCATTTTTAAAATGAAGGGACTGGACTAGAATACCTAGTACCTTCTTTCCTTCTGTATAGAATATAGGGCTATAGATTTAAGTTAGAAAAGACATTTGAAGTTAGCTAGACTATTTTAACTGATCATAGCATTTTAAGGCTAGAATTAGAGGTTGGATTTGGGATCTCAAAGGCCATCTAGTTCAATCCTTCCTTTTACAGATGTGGAAACTGAGCCTCAGACAGGCTAAATGTCTTACATTATTAAAGTCAAGGTCACATAGCTTACAAAATGGCAGAGCTAGATTCCAAACTCAGGTCTTCTGACTCCAAATGTAGCTATTTTAATCCCTTGGGGATACAAGGTCTGACTCATCTCCTCATCTCTAGACCTTGGATCGCCTTCTCCAAGGCAGAGCCAAAGTAATTGGAGCATTGGTCACTCCTAGGAAGGGGTTAAGAATGTCTAAAAATTGAACTCCCATCTTCACTTTTACTCAGACTAGAGTTGCAGCTAGTTAGGGGAAAACAATTTCAGAAAGTAGGGTCTGAGAGGATTGCTTCCTCTTCTGAGGCGAGGAGCAATGAGGCAGGGGAGACCAGGCTTAGGCAGGCATTTCCTTTGCACCTGCTCTGGCTCCTCCTCCTACGCTAGAAAATCATTGAGCCTCTACTACAGATGTTTTCATTTGTTTATGTTACGGAGGTGGGCAGGAGAGAACAGCTGGCTAGCACCCAGCAGCAGCATGGTTGTGGAGAAAGACTAAACACTGTACCTAACTCTACCCTGTTCTCTGAAGAGCTAGTCTTCCTCTGGCCCAGGAAGATTTGATAAGGAGTCATTGGGCACCAACACTTCTTTGCAAAGACAGGACTATGGAAAGTTTCTCTGTGTGATATTGAACAAATCTTCATCACTCCCTAGACTTCCCTTTTCCCTTGTATGAAGAAATCTAGACCTAGGTTGTGATTAAAGGCCTTTCTTGGGTAGCTAGGGGGTGCCACAGTGCACAAAGCACTGGGTCCAGAGTCAGGAAAACTCAACTTCATGAGTTCAAATCTGATCTTAGATACTTACTAACTGTGTGACCTTAGGCAAATCACTTCACCCTATTTGCCTTATCTGTAAAATGAACTAGAGAACCATTCCAATATCTTTACCAATAAGACACCTCCAAAACGCACAATGAGTCACAGAGAACGCCATGACTGAAAAACAACAACCCAAAAGTCTAGATTTAACATTTTCTGGGTTTAAGAATCATTCATCTTTTCATCAAATAATGATTCCTGGATTTTCACAGAATTTTCACATAAGAGCATGGATATCATGACAATAGACAGGATTTTAGTCTAGGATTTAGCATTGAGTTCAAATCCTGCCCCTGACACTTCTCATCTGTATAATCAGAGCACATTTTCTCATTTGTAAATGACAGTGCTAATACTTACACTGTTTCCCTCTATCAGCTAGCTAATCACGTGGTATTTATTAAGATGTGCCAGGGGCCATAGTGGATAGAGCACCAGCCTTGAAGTCAGAAGGATGTGAGTTCAAATCTAGTCTGAGAAACTTAACACTTCCTAGCTGTGTGACCCTGGGCAAGTTACTTAATCTCAATTGCCTCAGGGAAAAAAATGTACCAGGCACTACAACTAAGCACTAGGGAGCTGGTGGCCCAGTGCCACATAGAGCAACAAGACTTCAAATGCAGTCTCAGACACTTACTGTATGACCTCAGACAAATCACTTAATCCTGTTTGCCTGAGTTTCTTCAGGTGTAAAATGGGAATAAACTTTCAGCATTGTTATGAAGATCAAGTGAGATAATTTTTGTTAAAAAAAAAAAAGCCTATAAAATGAGGATAATATAATAGGTCCCATACAAGTGTTTTATTCCCTTCTCTTTCTTGGGGAGATAAAAAAGACAAAAACATAATCCTTGTTTTCCAGTAGTTCACAGTTTAATTGGGAAGACCAGATGAAAAAAAATTATGTTTGAATAAGATTAGTACAGGATAATTGGAGATAAGTTTGTGGGAGGGTATTACAATTAAGAAGACTGGGAAAAGCTTCTTGCAAAAGGTGGGGGTTTTAACTGTAATTTGAAGGACACCAGTGGCTTAAGCTAGAAAACTAAGAAGAGGAAGGAAAGCGTTCTCTCAGAGTTGTTGTGAAGAAAGTACTTTTAAAATTAAAAGGCTATATAAATATAAGCTATTATTATCCTCACAACAAGCCTGTGTCAGCTCTGGGTAGCTATTATTACCCTGATTTTAAGCTTGAGCAAATTGGGCCCCAAGGAGGCTAACTGATTGAACTTGAAGTCACCCCAGAAGATCTGTGTGGAGCCATGGTTAGAACTGTGGAAGTCTTAAAATGCTCCAAATGAAAATATTAAGAAATATATATTTTTTCTAAAATGTTTTCCAGACTTTGCCATTTAATAAGATGAAGAATGAGAAAATGGATGAACATAGGTTATCCAGCTTAGAACAAGAAATATCTCCTATCTAGTTAAAATCATTGACTTTTCTATCCCTTAAAGGATTGAGATTTCCAGAGGCCTATGCTGGAGCCACCTCTTGCTATTTTAGAAAGCTGGTTGTTATATATATTTTTCTATGTTTACCACATATTGGATTAACTGCCATCTAGAGGAAGGGGATGGAGAGAAAGGGGGGAAATGGGAACATGAGGTTTTTCAAGGGTCAATGCTGAAAAATTATCCTTGCATATGTTTTGAAAATAAAAAACTTCAATTAAAAAAAAGAAAGCTAGTTATTAAAAAATCTCATTGTGACCATTTGCACCCTAGAAATGGGCAAAGCTCCAAATCAAGATTTGATTTATTCTTTTGTCAATTGCCTACACTTAAAAAAGAAATGGGAAAAATGTCAAAGAGTGAACTTAAAGATATATCTTGCACATATTTTGGAGGGGCGGCAAGGAGGTGGAGAGTCAGTTGTTAAATATTTATATCAAATTCAAGCAACCTCCCCTTTCTCCATTCTGAAGGAATTTGGGTATTGATTCGTGGGAGGAGATGTTTTCAATTTTTCTGGAAGAGCCCTTAAGAAAAGTGGTCAAACAATGAAGTCATTTTCTGAGATTAATTTTCTATCATCCTAGTAGATAGAATAGAGTGTTAACCTCAAACTGCATTTTGTCATATTATGGCCTTTGCTTTTTTCAATATTCCTATGAAGTCTTATCATCTTGGGTTAGAGAAATGTCTGAAGGAATGGGGTAGAACTCTGTCAGCTTGGATATTTCTCTCTAAGCTGTAATAATATTTCAAATAAATAAGTTAAATAGAAATCAATCAGTATTATTAATAAAGAGAAATTATTTCTGGCAGTGCAGAGTACAATGTCAATATTTTTCTTTGACAAGTTTCAAATCTCTTTACTCCCATTCCATATATTGCCATCTCTTCCTACTCTCCCACCTCTCCACTGTTTATTAATTACTTGTCTTTGCTTTCCCTGTGGCACTTTCTCTGCTTTGAAACATCTCTTTTTAAGTTGCTTCCAACCCAAAAGAGATTGTGACCATATGACTGATGCCAACAGCCATGCCCTGAGATAGGTCAATGCTGAACAGCAGCCATACTCCTTGCCAGATGTGTGGGTGGGTTGTGAGGAAGAATAATTGCGAGAAAACACTTTAGAGAAGATTCCACAGGAAGTCATGAAATATTAGAACTGAGAAGAACTTCAGAAATCACATTTTATAATTAATAAAAGGGACTTGCTAAAGGTCACACAAATGGTCAGTAGCAGAACCAAGCAAACATTCATTAAATGCCAACTATGTGCCAGGCATTCTGTTTGGTGTTGGGAATACAAAGACAGGAATGAATCTACCCCTGCCTTCAAGGTGTTTACATTCTATCAGGGAAGTCAACAGGCACATATATGAGTATATATTGAATATATAATCAAGACAAGCCAACGAGTACTTATTAGTCTTGTTCTTTTCCAGGTATACTATGTTCCACTGGAGAAGAAAATGGCAAACCATTCTAGTATCTTTGCCATCTCCAATAGATTACCCCCTCTGTCATCCTCACTCTTACTTATTTTTAAACTCTCTGTGTATTGGTTCACTCTACCGATCACAAACATTTTCATGTTTCCTCCATCCTGGGAAAAAACAAAACAAAACCCACTGGATCTTTCTGTCCCTGATAACTACTGTCCACTATTTCTTTTGCCTCTTTCTAGGTTAGCTTGAAAAGGCAGGCTACAATGGGTGCCTCCACTTTCTCTCCTCCAACTCTCTTCTCAACCCCGACCAATTTTATCATACCTTCAAACTGTTCTCTCCAAAATTACTCATATCTTACTTGCCAAATCCAATGACTTTTTCACAATTCTCATTCTCCTTGATTTCTCTGTAAATTTTAACATTATTGATTATTCTCTTCTTAATAATCCCTTATTTCTAGGGATTTTTAGAAATCACTCTTTCCTTTTTTCCATTCAACTAAACTACTGCTCCTTATGTCTATTTTGTTGACTCTTCCTCAAGATCATGCCCTCTAACCATGAGTGTCCCTCACGGTTGTGTCTGGTGCCCTCTTCCTTTTCCCCTCTAGATTATTTCACTTACCAGCTCCTCAGCTCCCATGAATTTAAATCATGATCTCTCTGCTAATGATTCTCAAATCCATATCTCCTATCTCAATCTCCATCTTGATCTTCAGTCTCTCATCTCCAGTTGCCTTTCAATCATCTTGAACTAGATGTCCACTAGATATTATAAGCTCAACATCCAATATGGAACTTACTATTTTCCCCTTTAATCCTCCCTGATTCTTACCTTCTCTATTACTGTCAAGAATACCATTATCCTCCCAGTCTCCCAGAATTCCAATCTAGAGGTCATGCTAGATTCCTCTCTCTCTTAGCACCAGCCCTCTGTATTCAAGCTGTTGCCAAGGCCTGTTGATCTTGAATATGTTTCCTTCTCTTCTCTGACATTGACTCATCACCTCATATTTACAGTATTGTAACAACCTTCTGGTGGGTCTGCCAGCCTCAGTTTCTCCCCACTCTAATCCATCCTCCATTCAGCCACTAAAGTGATTTTCCTAAAGGGTGGGTCCAATCTTTGTCATTATCCCTGGCTCAATAAACTCCACTGACTACTTATCACCCCTCAGGATTGAATACTTAAATACAAAATGTTATGTTTGGCCTTCAAAGTCCTTCATAATCTATCCCCCTCCTACCTTTTAGTCTTCTTATATTTTCCTCCTTGACATGTGCTCTTTGACCCAGTAACACTGGTCTCCCGGTCATTCCACAACCAAGATACTCCATCTTTCTGCTCCAGAAATTTTCTATGGTTCTCCACTATATCTGAATGCTCTCCCTCCTCAGCTCTGCATACTGACTTCCCTGTCTTCCTTCAAGTCCCAACTAAAACCTCATCTTTTACTGGTAGCCTTTTTTCTTCCTTAATTCTATTTTCTTCTTTATTATTTCCTCTTAATTATTTCCTGTTTCTATTGTATATAACTGCTATATGTATACGTGTGTATGTGTGTGTATACATATATATGCAAATATAAATATGTGGGGGTTTTTTTGGCATGCTGTGTCTCCCATTATATTATAAACTCCATGACAGCAGGAACTATCTTGTTTCAGGCTTAGCACATTAAATGCCTGGCACTTAATAAATGTTGATTGATTGATTGAAAACTGAGATAATCATTTTTCTCAAAAAGCTTACAATCTAATTAGGGGCAACATCACATAAAAAATAGAAGGGCTAAGTAGCAAATGATACCTTACCAAGAGAAGAGGGGCTCCAAGAATCAGAGTGGACTGAGGCTCTGGGATAACTCTAGCAGAACTAAGGGTTATGAAGGTCAGCATTCAACTGGATCTAGGTAGCTTGCACCTAATAGGAAGTGGACATTGAGGCAATGAGTGCAGGCTGAGAGACCAAAGATATGCCTAGGATAGAAGCCAAGTGTGGAGTAGAAGCCCACTGACTTGCCAAGTCCCTAAATATCTGTAGAGCACATGATGTTCCTCAAGGTAAAGGTGCTGAAGACTAATAAAGAAACATTACTAGTGACTATCATTTGTAATGAGCTGACCCTGAGCTCCTAAGCCCTGTGTTCATCCTCACCCCCATTCAAATGTATGATTTCCTATGTGATCAGCTTGACGTTTTTCTTTCAGCATGAGTGAGTGTGTAAACATGATTGTCTACTATTTCCTGATTTCTGACTTTTGCTCTTCATCAGGACCAGATGCATCAGTCTTAGAGAGTGAAAGCTCCCTGACTAGGCTGTGGATCCGCTCTCCCTCTCCAGCCAGACAGGGCTGGGATGGGATTTTTACCTGCAAGGAAGTCATGGACATCTTCCTCTGGATACTTTTCTTCCTACCAAGTAAGTGCTTCAGGAAAGGGCCAGATTTTGGTTTCTTCCAGGGGTTGAGGTGCAGCACCTCTTCTGCTTCCCTTTAAGATAACTTGGGAGGCAGCAAAAATGTTGTAGATAATATTAGAAAGATCTGGACTCTAACTCAGACATTTTCTCGTTATGTGAATCTGGGCAATTCATTTAACCTGTCTGCCTTAGTTTCCTCATAATGAAAGAATGGAATTGGACTTGACCACTAAAGCCTCTTGTAATTCTAAACTTATACCTCTGAGATACCTTTCTCACTCTGGCCAGAATTTAGCCTTCCTAAATGAAATACTATGGGTTAAAAACTTAGGAATTTACCCCAACTTGGTTTGTTGCTATTCTGACAGAGGGCTCTTGATGACTGAAAAGTTTTCAAACCCTAAAAGAATTAAATGGTAGAATTCTAGGTGGCAAAGTAAGCAGATGAGGAAAAAGAAGATATTGCGGATAGAGATTTGGGAAAAGGGGTCTTCGGCTTTTCCTCCAAATAGAACACATGATTTCTCAGGTTCTTTTCAGCTCTAAACCTTGATCTTGTCCTCCTATACCATATAGTATTCTATTTCATATGGAGAAAACCAGAGTAAATTGGAAATGAGGAAGACCATTTGGCTTTGGCCTCAAGATTAAAGGTGGTTTCTAATTTTATTTTTACAAGCATTTATTCTCTCTCCCTTTCATTGTCCCAACCAATGGTTTAACCCAAATTAAACCATTTTGAAAACTCAAAACAAAACATATTGATTCAACAAATAGTCAAGCAAAACTAGTTGCAACATTGGTCGTGTCCAAAAACACATTTTCTTTTGGATTTTAAGTTGCTTTCTTTTGGGGAAAGGGCTAGGTGGTTATGTTTCCCCTTTAGTCCTATGGACTAATCTTTTATCATTGTAGTCATTCCAACATTGGCCATGTCCAAAAACACATTTCCTTCTGGATTTTAGGTTGCTTTCTCTTGGGGAAAGTCCTATGGACTAATGATTTGTCATCATAGTCATTTGAGTTCTAAAGTTTTTTTAGGTATTTTTCTTTTGTTTATTTCTCTCTACAATAAATCATAGAGATCTTTCCAGTTTCTTATGAATGGTTCAATTTATCATTTCTTATGGCACAATACTATTGCATTATATTCATAAAATATAATTTGTTTATGTAATCTTCAATGGTTCAATATCCCTTTAGTTTTTAATTTGGGGCTACCAACCAGAGAGTTGCTATAAAAAATGACCCATTAAAAAATGACCCATTATCTGAGTGCTCCCTTTTCTCCTTATATTACATCATTCATATCCTTTCTTCCACTATCTCCTCTTTCATTCCTCACATGAAGAGTTGGCCCACCTCTTTTTCAAAGCTTTCTACATGCCTAAGTGAGCCCACTGTATGCCATCTTCTCCAACAAAACATCCCTTCTGTTATACTCATTCTCTCATTTTTCTTCAACCTGCCTACAAGCATGCTTATGTTTCACCCTTTTTCAAAAACCCCTCACTTAATCAATCCATCCCCACTAACAAGGAATCCTCTGTTTCTCCTTCCTTTTGTTGATAACCTCATTCAGAAAGCCATCTTCCCCAGGTACTTTCACTTCCTTTCCTTTCACTGTCTTCTTAAAAACATCTACAGTCTGGCTTCCAACTTCATCATTCAATTGAAAATGCTCTCTCCAGAGTTACTAATAAGCTCCTAATGGTCAAATTGAGTGCTTGGCACACAGTAAGTGCTTACTAAATATTTACTGAACAACGGATTAACTGACAAATCTAAGGGCTTTTTCTCAAGCTCATCCTTTACCTCTCTGCAGCCTTTGAGACTGTGGATTGCCCTTATCTCCACGATAATCTTTCCTCTCTCCTGATTTTCTTCTTACATATCTGACTACTTCTTTAGTTTGCTTTGCTGAATTTTCATCCATGGTCACGTCAGTTAACCTTGTGGTCCCCAAGGCTCTCTCCTGGGCCCTTATTTTCTATTTTTCATACTATTTCATTTGGTGATCTTATCAGCACTTATGAATTTTATTAGCATCTCTATGCTGATTATTCCCCAATCTATTTATCCAGCATTAACCTCTTGGCTGATCTCTAGTCCTACATCTCCAACTGCTTACTTGACATCTTGAACTAAATGTTATATAGATGCAACATGTCCAAAACTGAATTCGATATCTTTTCCTCCCAAACTCTTCCTCCTTGCAAACTTCCTTATTATTACTGAGGGTACCTCTATCCTCTCAGTTGCCTAAGTTCACAACATAAGTGTTATCCCCAACTTCTCATTGCCCTTTATCCCCTGTACTCAATCTGTTGATTTTACCTTTGTAATATCTCTCATGTATGCCTTCTCTCCTCTGGTCCTATAATCACCCTGCTGCAGGTACTTAAAGCCTCTAATATTATAATAATCTGGTGGTTGTTCTCTCTGCCAAAAGTCTTTCCCCATTGTAGGTCATCTTCCATTTAACTATCAAAATGATTATACTATAAGAGGATCTATTTCTTAGCTCCAGTCTTCTTCACTAGCCATTCCCTATATCTGGATCCTCTCCATCTTCATCACTACCTCCTCTTACTGTTAAATGTTATTATCATTATACAGAAATGTTATTGATATTGTGTGTATTCATTTTACATCATGTTACTTTATTGATTATTAACAATCTTAATTCATTTAAGTTAAGCTCTCTCTCTCTGGATATCATTTTGCATTCATCATCATATCATTTTCAGACATGGACTTTAATTACTATGTTTAATTAATATTTATTCCACAATACTATATTGCTTCTTTGGAATGTATTACAGAAGGAGGACTATATCAAGATTAATATCTGGGTCTCTAAGGGGTAGGCTGAGCCTGTGATGAAACTATTACTTCTTTTATATTAATTTTCTTTCCCTGCAGTCTCAAAGGCTGGGAAACCCCTTGAAGAAATAAAGTTGTTTGGAGAACTGGAAGGATCCATTGACATCAAGTGTCCATTGGAGAACCCCCAACAGAGGTATTATCTCTGTCGAGAGAAGGACAGATGGTGCGTCACAGTAGTGTCAAGTTCACCATATGTGGCAAAGGAGTATAAGGACAGAGTCTCACTGATGCCTTTCCCAGAGGATAAGGTATTCATCGTAGAGCTAAGGAATCTGAAAGAAGAGGACAATGGAAATTATGCCTGTGGAACAGGCTTCAAAACAGACAAAGGGAAGACCCAGAAAGTAATTCTCACAGTCAATACTGGTAGGTATCTTGGCTGTTTGGAAACCCCCATCTTGCAAGAAAGGAAATGATATCTCCTTTCCCACTTGGAAATGTGAGGGCAACCTAATACTTGTATGAGCTTCCTCATTTTTCCAGACCAATTCTTCTGATCATCAATACTCTAAGCTAAAGCCAGAAGCAAATGGGGATAATTGGGATATCTCCTTAGTTACCAGTTTCATTTTCTTCTAGTCTAAGATTTTCTTCTCAAGATGCTTATAAGGAACAAAGTATATGTCCTTTACTGCTTTTTTCTTTTTTTCTGGGGGAAAGTCAAGCAAATAGGGAGCTGACCAAAGGTTAATGAAGAGAATGAGATTGAGAAGGTTAGGGAAGGAAAAAAGGGAAAGTAAAAAAAAGAGCAAGAAAAGGAATTCAGAGGAGGAGGAAATATAAAAGAGGATTTAATATGGGGAGAGGGAGGAGGGAGAGAAAAAGATAAAAACAGGAGGAATTTAAGGAAATAGAAGGAAGAGAAGAAAAGGGAAAGGGGAAGATAAAGAAGAAGAAATATAGGAGGAGGAGGAGGGAATCCAGAAAATACTATAACCGACAGTCTTGATAATGAACCCTTAAAAAGAATAATTGATGATTTGGAGGAGTGCAAGGGAGAGGAGAAGAGGGAAACAACAAGAAGTGTAAGATAAGGACGGCCATAAACAAGGATAATAAGACACAAATATGATTCTTTACTTTAGTGTTGTATCGATTGTAGATTTCATTTGTGTCCTTTACCTCTTTTTCTATCACTCCATTCTCTTGCTGTTTTTCTCACTTTTATTAAGAGGAGTTGATGAATAGAGGGAACTTCCCCCTAATAAATAATCTTCCCTATTTCCTACACCACATTGTAAGAGATCTCTTTCTGGGAAGCCTCTTTTTTTCCTTGTTCAGTTCCTTATCTTCTGATCCTATCTCTCCTCCTTGTACATTATTTTAGTTTCAGCAGGTCTCACTCTACCTTATAGAGTATTCCCTAAACTCTTTTTTCCCATCTTCTCCCCCACATCCCATCTGCTCTTCTCTCTCCCCAGCCAAAATATTCAGACCTTTTCCCTAGATTCCCCAGTGCTAACGACTTCCTCTTTCTATCCCACTACAGAATACAACCCATTCTGGGATACTGGCTACTTTGAAGCCCTTCCACCTCCCTGGTTGTGGATCCCCACTGAAGCTTCTTCCTCTTTGTCCACCACTCAAGGTCAGGTTTGTTAATCCCAGGGGGGAAGGAAGGAGGAAGGAGAAGAATGAGTTTGGATGGAGATAGGGGAAGGAGGAGTGAAAGAGAGAGGAAGGCAAAGAAAGAGGAGGGGAATGGGGATGGGGATGGGAGGGAAGAAAAAAGGGAAGGAAGAGGGAGAAAGGAAAAGTAGAAGCTAAGAATAAGGAAAGTTGGAAAATAGGGGGGAAGAAGGAAAGGAGAAGAAATTAAGAAGAGAGGAGGAGAAAGAGACAAAATAAAAGAGAAAAAAAAGGAGGAAGTAGGAAAAAATTTTAGAAAGGTAAGGCTTGTACCGTTCCATCCTGATGATCTTGTAGGAACCAGGATAAACGATGTGTCTAATTCTCAAAGGAGCTTGTAAGAGAATTGAGTCACTAATAGACCTTTCCTTAATGGAAAGTTAGCTATCTCTCTTTACCCTCCTATTCAGTGTCCACACGCGAGACAGTCTGAACCTCAATCTCTGTTACTGGGACTAGATATCAACACTAGGGAGTAATGTGGTGGGTAAATTAGGAGCATCATTCAGAAAATGGTATTTCTTTCATTGAATGGTTGAACAGAAGACAACCAGGGCAGACACCTCCAATCTGAAGCCTGAGTCCTTTCCTTGTTCTCCCTGTTTCCTACAGGGTTCATTTATGTGTGTTGGTCACACTGGCTCTACAGAGATCTCTCCTGAGCCACTTGTACTCTTGGGCTTAGCATGCAATTGTCATTCCACCAATTCACTGTCATTTCTTTCACCTCCCAGCAACGAGCACTTCAGCGCCAAGGCCAACCCAACCTAGGCAAACCGAGCCACCCTTGGGCCCTTCTTCCACCAGCTCTGTACTGACTCATAGAACTACCTTAGCAGCAACAACACCCTCCCCGACCTCCTCATCCTCTGTGACCTCAAAAACTCTACACCTCGACAGACTGTCCAGGCTCTTTACTGTCAGTAATTCTCATCACATCAGACTACGGGGTGAAAGGTAAGCCCCTGCCTCTGAAAGTAGAATTGGGGTCCTGTGTGATTGGGTTCACATTATGGAAAGATCTCTCATCCAGGATCCAATGCTAATGCCCCTTCTCCCACTTCTGCCCTGTAAGAACTGTCTCCAGAAGACTACTGTTGAACATATGACTGGGGGACGGGGGGGGGGGGGGGGGGGGGAATGATGACTACAATGACAATAATGAGGCTTCATATGATAATTTACATTTATTATCTCATTTGATATCATTTCATCATTAGTGAAGCTTAGATTACTAGTTCCCTAAAAAAAAAAAAAAAAAAAAGTTTCTAAGAGCCTGAGGGAAAAACAAGTTTCTTTGAGAGAGAAGGGAGGAAATAAGCATTTATTAAGCACTTACCATGTGACAGGCACAGTGCTAAGCACTTTACAAACATGTTATTTTATCCTTAAAACAGCCTTGGGAGGTAGATGCCATTATTATAATACCCATTTTCACAGTTGAGGAAACTGAGGCAGAGAAGTAAAGTATCTTGCCCAGGATCTTACAATTAATAAGTGCCTTTGGTCACATTTGAACTCTGGTCTTCCTGAGTCCAGATAAAATGTTCTCTGCTAGGTTGGAGAGTAAAAAACAGCAAACTGACAAAACATAGAAGAGAACTTAGAAATCTTTTCAGAAAGGCTCTGCAAATAAGAGAAAAGCATGGCATGAGTCCCAGAGAGACAAAATTTTACCCCAAGGGGCCTATGATCAACCAATCAGAAGATGGATAGAGGGAAAGATGAGTCAGATCCTACCCTCTCTAGGTTAAACAAATCGTGGATCTCTTTCCAACACAACCAAGATAATGCTCACTCATTATAATCTAACTTTTCTCTCTACTCCATCCCTGTCCTTTGCTCCATAAATTCCCAATCTTCTCTCTTCTGAGCCAGACACTCAGCGCAGTTACCCCAACTCTAACCTGAGCACCAACCACAAGAGTAATGTAGATGCTATTGGGAAAATCTGTCCCCCATCAGCATAGCCACCAAGAAAAAAATGTATTGTTGGGGGACAAAATCAAAAAAGCTTAGAGACCAGTGATCAAGGGCAAATGCCTTAATATACAGAAAAATAAGAATAAGAAGTCATTTGCATAGGGTCTCTAGGAGAACTTAGCAGATTCCAAGTACACCAGGTCAAGAACATGAGCTGCCTGGAATTGATTTTAAAAAATGCTTCAATGAGATACATCGGGCGATCTCTGAGGGTATACATGTCACAAAAGATTTCTGACTATTGACATGCTAGCAAATTAGGTTGTGTGAGGATTATGGGTTATGAGGATGGAGGCACAAATTCTATCCTGCAAAAACTCTTAATAACTGTCCTTGGGTCTTGATGACATCCAATATTCCTTGCTTAAACCCTGCTTTTCAGTACTCCTTATCTCCAACTCTCTCTATTCCCTCCAGTGCTTCCTACTTTGGATCATCTGTGAAGAAGGATGGGGGATTTCACAACTTGATCCTTGTCACTCTGGGCATTTTCTTCATGATGTTTCTAGGCATGGTGTTGGGAAGATTATTGCAGAAGAAGAGAGGTAAGGACTGAGGTCTGATTCCTGAGGAAGGCAGAATTGTAGGGCCTAAAGACACATGAATCCTTGTTCTTTGACTTGTGTATCATGGACAATTTTAGAAATCTTCTGGACACCTTCTCAGAATCATATTTATATTGTACATTCAAAATTGAAGGAAATGTTAAATTCTTTTTTCCCTTCTGCTAAGTCAAGGAGCCATTGATAAGACTGGATTATGGTTAGGGACTATGTAAGGCTAAATTCTAAGGATCTAAAGACAAAAATAGACTAGTCCTTGTTCTCAAGGATCTTATCTATCAAAGGGTGAAGCAACTTCTACATATATAGGGTATACACAAAATCCAAAGTAAACAAACACAGTAATTTTGAGAAGAAAAATAGCATTAGGATGGGATAAGGGTGGAGAGACCCTCAGAAAAGTGAGTGATACTTGAGCTTAATCCCGAAGGAAACTTGGGTGAAAAGGGTAAAGGGAGGCAAAAATTGGGGAATTGGCCAGGAAAAGAGGAAGAGAGAAGAAAGGGAAACTTCTGAATCTTCCTTATTTTTTGTATCCATTATCATACTGGAACTACTTCTCAGAACAACATTGTTAAATGCATAAAATACATAGAATACTAAGGGGTTAAACAGTAAAATAAAATTATCAGAATCTTTTTAAAAAGTAAGTTCACAAATCCCAAGTTTAGATAGTCCAACACTGGGTCCAACACTCAATGATATTTTGGCTAGGTAAGATTTAACAGAGTTCATGTTCTGCTGACTTATCTTTGAGGCCCCTAGTCCCTCTCCAGAACATGTGAGGCATTGGAAGAGGATTTAAATGAGAAAGATGACCATGGTACATGACAATTCCCTTGGAGGAATATAAAACAAAATGACATAGGTGAAGTCTGGGAAGATTGGGAGGCTTAAGGAAGGATTTGGTCTTTGAATTAATTATTAATTCAGGACCTTTGACCTTTTATCTGTCATGGATCCCTTCACACTCTGGTGGTATCTATAGATTCCTTTTCAGAAAAATGTTTTTAGATACATTAACATATCTAAGATCACAAAAGAAATTATATCAAAATAAAAATGTAATTTTTTTCCTATCCAAATTCAAAAACAGTTTGAAATCTATCCACGCATCTGGGTTAAGAACCTCTGCCCTGAAGCATGGTAGAGAGTTCAATACGTTGCAGCTAATTACCCACCACAGATAGCCCCCCTGTTACAAGATAGATACTCTCTATCTTGTAACAACTCTGACCATATGGGTGGAACAAGGACCAAAGGAGGAAGGAATGTGGAGAATCTGAAATTGGCTTTATTTCTGATTATCCTGATCTCTTTGGCATCTTTAGAACACTATGGAGAAATGGCTTAACATCATCAACTCATAAACAGCTACCTACATAAACAAGACCTATCATCCATTTATTTACCTGGGATGAGATCAATTGATTAAAATCTTTCTTAGGATCTGGAGGTTCTTCTTAGGAATGTCTGGAGACTTCTAAAGCTATTCATCTCTTTTCTTCTCTCTTCTCTGATAACTGAACTCAAATCTTGATTCTGATTCTTGATAAATTTTTTTATCATGGACAAATCATTTACCTTGCCCTGGGTCTCAGTTTCCTTCTTTGTAAAATGAGGGCATTGGACTAGATGACCAATTTAGTCCAAGGGAGTAACATCCTTTCAAGTTCTAGATCTCTGATCCTGTGATCTTTCTTCCTGAGAAGCGCTTTCCAAGAGGATCAACAGACTAGCTATGAGGATGAGTGCTTTGGAGGCCTCCCAGAGAACTCATTCCCAGCTGCACCACTCCAGCCAAAGACGCCTCCCCGGCCTGTTTCTAATAGACTCCGTTCTCAACACAACATCTACAGTGCCTGCCCACGACAAGTTCAAAGACCCACCCAGAATGGTGAGAAGGGGCAGGAAGACAATTTTAATGTGTAGGGAAAATGGAGTGAAATTTGTTCAGGAAGGGAGGAGAGAGATTCTGGAACAGCAGACATTATAAGACATGATGAGGATGTTATTGTGGAGTGGAGAGAGAGAAGAACAGGGCTGGGCAAGTGATGAACTCACCTGGATATCCTAAGGAAAATATGGAGGCAATGCTGGTAGCTTCCCATGTAGTTTATCTTGTTTTTTTTTTCTTACTTAATTTTACATTAAATAAAGAGGCAGAAATAGATAGGAAGTATTTCCATATTCAAAATATAACAGAAAAAGATGATTATATGTGAAATTATAATAATAATATAAGTTTAATGTTATGTAATTTAATAAAATAATAATAATAGATTGATATATGATATATGATAGCATTGATATAGTGCCTTAAGTTTTGCTATATATAAATCCTCTCAACCCTGTATTTTAAAAAGTTGCTTCAAAAACCCTCTTGTATTTCTTTTCTTTCTATCATTACACTGTCATATTCTGTTCTCTCACCCCAATCCCTTCCCTCCAATAAAAATAATAACTTCATATTTTAATTAAGTTTTCTCACTAACTAGGTGCTAAGAAACAGTGTGTTATAATAAGAAGCAGCATCTGAACCAGGAAGAGTTGGGTTCTGATTCTGCTTCTGACACCTAGAAGTATGACCCTGGACAAGGCAATTCTCAGTGCACAGGGGAACTCTCCAAGACTATGAATTACAAGGAAAGAACCACTCTGAAATAGTATAAGATGTTCCCTCCTTCAGAAATCCTGTGGAGGCATGATATTGCAGGTCTAGTCTCCTCTTTGAATAGAAAATAGGATGAAGTGTTACTATACTAGGGAAAAATGACTGCCAGTCCTCTGACCTTTGGTGTCCTGGGATGAAATCTACCTCAATATGCCCTAATTAATGTTCTTAGAGCAGCATCCTGACATTACACAGAGCAGGAGAAAATTAAAAGGAGTGTCAGTCTTGAAGGTCATCTTCAATCTCAAGGTTGCTTAAACCTATCTTCCTTCTCCCCCAGATTCCTCTGAGTGTCTTGGCTCTATTTGGTCATCAATTCACAAAATATAGAAAGTGAGATCAATGTAAGATGCTGCACAAACTGATATGGTAGCAGTATAATCATCATCATTATTTTTTATTATAACTTTTTATTTACAAGATATATGCATGGGTAATTTTTTAGTACTGACAATTGCAAAACCTTCTGTTCCAATTTTTCACCTCCTTTCATCCACCCCCTCTCCCACATGGCAGGTAGACTAATACATGTTAAATATGTAAAAGTATATGTTAAATACAATATATGTATATATATCCATACAGTTATTTTGCTACACAAGAAGAATTGGACTTTGAAATAAGGTAAAATTAACCTGAGAAGGAAATCAAAAATGCAATTGGATAAAAACAGAGGGATTGGAAATGCTATGTAGCGGTTCACACTCATTTCCCAGAGTTCTTTCTCTGGGTGTAGCTAGTTCTATTCATTATTGAACAAATGGAACTGATTTGGTTTATCTCGTTGTTGAAGAGAGTCACGGCCATCAGAATTGATCATCATATAGTATTATTGTTGAAGTATATAATGATCTCCTGGTCCTGCTCATTTCACTCAGCATCAGTTCATGTAGGTCTCTCCACGTCTTTCTGAAATCATCCTGCTGGTCATTTCTTACAGAACAATAATATTCCATAACATTCATATACCACAATTTATTCAGCCATTCTCCAATTGATGGACATCCATTCAATTTCTAGTTTCTAGCCACTACAAAGAGGGCTGCCACAAACATTTTTGCACATACAGGTCCCTTTCCCTTCTTTAAGATCTCTTTGGGATATAAGCCCAGTAGTAACACTGCTGGATCAAAGGGTATGCACAAAAGGGTATTTGATAACTTTTTGAACATAGTTGCAAATTGCTCTCCAGAATGGCTGGATGCATTCACAATTCCACCAACAATGTATCAGTGTGCCAGTTTTCCCACATCCCCTCCAACATTCAGCATTATCTTTTCCTGTCATTCTAGCCAATCTGAGAGGTGTGTAGTGGTATCTCAGAGTTGTCTTAATTTCCATTTCTCTGATTAATAATGACTTGGAGCATCTTTTCATATGGCTAGAAATAGTTTGCATTTCTTCATCTGAAAATTGTCTGTTCATATCCTTTGACCATTTATCAATTGAAGAATGGCTTGATTTCTTACAAATTAGTCAATTCTCTATTTATTTTGGAGATGAGTCCTTTATCAGAACCATTGACTGTAAAAATCTTTTCCCAGTTTATTGTTTTCCTTCTGCAGTAGTTTTGTTTGTACAAAAGCTTTTTAATTTGATATAATCAAAATTTTCTATTTTGTGATCAATAATGATCTCTAGTTCTTCTTTGGTCACAAATTCCTTCCTCCTCCATGGGTCTGAGAAGTAAACTATCCTATGTTCTTCTAACTTATTTTTAATCTCATTCTTTATGCCTAGATCATGAACCCATTTTGACCTTATCTTGATGTACGGTGTTAAGGGTGGGTCAATGCCTAATTTCTGCCATACTAATTTCCAATTTTCCCAGCAGTTTTTGTTAAACAGTGAATTCTTATCTAAAAAGCTTGTGTTTTGGGGTTTGTCAAACACTAGATTATTAAAGTTATTGACTATTTTGTCCTGTGAACCTAACCTATTCCACTCTATTTCTTAGCCAATACCAAATGGTTTTGGTGGCTGCTGCTTTATAATATAGTTTTAGATCTGGTACAGTTAGACTACCTTCATTTGATTTTTCTTTCATTAGTTTCCTTGAAAGTCTTAACCTTTTGTCCTTCCAGATGAATTTTGTTATTATTTTTTCTAGGTCATTAAAATAGTTTTTTGGGAGTCTGATTGATATAGCACTAAATAAATAGATTAGTTTAGGGAGTATTGTCATCTTTATTATATTTGCTTGTCCTATCCAAGAGCACTTCATATTTTTCCAATTGGTTAGATCTGACTTTGTGTGGAAAGTGTTTTATAGTTTTGCTCATATAGTTCCTGACTTTCCCTTGGCAGATAGATTCCCAAATATTTTATACTATTGGCAATTACTTTACATGGAACTTCTCTTTGTATCTCTAACTGTTGGATTTTGTTAGTGATATGTAAGAATGCTGAATCATCATCATTATTAATGATTTGTGTCTACTATATGCAAAGATTTGTGCTGAATGCTAGCGAAACAGACAAAAATGAAACAATTCCTGCTATCAGAGAGCTTATCAGTGATTTTTTATATATAATATATATGGGGAATATATTTATATTTGGAGATAGTATGTATATATACAAATTATATATATATATGGAGAATATATAGGGAGGTGTGATATATGTGTGTATATGGAGATTATACATATGGATGTATATGAAGATTTTAAATATATACACAAACATATATGTGAAGATTATATATATGGGGAGTACATTTATATATGTGCAAAGATTATATATGCTGTTTACATATATGGAGATAATATGTGTGTGTAGTTTATAGAGAGAGAGCTTATTGGATGTACATGTGTATGCAGTTCATATATATGGAGATTTTACAAATGTGTATGTGGATTACATATATATGGGAAATTTTATGCATATAAACATATGTGTGTGAAGATTTTATATGTGTGTGTGCCAATGGAGGGGGAGGGAGAGAGGGAAGGAAGGAGAAAAAGTGGGAGAGAGGGAGAAGGAGAGGGAGAGGAAGAAGGTGAAGGACAGGGAGAGAAAGAGAGAGAGATTATATATCTCAAGGACTCTCTGCTGTCCTTAACTCCATCCCCTTTAAGTTCTTTCCATACACAGTGTTGGGAGGTGGGACTATGGAGAGGTAGAAGGGGTCAGGATGGAGAAGATAGTTGAAACATCTCCTCACTTCCATCTTATTTTCCTACAGGTGAGCAAACATCTGCCAGCAGCCCCAGCATTACAGAGCCTTCAGCCCCTCCCCAGGTGAGAACTCTCCCTCCTCTGCTAATGCCCCAAACCTACAGAATCATCATATCCCTTATCACATCCAGTCTTCACCTTTTATTGTGCGGGTATTTTTTGTCCCTCTTTTACATATAAGGAAAATGGGGGCTTAGGTTTTTCTTAGACTAGCAAATGACAAAGATGTTAATATTTGTAAAGTGCTTAGCACAGTGCCTGATACATAGTAGGTGCTATGTAAATGCTAGTTATTGTTAAACATAAAAATTTTAAATAGTATTGGCCATCTAATCTACACCATATTGGAAAGAATTTTACCCTAAAATCCCTAGTAAGTAAGAGGTTATCCAGATTCTCCTTGAAGATCTCTACCAAGGGGGAATCTCCCACCTCCCACAATTCCATCTGTTCAGGGAGGACTAGCATCTCTGGTGCGAGGGCTTGCCTACTCCTTTTCAGAGCTGTCCATCCACCCTTGGTGTCCACTTGGCACCCAACTCTCACCTGTAGCTCCAAGAAGCTGTGTGTGTGTAGCAACCACACCCCATTAAATTGTCTTGGTCAATGGGCTAAACCAGATTGAAGGTAATTAAGAGGCCCCCAAATCCATTTGCTGAGTTAGGGAGATGTCTACCCCAAGCATGTGGAGACTTACTCTGGCAGAAATGTAAGATGAGAACAATTTGTTCCAGAAGAAGGTAGCAGAAGCAACCACTGTGAAAATTGGCCAGACATCAAAGATATCAAGTTTATCCACTGCATTTTGGGCCATCGCCAGGTGTCTTGAGTTTTGGACTTTGATGACTTTGGAAGAGAGAATGATGATGATGACAGTGCAACTCTGCCTCACTTAAATTCAATTCACAAGCAAGATGTCACTCTGTGATATCATTGGTCTTCTTCAAAAATGAAGGAGGAACAACAACAGTGATAATTAATTGTTAAGGAGTTGTTGGGGGTTTTCCCCCATGGTGTCAAAGCTATATTTGTCTATTCGAAATTTCTATCCATTCTTTTTGGTCCTTTCCTCTAGGGGCAAACAAGAATAATCAAAGGGACATCCAGTCATAATACATACATAGGTTAATTGGTAGCCAGGTAGAAATGAAGATGAGTAACATTGTTACTCATATCATCTAGACAGCTCTCAAACCAAGACTTCCATATCAAGACTGCTTAAACTTCTTTCTTCTCTGCCAGACCTCTGTCTAGTGCCTTGCAACCAATCAACAAGCAATTCTAAAATGAAACAAATGTAAGGTGCTGTTCAAACCTTAAAGAATCATTTAGAAGACAGCACGCATGTCAGATTCAGTGTCCTTGCCAGGATACCAACCTGTCCTGACTCATAGAAAGTTGTCATTTGAAGCCTCAGGCTCAGGAGTCATAGATTGTCAGAGCTAGAAGGGAACACCCACGTGTTCCAGATGAAAAAAATGAGGGCCAGGGAAGTAGTTTGTCCAAGATGACATTAGATCAATGGCAGAGATTGTATTTAAATCTGGTTCTCTTGATGCCGATCTAGACGAGTGCACTTTCTGCCCAACTGAGGCTTCAAGTATTATTTCCTTTAGTTAAAATAGCAATTCTGGAAGGCAAGTGTATTATTATCCTCATTTTACAGAAAAAGAAACTAAGGTGACCTAGAGGTAAAAAGATTTGCCTAGATTCAAAGTTTTAGGTCAGAACTGAGCTCATTTTTTTCCTGATTCTATTCACTATATCACCTAGCTTCCTTTTTCTTTTGTCATTTGTCTAATCAGAAATGGGTTTTCTTATTTTCTATAACACATCATTAATTCAAAGAGGAAAAAGAAAGTAAAAAGAAAATTAATTCAATTTATTTTCTTTTAAGAAATAGAAAAAATCCTTTGATTATATTTTAAAATTAATAGGAGAGGTATATTTAATTTGACCATATTCAACAGCTAGGTGGCATAAAGAATAGAGCATCAGCCCTGGAATCAGGAGAACTTGAGTTCAAATCCAGCTTCACACATTTACTAGCTGTGCAAGTCACTTAACCTTGTTCGCTTCAGTTTCTTCAAATGTAAAATGAGCTGGAGAAGTAAATGGCAAACCTTTCCAGCATCTCGGCCAAGAATAGGAATCAAACATGACCAAAACAACTGAAAAACAACATTCAAATAGATTAGCAATTTCATAACAGGGAGGCTATGCCTATAGAAATATTAAGTCAGTAGAGTAGAATAAACATTGACTCTGTAGGTAAATGACTTGGCTTCAAATCGCACTTTCTTTTTGTTACTTATGAGACTGTGGACAAATCTCAACTTCCCTGGACCTCAGAATCCTCATCTATAAAATGAGAGAGGGTTGAACTAGATGGTCTTACAAAGTCCTTTATGATTCTAGATCTACTTGCTCAATGAATCCACAGACCAGACAAGGATTCTTAGACTTTTTCCACTCATGACACTTTTTACTCAAGAAAATTTTACATGACTTTGAGTAAATAGGTATATAAAATAAATATTCAAATAAAACATTTGCTAATAATAAATAATAATTTCATGACCCCCACATTCAATTATAACACTCCATATGAGGTTACAAACCACAGTTTAAGAAGCTGGGGGCTAGATGATGTCAAGTTAAAAGCAGAATCTGACCCCACTGTCTACCACGGCTGGAGGTTGCCCATCACTACCATAAAATATTCATACTGACTTAATAAAAAGTATGAAATGAGTGTTCCCCCCTCCTCCCTGGGTCTCAGATGGATGGTCTTTCAGAGTGATCCTGACATGAAGGGGTGGTCAAATTTGCCCTCATTTTGAGTTCATGTACAGGGCAAATTAGGCAAATTGTTTAAGTGGAATTTTGTCTTCAAGCCTTTCCCATATCCCTTTCTTCTACCCCTCTTTATCTATATTCCTACTCCTACTTTATTGCAACACCACTGCTCTTTGGGCTACCTAGAGAATGCCATATTGGGGCCCTCTATAGTCCAGTGAGTCGTTAAAACATGTTTTCCCTTAATATTATAATTTCAGGAAGTCATATTTAAACTTATTTATTGAAGTGTTGGGGCAGTGGACAGATCACCCACTGCTACTGGAGTCTGGAAGATCTGAGTTCAAATGTGGTTTCACTAGATACATGACCTTGGGTCATTTACCCTTGTTTGCCTCAGTTTCTTCATCTGTAAAATGAGCTGGAGAAGGAAATGGCAAACCACTCAGAAAATTACAGAATGGGGCTACAAAGAATAGGACACAACTGAACAACAACATATTGAAGGGTGAATGACAACCTAAAGTGTTTATGGGATTGGGGGGGAATTTGCATTTTCGAAGAGGATGTCTCCTAACACAAAGGCTGTGTCACAGGCCAGTGGAGGAGATCATTTTTGAGCAAGGGGATTCCCAGAGATAGCCCTTCAAATCCCCTCACTTATTGGACACATTTATTGAACTTAAACATAAGGCAGACCCTACTGGGAATTGTCCGGGAACTGAAAGCATGAACAGAAACAGTTTGGTCTTTATTTGCATACATCTGCAGACCTCCTTAGTGTGATGACTGGATTTGAAGCTTGGCTCTATTGTTTATTACCAGTTTCTCTACCTCAGTTTCCTCCTCTGTAAAATAAAGAGATTGTACTAGATCAGTGGTTCCCAAACTTCTGTTCTCAGTATCATTATACTATTAAAAATTATTGAGGATCTATCCAAAGAGTTTTTATTTATATGGGTTATATTTATACATAGTTATCATATTAGAAATATAAAGTAATTTTGAATTTTATAGACCCATCTGAAAGGGTGTCAGAGACTTCCAGGATTCTCTGAACTGTACTTTGAGAACCACTGGACTAGCTGACCTCAAAGGTCTCCTCCAGCATTAAACCTATATTTCTATCATCTCTTAGACTTATAGAATCTTAGAGCTGGAAAGGTCTTAGTGGACCAACTCCTAATTTTACAGAGGAAGAAAATGAAAGAAATGTCCAAAATTATATAGAAAGGTGATGGCAGGACAAAAGCTGAACTTGTGTCTTCTGGGTCCTAGCTCAATGCTCTTGTCTCTATACCATGTTACTTCTTCTTAACAGAAATTGTGAACCGGTTTGGGGCCTCTGAGTTACTTTCTAAATTTCCAAGACTAATGGACTCACTCCTGGCCTCCTATCAGTTTGTCCACACAGTGGTCTTAGATTAGTTGTGTGCTTCTCAACCAAGAAATCACAGTCACCTGAGGACAAATCAGGACTTGGTTCCCCCTTTTTTTCCCCCTTTTCTCACACTGTCTGTCTGCAACTAACAAAGAGATTCCTTTGAAAATCAGGAACAAATTCAATTTGAAAGGTGGAGATATTACCTGATTTTCATTATGACTTATTATGATTTTCATTATGACTTTTCTTTTTGCAAGGCAATTGGGATAAAGAGATCAGACAGTAAGGGTTAGGTATTTGAGATCGGATTTGAATTTTGGGAGTCAGAGACATGTTCCAAATCAAAGTGCCAAAGGTTGGCAATATTATCTCTGAGGCAAGCACTGCCCAAATGAAGTAACATCCAACTGAGGTTGCGGCAACTAGCATAATTTTCCTTCAGATCCACTGTAATTCATGATGTGAAAATAACACAGGAAATCATTAAGACAAATTCAGTTGAGTGAGAGGGAGAAATAGTTACTGTAATGTAGTTAGAATTGCATCATTGGAAAAGATCTCAGAGATCATTTAGTCCAAAACAGGGGATCTGAGGGCCTCATTTTTTTCTATTTCATCAGAAGGGAACTTCTTGAGATCCATCCATCATGGGAGAAAGAAGGTAGCATTGGGATTGTTATGCATCCTTGCTAGAGACCAGTGTACTGCTTTAGAAGAAAGAAGAATGTGCTGGGGGAAAAAAAAAAAAAAGATGGGATGAAGTTATTTTTTACAGAACAAAAGGAAAAAGATGAACAATCTGCAGTCCAGTGTGCCCATATGCTCAACATCTTTTATATCAATCCTCAGTCATCTTTTGAATTTTTGAATTTCCATCTCCTGCTCTGTGGAAAGATTGCAGTTTTATGCTAATTTTTGATGTATCTAGGTGGTAAAATGGATAAAATGCTGGGCCTGGAGACCTGAGTTCAAATACAGCCTTAGACACTTAATAACTGTGATCTTAAACAAATTACCTAACTTCACTTTGTTGCAATTTCTTCAACTAAAATTGAGGATAATAACAATATTCAACACTGACAAATAATAACAGCAAGCCAGTGTTATTGTAAGGCTCCAATGAGATGAGATTTATAAAATATTTAACATACTCCCTGGCACACAGTTGATGCTATATAAAAGTTAGATTGTTAATTTTATTCCTCAGGGCAGTCTTGATCACTCCTGTCTAGTTACACTTCTGCCCCAAATATATATTTTATGTATTTGCATAATGTATAATGGGAATGACTTAAAGGAAAATATATGATATATATGATGCAAAGGCACTATCTGTTGGTTATAGCTTCCCAAACACATTATCATCATCATCATTTTTATTTTTGTATTTGCTTTCCCAGTGCCTGATACACACTTGTCATTTGATTGATTAGTAGCAGAATGTTTTGCCCGTGACTGAAATGTTCAGGACACGTTACCCATAAAGATGCTCATCCTTTGGGAATCGACATTCCAAATATCTCCTACACAATCCAACTAATCAACATTTATGAAGTACTTACTGGGCAACTAAACTGGCAAAGTGGATAGGGCACTGGATTTGGAATCAGGAGGATTCTTCATCCTGTGTTCAAATCCAGCCTCAGATACTTACTAGCTGTGTGAAGCTGGACAAGTCACATAAGCATGCTTGCCTGAATTCCTCATCTGTAAAATGATTTGGAGAAGAAAATAGCAAGCTATTCTAGTATCTTGGCCAAGAAAATCCCAAATGTATATCCTAAAAGTCAGGCACAACTGAAAAATAACTAAACAACAATAAAAAGCATCTACTATGGATCAAGCACGATGTACCAAGCAAGTATAGTTTTTTCTCCCAGGAAGTGAAGGTTGTCTTCTCTGAAGTACCCTTAAGCTTTCATTTACCCTTTTCCAGGAATGAATGCCTCAATAGCTCATTTCCTAATGTACTACAGCATATAATAGGAAAGGTGGGGCCTGACTCAACCCAACTTCCTAATTACTCTCCCAAAAGGTAGATATTTGAATAATGTGTCATGTAATAAAGCCCTGGAGGGATAATTCTTTCTTTGGCTTTAGTCTTAAGATTGCTAGACAGTCTAGCAATCTAACACCTGGTAATTTTAGAAACTCAGTTCCTTTTAAGGCAATCTCCTTCCTAACTAAGTCTAGATGTTTCCCGGATTCCCGAGTGGGATAATATTCCATGAAATGGGCTTTGGAAATCCCCAGGATATCACTGAGCAGAAAAGCCAACGAAGCTTCCACATCTTCTGGAATTAATCAAACTATCAACAAATATTTATTAAGCTCTTACTATGTGCTGGGCTAAGTACTGGAAACATTGACCACCTCATCCTCCCAAAATAATAAAGCAAAAAGTTCCTTACCTTAAGGAGTTTGTATACTAACAGGGGAAAGAAAATATACATAAATTGGTTTGTACAAGATTAATAGAGAATAAAAGGAAATAAGCTCTAGGGGAGAAGGTAATAATTATGGGTTGTGGGAAATTTTTCCTGCAGGAGATGTATTAAAATGATGAAAAAAAAAATTTTAAATGATGAAAAATTCACAATTCGTAGGCTACATGCTCTATTGATCTCTAGGGAAACTGAGCCTCTCTCATCCATTCAGTCCATGTGATAGTTCTTTGGTTGTTCTCAGGTGTCTAATATGGAGCAGCTCCAAGCACCGGTTCCTGTGATGAATGAATACATGAGCACCTATCACCTGTGTCTTGCTGAAGCAGAAGAATCTGATTCACATGACTACATCAATGTTTCCTGTTTGACTCAGCCGCCCAACTGCTCGCCAGGTCTAGGTTTCTATGCCAACCAGGCTTGCCGCTGAGCTATTCAGAACTGACTCTGCTCTACTCCTGGCATATAGCACATGCCCACCCCAGCTGTTTCCCCAGATGCTCTCTCTTCCCTGAACACAGCCCATTCACACCCCATTCACACCCCATTCATACTTCTCCTATTCTTCTCCTATTCAACTGTGAAAGTCACTTTGCTTCCATGGAGGTTGGCAGTTAATAAACATTTATTAATGCTACTACTATGTGCCAGGAACTGTGATAAATAATGGAGACATAAATGTGAAAAAAAGAAAGCCAGTCCCCGATCTTACAATTTAAAAGGGGAAAACGACACATAAAAGGAGGCTGAAAGGAAATGGGAGTTGAGAGAAGAAAAAGCAGGGAAGGGGATGGAGATGGGAATGATGAAGAAAGCCAGATTAGAATAGCCCTTTGGGAAATGAAGAGATGAAGAAATGGCCTGGAGACTCTCCTTAAATTGAGGTTTGGGGAGGAGTCCTTATCTCCATTCAGAAAGGTAGTAGGGGTAAGAGGTACAGATAAGGAGGTCTAATTATGGACCTTCCTCTAGGTCTTAGGCTACAAACTGGGTCCAACATTGGGATTTCCCTTCTCTGCCTTAATCATTGTTTCTTTGAATCATTTTACCCCCATTGAAAGTTGGCTTTGAGAAATCTTATAAGACAGCTCAAACACAGCTCATGTCCAGGTTTCTATAAATATGGAATAAAAGGATCTTCAGTTCCTATATAAGTACCCAACAATAAGGAATATAATGTATCCAGACCAACTTTTATTCTGCCTCCACAGTAAATGCAGAAAATAAATAAATGATTCAGAATAGCCCATAAATAATAAGCTTTTCCCCTTTCTCTGATGAATCCCACCATCCCTCAGGGACCTATATAGTCTCCTAGGATCATAGTGTCACTCTGTGGCCTGTAGATCCCTTAAAAGTAAATAAATAAATTTGAGTATGTTAAGCAGGTAACTACTCACCACATACATACCCACAAATATTCTAATGGGTCACACTTCTATCTCAGAGACCCAAAGAAATATTCAGTCTTAAAGTACTATGTTGTTGTTCAGTCATTAATTCCAATTCTTTGTGACACTATTTGGGGTTTTCTTGGCAGAAATACTGTAGTGGTTTGCTATTTCCTTATTCTGTTCATTTTATAGATGAGTAAACTGAGGCAAACAGAGTAAAGAAAAGTGACAGTTTGTAAATGTCTGAGGGTGGATTTTAGCTCATGTAGATGAGTCTTCATAAATCCAGATCTGGTACTTTATCCACTGTGCCACCTAGATGCTTTTTTAGTACTATAGTGAGGGTTTTGATTCCCCTAGGAGGCAAATGCACTTTAGATACTAAACAGATAATTCTCCTAACATTCCAGTGAGTCCTTCTCATACATAAGAAATATATTGTATTCTCTAGACATATGCTGTATCCTAAGAAGGACAATACTAGAGAGGGCTTCACATCAGACTTGCATCATTCAAATAAATCATATTTATCATGTTTGGCAAAGTCAAGATCTCTCCCACCTTGTGACTGTAGTCCCTTCATTCTCCACTAGCTGGGGATATCATACACACAATCCCTCTTCCCCAAGAGGCTCTCATTATCTCCCCAGAGAACTGGGTTTTGGAACTCTTAAATTTAGAACTTATAGGAAGGCAACCCTGAAGTCGCATTGCCCTGGAAATCCTTCTTTGTGTCTAGAAAGCTGGGTTCAGAAACTTCCACTTCTAGGGTACATGGCTCCCTTAACTGCCTCTACAAAGACTGGAGTTCGGGAACTGTGGTTTCCAGCCATAATGATAAGAACATTTACCTCCAGTGTACCTGTGTTCCAAGGCAGCCTTTAGCAGTTTCTGAGGAGCTACAAGTAGAGTCTGTGAGCATCCACAGTGGATCCACATCCTTCTTCCTTCCCAGGATCCAGATCTAATTTTAATTTTTCTCCTTTTTCAGAATTTCTCAATATAAAGCAAAATTAATCAAAAGGATCAACTTTGCAAATCACTCCCCTTTTTATAATCATGTTCCAAAGAGGTAACTTCTTCAACAATAGTAAAAACCAATCATTTCAATCCCAATTCATCAACTCTGATTTGAGAACAGGTCAAATGGTCATGGGAAATATAATCAAAGTCATAACCAGCACCTTGCCTCTACACAACAGATCAAATTGATCAGGGCACTCCTTTGATCAGCCCCCTACATCATGGTGGTTGTTCAATCACTTTAGCTATAGTTTTATAGGAGTCTGACTCCTATTGACCCTATATGGGGTGTTCTTAAATACTGCAATGATTTGCCATTTCCTCCTCCACTGGATTAAGGCAAATAGGATGAAGTGATTTGTTAAGTCATATAAGTAGCAAGCTAAATTTGAACTCAGATCTTCCTGATTCCAGACCCAGCACTCTCTTCACTTATGGTACTGTGGGGAATGGATAAGGTGAAGAACTTACAGGAATGTATGAATTTTTTTCTGTATTTTATTATTTCTGTGTCTCCCCCTATGACCTGTATATGTGCAGGCTCATATCTACTTGAGCCTTGGCCAGCTAGAAACATATTTACTTAACCTGAACTGATGACATTTATTGGTATTTGACATTTATCAATATTTAGCCTATTAGCTGGACCACTGTCTGCTTGATTAAGCCTGAAAGCCTGACGTTGTTTCCCAGAAATCAGGAGATTTCAGGGAAACAGAAACCTTCCATTCCGATCTCCCCAAATAGCAACAACCAATTAGATGCCTCCCCCTCCCCTTCTCAATGCTCTCTTACTTGTGATGTAATTTCTTGTATAAAAGCTATGTATCTTTACTACTTCTTTAGCCCTCCTACCGCGAGCTTATCTTGCGATGGGACGGCTCATCCTCCAGAGGTTTTTCAATAAACAACTTTTCTGCCTTCTACTGAGGGATCTCTGAGTAGTCATTTTGGGTAAGGGTCTTCTACATCCCTCACAGTACCATCTAGTGGCAGGATCACAGACCATTAGTAATAATGGTCTTCCTAATTGTGAGTGCTCAAACAGGATTTCCATTTTACAAAATGGAGTCTGTGTCATGAGAATGTCAAAATTAGAAAGTTCCCTGGAGATCATCAGTCTAATTTCTTTATTTTACAGAGGAGAAAGGAAAATGTGTAGAAATAATGGTTACATGATTCAAGGACCATGAAGGCGAAGAGAGGCTAATCTATTTCTTTAGCAGTAAAATGAGCTGGGGACTGCAAAGGCATTCATCTTTGTCAAGAAAACCCCAAATGGGGCCATAAAGAGTTGTACACAACTGTTGGAATCCTGATCATGCTAGCTCTCACTTATTACCCAGGCGAACTTCAAGAGCAAGTGAGAAAGCATCCAGGAAAGATTTACCACTAGCCTGTGTTATATTGCTGTGTGCTTTTGTAAATTATGTATAATGCCTCCCATATTGATGGATTTATGTGTACCCCCTCAGAAACCCCCTATGTTTTAAAACAAAAGAAAGGGGGAGATGTTGGAATCCTTACTAACTGCTAAGTAATTAGAGTTGATCTAATCTTACAAGAAGTTGTTTTGGCCAGAACCTGAAACAAGGTACTAAGTAGAACTAATCAAGACAAGGCTTGTGTTCCCACCTTTACTCATTGGACTCCACAAGTATGCTAGCTTCACAAAGTACACTTTCTAACTTCAAGAGAGTTCACACCTCCCTTAAAGTCATTGGGCCAGAGAGCACTATGGGAGAAAACCCATAATCCCATTCTCTCAGAAGAGGCAGATAAAAAGCCAGCGATGAAGGATCTATGGCAGAACATATTTTCCTCTTGGCTGGCTGATCGCGCTAGACTCGAGAGAAACGACTCTATTGCAGAGAACACTTTTGACGGACTTCAGTGGAGCTACGCCAGAAGCCCTCTCTCCGCGGCAAGTGTGGCTGGGCTCCCCAGAAGGAGATAAGAGAGATCTTCCATCTCTGTTGGAGGCAGAAGAAGGCAGAGGCAGAGGCTGAAGGACAGAACCTTTGGCTTTGGAGACATCCGAAGGGCTCTAAGCCTCTAAACCGGCTGTCCTCTGAGAACAAACTCCAACATTTGAACTCTAACACACAACTGAAAAAAATTAGCTACATGACACTGTATGAGGCACTGTATAGCCAACCATGAAAGTGAAATAATTTATGCCTTCAAGTGGAAGCTCTAGGAAAGCAGATTTAGGTTTAATGTATGGAGAAACTTGATCAAAATAGAATATACTTTGTAACTCTCTTTGATCTCTCTACATATACATTATGAAATTTCATTTAAAAAAAAACTTTGTAGGCACTATACCTATCATTACCCATTTTTACAGATGGAGAAACTGAAGCTTCGAGATATTAAGTGATGAATGAATGTCAGAGAAATGCAAGTCTCTCTTTTGGCCAGTGACTGGGCCAGTTGGCATCTCTAATGACTGTACAATCTGCACCTGTGTCTACCAATCCTTTTAATGGTATGCCATTTATACAGATAGTGAGCGTAGGTCGGTCAGCTGTCACAGCTGCTGTCTAATATATTCCTGGATTTTGTTGCTTGGAGTCAGAATCTGGGCGACTATCACCAGATTACTTATTAGGAGTCTGTATCAGTAAACCTGATGCTACTACTTCTCCTGGTTGATAAGTCACACATTGTCTACCTGTATTAGTGACTGGGATATTATCTACCCATTCCCCAGTTTCCCACATCAGTGTGTGGATGGACACTGTTTTGTACTTGCTCTCAGGAGGTGAAATGGTCAAGCCTACTGTGCCTGGAGGCAAGGGATCTATAGACTGGAGAGGAGCAGATTTCACCTCTCCAGGGGGTATCTCAATTGTCCCAGATGCATACAATTCTATTTTCCCCAATTGTAATCCCTTTTTTCCCATCAGGTTGCTTTCTGGCTGGTTGATTGTGTAATCCCCTTCTCCCATCATATGGCTTCCTAGCTGATTGGTCATGTCTGGGTACTGAACTTTGTTGCATTTTGGACATGGGGTTTTGGGTCTTGTTTTCCACCCTGTTTTCTCACTTTGTCTCTATGTCAACATTGAGCTTTCAGATGCCCTACTTTACTACATCAAAAGCATTGACGAGTCTCTTTGGAAGTCCCTTGCCATGTTAGGATCTTGGGAAGTCTGCATCATAGCCTGGATATAAAAGGCATTTGTGCCCACTGTGGCATAGCATCTTATGATCTCCTCTAAAGGAGCATTCTTGCACAGTCCTAGTATAATTCTTCTACAAACCTCATTAGCATTTTCTTTATCAAGTTGCCTTATCATAATATCTGTTACTGCAGTAACAAATAAGTTCTTGAAAGACATCCAGTGGATAATGCTGTGATCTGTATCCTCAGTGTATCTGCTGAACAGGGAGGAAGTTTCTTAAAGATGCCATTCCAGAGGCAGTGTGGTCCACTGAAAAGCATACTAGCAAAGTGTCAGAAGACCTTAGTTGAAAGCTTGACTCTGATAGTTATCCCTAAGTATCATATAATCTCCCCAAATCTCTTTTTTTTTTGTGAAATGTCTCTTCCCCACAGATTTATGGGGATTTTTCAACTATAAAAGGAGTAAAAACTCCTGTTTCACCTTCAAAAGTCCATCTCAAAGGGATAGCACTAATTTCAGCTGCTATTGATCCCCTTACTCCAGACATGTAGGTGTCTGCCTTAATCTTTGGCCAGAGAGTAACTGCATTTTCACCATTAGTTCGTATGATAGCTGTCTGCAGATGTTCACAAAATTAGCAAAAGGTCCATTTGGCCCTTGTGTTATTTTTGTGAAGGCTTCACCCTTATCATTTTTATTGGGGAAAGAAATCCATGCTTTGATAGCAGCAGCAGCAATTTCTCGTATGCTACTAAGGAGTAATTTGGATGTTGACTGATTTAAGAAAGGTAAATGAACAGATGGAAACTATGCGAATTCTTCAGCCTGGGCTTCCATCTCCTATTCAGTTGCTTAGAGCAGGGGTCCTCAAACTTTTTAAATATGGGGCCAGTTCACTGTCCCTCAGACTGTTGGAGGGCCAGATTATAGTAAAAACAAAAACTTTGTTTTGTGGGCCTTTAAATAAAGAAACTTCATAGCCCTGGGTGAGGGGGATAATCATCCTCAGCTGCTGCATCTGGCCCACGGGCTGTACCTGATAGAGAATGGACTCTTTGGGTTATAGACATTAAGGATTGTTTCTATTCTATCCCTTTAGATAAGGAGCATATGAAAAGATTTGCCTTTTCAGTGCTCAGCGTTAACAAAGTTGAGCCTTATAAAAGATATGAATGCACAGTTTTGCCACAGGGAATGAAAAACAGTCCTACTATGTGTCAAATGTATGTTGCTGCTGCTCTTACTCCAGTAAGAAAAGCATTTCCAAAAGTTATGTTATTACATTACATGGATGATATAGTGGGATGTGCACCTGAGGAACAAATGTTAGAAGCATGTCTACAAAAGACCATGGAAACACTAAGATACTACAAATTGCATATAGCTCCAGAAAAAAATTCAAAGATATGCTCCTTTTCAATATTTAGGATATGAAGTATATCCTAATGTGCTTACAGTACAAAAATTTCCTTAAGAACAGAGAAGCTAAACACCTTAAATGACTTTCAGAAATTGATAGGCGATATCCAATGGATGCGTCCAGTGTTAGGCTTGACTACCTATCAATTGCAACCATTATATGACATTTTAAAGGGAGACAGGGCTTTAAACTCACCACGCCAGCTTACAAAAGAAGCTTAAGAGGCTTTGAGAGAACTTGAACTGGCTTTATCCAATATGGTTGAAAGAGTCACTCAAAAACCCTTGGAAATATCAGTTTTTGCTGCAAAAGAGGCACCTACAGCAGTCCTTCATCAAGGAGACAGTGTGATAGAGTGGGTGAACCTCCCAGCACAACCAGACCAAAGCCTTACTCCTTACCCAGTGTTTGTCACTAGAATTTTATTAAAGGCCATTAAGCAAGCAGTCCAATTATGTGGAATAATGCCTGACAAGATATACACCTTTTATACTACTGCATAAATTAATATATGCTGTGAAACCACCCAGAATGCCGCCCAGAGTGGCAAGTTTTATTAACTATGGCTCCAAATTTTACACACAGGTCTCCATTAAAGATAACCAGACTATTACATAATTGGTGATTGATTTTGAAGAGAAGGTTTCTAAAGTTCCTCTTAAAGGACCAACTATTTTTACAGATGCATCCAAACATAGTATTTGTGCTACACACTCTCATGACTTAACTATAAAGAGAGTAGTCAGAACTCCTTTTCAGTCCACTCAGCAGAATGAATAAATGCAATCATTCTAGCTCTTACTTATTATCCAGGAGATATAAATATGATGAAGAGAGCCATCTATATCCAGAGAGAGGTTGTGGGAACTGAGTATGGACCACAATATAGCATTTTCATTTTTTTGTTGTTGCTTGATTGCATTTTATTTTGCTTTTTTTTTTTTACTGGTTTGATTGCATTTTTCTTGTGCAGCACAATAATTGTGTATGCATACATTAGATTTAACATATATTTCTACCATGTTTAACATATATTAGTCTACTTGCCATCTAGGGAAGAGCATGGGGGAAGGAAGGGAAAATTGGAACACAAGGTTTTGCAAGGGCTAATGTTGAAGAATTGTCCACGCTTTTATGTTCAAAAATAAAAAGTTTTAATTAAAAAAAAAAAGAAATGAAAAGGAAAAAAAAAAAAAAAGAAATAGGGATCACTCTACCCTTCACACTCTCCTATCTATTTCTCTTCCCATGATCTTTAATAGCTTTTCCCAGGTATCTCTCCTAACTGGAAGCTTATCCATCAATGGAAAGAAATTGTCAAGAATCAGGAGAGATGCATTTTATTAATAGAAAATGGCATTTAAATAAGAGGATGTCCCAGGTAGTGTGATAATGTCATCTGTCTGTTCTGACACTACTCTCATGCCTGAGGGCAATCAATTAAACAATGGATAAAACAGAGAATGAAGAAATCAAGTCTATGAAAAAGGGAGTGAATTGCAAAGTTGTCCTCACTGTTTTTGGTTTTTCCTACGAGATTTTAAGAAAGTAGATGAGCTAAAATTGGACCTGGATCCTTGAAAGGAAGAGGGGAGGTGTCTTCCAACTTCATTGGTTATAGTGAAGAACCTGGACCAAAGGTTCTAGGTGTAGGGAGTTTAGAAGATCTAGAATAAAATGTGGCCTATCCTAGTCTAGTGTTTCAACTCTTACAAATGCACCAGGGGGCAGTCTGCTCTCTAAATCTTCATCTTACAAAAGGTATGGATGTTACTTAAAATTTCTTGTAACAAATCTCCAGCATCTCGGACAACTCTCCAAGACTATAGGTTGCAGAAAAAAATGATGATCTGAGTGTTTCCTCACCAGGAGTTCCCTATGACAATGAAATCATGGGAGGGGAGAGGATAAAGAGGAGAAGAAGGAGGAAGAGTGGGGGAGAGGGAAGATGACAGTGATTAAGATGATGATGACATCAAGGAGGATGGGATGAGGAAGAAGAAGAGGAGGAAGAAGAACAAGAGAAGGAAAAAAACAGTCAACACCTTCAGTTTAATTCAGTGTTTATTAAGCATTTCCCTTGGACTCCCCAGCTCTGTACCAGACACCAGAGTGAAAATATTTAATCCATAGATCCAAGATCTAATTTGAAAGGCAGTTGGAGGCTATCTAAGTTCAACCCTTTCTTTTAATAAGTGAGAAAAGTGGGACCCAGAGAAGTTAAGTTAAGGTCACACAGCATGCTAAGAGTCAAAGGTAAGATCTGAGTCCTGGTCCTTTTACAGTCCTCCCATATAAATAAAAGGGACTTACAGTCTCCCCATATAAATAAAAATAAGTTATTAAATACATCTGAAATAAATACAGTTTACAATTAGCTGGTACTTTGTCATCTTTGAGAATTATTCACAGCAACTTAGGATAGCCTCCCTGAGTAGATTAGCTGAGTTATAGCTACTAAAAATGGAATGTAGAGAGGCTGGAAACAGTCTGGGCACAGTCTGAGCACAGAACAGTCTGGCAGGAAAAAATGACACATAGAGAAACCACAGGAAGTGGTATATAATTGAAATGATGGGGAATGTTGGTAGCAAGTAGTCTGTAGCATCAAGGCCGAAAAGCTTTCTCCATCCAGGATAAGAGAATATCCACTTCTCCCAAGGCCTTTGTCAGCCTTGTTTCTGGGTTCAACTAAAGGGCAAGAGAAATTAGGTATTAGTTAAGTGGATGGTGCAGTGCTAACTACTGAGTTCTGTTCTGAGTCTTGTTCCTTCCATCTATAAAGGAACTGGGCTCTAGGATCTCAAGGACCCCTTGGATCTCTTAAATGCTGCCTGTGTAATGGGAGATGGCAAGCCCTGGGGGAGAGAAGAAAAGAGTGGAGAAGAACCATAAAATAATCAAGTCGTGGAGAGGGATAGTAATAGGCTTTCAACTGGAAAAGGGGCAGATAAGACAATTACATTCTGTAGAGTGCATGATAAGTATAAGTCAAATGCATCTATTACCTTCCTGATACATCCTGATAAACAAACTCTGTGTTTCCTTACATGATTATGATTCCATGTATATCTTGGAATGATACAAGTAGAGCCACGTGCTCTGAACTCTATTATTAAGCTTTCATTTCAGAGAGGCCGATCTACACCTAACAAGTTAACAATCCCCTTTTCTCTGTTTGCTACCCTTCCTTCAGTTCCCCGAACTCCCCATGATTTTAAACATACCTTGATAAATTCTTTCTGGAATAGCCGAAACTTCCTCTGGGAATTCTCACTTAAAGAAAACATCCCTCTTTCCTTCTGGAGAAGAAGAACAACAATGGAATTGGAGTCAATACATAAGTCTTTTCTCCCTCAATCCTTAAGACATTCATTTAAGTCTGGAGGGAGAAGAGTAACAAATAGGTTCTTGAAAGACATCCAGTGGATAATGCTGTGATGTGTATTCTCAGTGTATCTGATGAACAGGGAGGAAGTTTCTTAAAGATACCATTCCAGAGGCAGTGTGGTCCACTGAAAAGCATACTAGCAAAGTGTCAGAAGACTTTAGTTGAAATCTTGACTCTGATACTTATCCCTATGTAATTTTGGTCAAATCATATAATCTCCCTAAATCTCATTTTTTTTTTTTTTTGCTTACAAATTGAAGGGGTTGGATTAAGTGACACAGTGGCACAGGGGGATTAGCTGAAGTCAGAAAGACCTAAAGTGACAAGAGAAAAAAAGAACCAAATCCTTCCCTGTCCAAGGTACTGAGCCCACTAACACAAGGAGACTATATCAGTGACAGTCTGGCCCTGATCCTACTCACACAATGCCGAAGTTTCTTCAGAACGACAAAGAAGTTGTTGGCCAAAGTAATGAATGGTCTCAAGATTCCAAGTTCGGCTGCCTTAGTGTGGTAGTTATTGAAAATGTTGCTCAAATAAAAATCCAGCAGGGAGTAGTTGAGGTAACAGATTTCAGCCCACTGGGGAAAGAAGAATAGTTAATCCAAAAGTCCTCCATTCTACCTTCCTCAGATCATTTCTATCCTCATATCCATTAGATTGGACAGTGTGTCACATAGCATAAGAGGTATGGAAAAAATATATATGCCTGGGCGTTGATGGGCTGTAATGATAGCCTTCTACAACCAAGTTGGGGAAGCTTGGGGGAAATGTACTGACCTTTTTGAATATGTCAAAATTAAGTCAAATTAAGGGCTAGAAAAATTTTATTATAATTTTATTCTAAAATAAAAATTCTCATCCCTATTTTCTTTGGCTTATGAATTTTAAAAATGCATTGTTAATTCATACAGCTTGGTTCTTTGAGGTGTTCTTAAATTTCAATGCATTAATAAATGTGATCAAGAGAGAGAAAGAAGGAAATCATAAAGGAAGCAAAAGGAGGAGCTACTTGAATGTGTCTCATTCAACTTTGTTTTTCCATAGCATCAACAATAGTGTCTTGCAAACAAATATTCTTTGAATGAATGAGTGAATGAATGAATCAATAGGGGAAGAGTAAAATCAAGATGAAGTAAGAGGAAATAAGAGAGGAAGTGGGAAAGAGGTTGGGAATCATGATCCATAGCAGGCACATGGGCTGTCTACAATGGGAAAGATGAAATGACAAATTGAAATCATTTTCTGGATTATGTGGGCAGGATGTTTGTGGGTCTGAGTTTCCATCTGGGTCATCCCCAGTGACTGAATTCACCAGTCTTTGCTTTATCTGTAAAAAATTGATTTCCAATTCATAGGTAAAGGATTTTAGTCTCTCAAAAGTCAGATCATCCTCTCCCAGACCCCTAAGTTAGCCTGAGATAGATCAGAGCCATGAAGCCAGCCCAGGGCAAAGATATGATCTCTTCCATCTTCTCCTTTCCACCCTTCATTCTGAAGGATCCATTTACCGTGGCATTCTGGGAAAACTCTTGCCGCAGCAGCCGGGTTTCAGTGTTATGGTCCAGGGCTTGCTTGGGAACAGAAAGAAAAAGTCATGCTGGAGAGGATAAATAAGGCAAATAATTTATCAAACTCCTTTACATATTACTTAATCCACCTAATGTAAAATGTAAAAAACCAAAGGAGAAATGGAGATGAACCAGAGCCTGAGAAAGGGAAAGCCTATGAATCATACCATGAGTGGGAAGTCTAAAGGGGCTTCTTTTCCATTTGGCAATACAAAAGACAAGTGCTTCTGAGAAATTAAATATTTAGGTAGTGCTGATCCTGAGCATACCAGAACTTCATTGTCACATTTTCTGATGAAAACATCTTAGATTTGTAAGTTATTGGAGCTAAAAGGGACCATAGAAACAATCTAGTTTACCACCATATACATTTTCCAGATGAAGAAACTGAGATGAAATGCCTTACTCCAAATTTCACAACTACTTAGTGATGGAGCTGAGACCAGAGCCCAATTATTTCCATGACATCACATTTCCTTTATCCTTTTTAGCATTTCCCATTTTGATCCCCCAACTATTGCTATTTTACTTCCTATCCCAAGGGTTTATGATATTTTCATTTATATTTTTAGCAGAGTTCCTGGAAACTCAGGAGAAATGTATGCTTAGATTTTAACACATATTTTCCCACATCTCAGATTAACTACCCTCATCCTTTCATGGTCCACAATTTGACTGGGTAAGAAAGCAGGAAGCAGCATGGATCTGATAAAGTGGCTAAGATTCTGGGGACTTGAAAGTGCTACTATACTCCCCAATCTTCTCTACCAACTTCTCCCTGAGTAGCTAATAGCTAAAATTGGGCTCCAATCCTTTGAGTTCTGCTTATGCCTTCAGAGACTCATAAATTTAAAACGGAGACCACTAGTCCAATTCTTTAATTTGGCAGTCAGGGAAACTGAAGCCCAGAAAGGGTAAATGACTTGTCAAAGATCAGCCAGCATCAGAAATATGAGCTGAATCCAGGCCATCTGAGAATAAAGCCAGCAATTTTTCCATTATGTAACTCTAGGGATATCGTCTGCCCCGGGGTCAGTCTGCCCTGTCTGCCTGTTTGTTCACATGTAAAATTAACACCTACTTCCCAAGACAGTGGCGAGGATCAAATGAGATAATGTTTATAAAGCACTTAATATAGTGATTGGCAAATAATAAGCTTCTACTACATGCTTATTCCCATCCCTACCACATCATTTTCACACAGAAGCCCTCCTGGGCTGCTTATGGTACCTTTACTTACCACCGTGCTCCTCATAGCCTGGAAGGCCCTCCACAAGTCTTGAAGAATTGCCCGCTGTACTCGACAGTGTCCAATGTGCAATTCTTGACCCTCAGCTCCCAGTTCTGTGCTCCAGAGAAGGACAAGTAGAAACAGGGAAGGAAAGAAGACAGCCATCTGCTTCCTTTCTTCCACTATAAAGGAATCAACTATTTCTGCCAGAAACAGAGGGAGGTGTCATGGTGTGACTGAGGTTACCACTCCTTAATTTGTGCATTATCTGTGCATAATTGGTGTGTTATCAGGGAAAAGTGTTCAAAGATGTAGGGTCTTTAGTCCCAGGTACTAGAATCAATCAATAATAGGACTGTGGGTACAAAGAAACCAGTGGAAAACCTTTATGATCAGGAAGTATAGAACAATGTTTCACAAACTTTATCACTTGGTAGAATACTCATGAGTTTTCTGAGACATACTGAAGGACCATTCTACCTTCATCCCCCAGAGTCATAAGTAGGCATTTTGGTGCCTTGAGTGGTGAGCAGAAAAGTACCTTCAAGTTAATTTCTTGAGACAAATTTCATCAGGAACAGGTAGAGACCCTGAAATATAAGTACTCTCTATGGAGAAACATAGATCTTGGAATACATGAATATGATGAGAGTGATATGGAATAACAGATGAGTCTGGACCAGTAAGGCATTTTAATCAATTATTCATGCTAACCAGGCATTAAGGTCTGTTTTTTTTTTCTATGATGCTGAAGGAATGTAAGCACTTTAAACACCTTCTAAATTTCAGCTCCCTGGGACAAAGTTATAAATTAGACCTTAACAGGTCATTGGTTCCATTACCCCACAGGCAGACAGGACTGTCCTTGAACCAATCCCCTAAAGTCTGTCAATCTGTCTCTTCATACCTGCCATACCCAACCATTATATTATATGCTTTGATATAGAGATCTAGCCCATTGAAGCTTGGACAAATTGGATACTGTCCTTTATATTTACAACTCTAAAATATACCATTTCTTGAAGGTATGCTTTTGGGTGATTTTTATTATAAGACATTTAAATGCCCATTTAACACATCTTTGGACAAGTCTTGTATGTGTATACATTTTGCTATCCTCCTTTTCTTTATCATAATTATTTTTACTCTTCTCTCTTTATCTGTTTTCTATTTCCTGTGTGGCATTTGACAAATTATTCTCTTCCCTCAGTCTAGTTTCTTCTTGGGTAGAATGAGGGAATTATATTTATTTTATTTCTAGGGTCACTTCTAGCTCTAGATTTATAATCCTATGACCTCCCATAGCAAAATAAAAAAAATAAATAAAATTTTTTAAAAATAACATGGCGCATAAAAGCACTAAAGGATACATACTGGGAAATAAAAATCTTGAGGCCTGAGCGCTAAAATGAGTTTCAGGACTCTTGGTCTCTCACCTCTGATTCTACTTACAAGTAGATCCTTTTTCTTCTTTAAAGATTTATTTTCCCCATCTCTTACATAAGGGAATGAATGATTCCTACTAGGCTCTCTGAGGGCAGGTATTACCTTTCCTAAATCCTTAATATAGTGCTCAGCACACAGTAGATGCCTAAGAAATGATATTTTTAATGTTGTCTGTCTTTTCTTTATCTGCAAAATGGGTATATTTTCTTTTTTAAAAAAAATATTTATTTAAAACTTAAATACAAAATAGAAAAAGAAAAAATTACCATGTGCTTAGCAGAACATAAGAAAAATTCAAAATACAAAACAAATTTTCATTTCAAGAAAGCTTATATAATAAATACTACACATTGTGTTCAGAGCTGTCCAGCTTTTCTTTGCTTCCTTGTTGGTTTTCTCTTGTTCTCTGATGTGCACTTTTTACCCTATTCTTTTTATCCCCCTTTTCTTTCCCTCTTCTCCAACTTTGCCATAGAAGTCTACAATTAAGTGTGGACATAGATAGATATAGATATAGAGAAAAATAGATATATGGTGATAGATATCTGTGTATGTATGTAAATACACACATATATTTATACACATACATAGATGCATAGATACATATACATCACACAAATATCCATGACCATATACATATACATTCATATGAATCTATGTAAGGCTATATTATGCTTCTTTGTCCTCTGTTTCTCTGAAGGTAGATAACATCATCTTGCATAAATCTGAGTTTTTCCATATTTTTCTAAATCTACTAACTAATTATTTCCTATACCACAACAATATTTCAACTTTATACTGTCTAGTTATTTTAAAGTCTGAAATAATATTGATTAATATAACTAACATTTAGTATAGTTTTCTTATTTTTTCTCTTTGATTAAATCTATTTTAGTTTTAACTTTGTCTGAGAGGGTATATTTTCAATAATGTCGACCTTAAAGGATTATTGGACAATTCAAAAGGGATAATATATATAAAACACTTTGCCAAGTTTAAAATGTTATAAAAATGCCTGTCTTCCAGGGCATTGTTAACTGACTAGAAGAGGTTAAAAAAGAAAAAAAAAAAAAAAAAAGAAATCTGTCAGAGGATAGGAATGGGTAAGAATGTTAAGGATTACATACCCCTGTTGCCATCCTGACTCAATCTTGACTCTAACAATTAAGTTTCCAGTAAAGAAAGTAAGAAGTCGAATTTGCAGATGAGTCACTTTTATTAAGCCTTCTCATTAAAGTTGACTTGCTTTTAATAAAGCAAAAGAGAAGGATTGCATTTGTTAACAGAATAGACCATAGACTCATAGTCTTTCTGCTGGAAGGTATGTTAGAAAATACTTCAATCTAACCATTTCATTTAAAGCTGGGGAAACTGAGGCCAGAGTGAAGAAACAACTTGCCCAATCCTAGCCAGCTTATAATATATACTAGAGATAGGCCTTGAACTCAAGTCTTTTGCCTCTTAGTCCAATGCGCCTCCTGCTATATAAAACAATCTCCAATTTCCAAAGCCAGGTAAAAATTAGTCATTTTCTATCAGACTCCAAAGCAGAAGACAGTTTTCTAATATCAGTCTTCAATCTGGGCGGGATAACAAGAGAAGACACATATCTATAACAATCACAGATGTTCCAAATAAATTAGACCTTCACAGGTCATTGGGTCCATTACCCCACAAGCAGACAGGATTGTACTTGAACTAATTCCCTCTGATATCACTATTTTCTCTTCTTATGAACTTCTAAACTGAGAAACTCACCAAATTCCCATTATGGTCTTTTTACTCTTCTGTTCTAGGTTCCTTACTACATCGAGTTGGGTTGAATGGTTCTATAATAATACCTTGTCTAGACGCTTCTTAATTTCATCACACCCCAAACACACCAACCTTTGATAATAACAGAAGCAAAAAGTCAATGGAATTGTTGCTTTCCCCTAAAAGAAAATATTCACTAAAGAAAATTATGCTAATTACTTACCTTGGGTTCAGGGGAAGTGGCTTGAAAGCGTGGTGTCTACCCAGCTGTCAGAATCTATGACTCTCTATGGACTTAGCTGTCTGCTTTTATAGAGGAGGAAGGGTGAGCACTTTTTGTGGTGGGTACCTTTGTACCTATCAGGGATGTATCAGTAGGTTGGAATTCTCTTCTAGACCAATGGAGAAATCATTTCATGAATTTGTGTGTGTACATTTGTGTGACTATCATGTTGGGGGTGGAAGAGGGGAGGTGGGGAGAAAGGACTCTCAATCATGATTAATTGGAAAGTTACTTCATTACCTGTGTAAATTTTCACTTCCAGGCACCTGGGGCATATTGGCTTTTCCTTTACAATAGCACAATGGGGGAGAGGTCTAAACAGGCAGGTTATCTAGGATGATGTTGCCTTTTGAGGAGACAAAACTAGATTATGGCTTAAATGTAAGTTTGAAATTATCTGTATGGCATAAAGATTTGGTCTTTGCCAACATGAAGGAGGATTAAGGAAAGTCACTGGTCACAGGCCCACAGGCTCATAGATTTAGAGCTGAAGAAACCTAAGAGGTCATCTAGTTCCATCTCCTCATTTTACAGATGAGAAAACTGAGAAGCCAATAAAAATTAAAGAAAGATTAGGGCTTAACTCCCTTTAATTCCCTCTCCAAATTTGTCTAACCTGTAATTCCCTCAACTCATTATTCCATTTTCCACCTTCCATGCCTTTGCCCAGGCTGTGCCCTGGAATGCACTCCCTCATTCCTTCCTTATTTAAAATCTCTAGTTTCCTTCAAGGTTCAGTTTATATTGTGTGGGATGGATGCTAGACCCCCTCTCCCAAATTAACTAATCAGAGACACCTTCAGGCACAAAGAGAAAGCATTTATTTAGTCCCTCTCAGCTCTCTCCATGTACTCGTGAACCTGCCCAGCTTCCAGCCTGTCCAGGATTTAAAAAGCAAAGGACCCGAGCCTTTTCATTGGATAGACTTAAAGGACATAACCATCCTTGACTAATTTTGTCTGCTTCTTGTGGGTTATGTCACTTCCTGTGGGTCACATCACTTTCTGTGGGTCTGACTGTTAGAGATCACAACTTCCTGCAACTTCCTAGGGTTTAAGACCTGGGAACAGAGATCATATGACTTAGTCTCAAACTGAGAAAGCTTCATCCAATCAGTCCCATTCAATATGCAAACTTCTGTGGGAATGTTCTTCTGACCTGATCACTTGTAAATGTTTTTTTTCTTCTTCTTGGTAGCTTCTACCCCTGTTGCCATCCTGACTCAATCCTGATTCTAACAATTAAGTTTCCAGTAAAGAAAGTAAGAAGTCAAAATGGCAGAGATGAAGCTAAAGCTGTATGATTCCAGGGAATCCTGAAGTGGGAGGTTTAGCTTCTCCCAGGCTAGTCTCTGCTGGCCCAGTTTGAATATGGTTTAGTAGGAAACCATTTTCAATCCTAGAAAATGGCATCAAGGTAGAGTATGTTAGTCAGTTTTAAAGTCCTTAGGTATGTAACTAGAGCTCTGAGAGATCTGGCTCCTGACAATCCAACAGGACTGCTACCATATACATCCTATCATATGCATACACTATAGATGGTGGGTCAGGGGTCGAGGCAGCACATTTTAGTGCCCCCTTTCTGCTCTTCCTCTAAATCCTTCAGACCAAGATTCTTGAAATGTAATCCATCCATATTCACATAGGTAAATATTCTGAACTAGGGGTACAAAAGTGGGGAACAGAAATTTATCTAAAATTTGATTAATACTGTGCTCCAAACAAGTGGAAGTAGTGCCCCTCCCCTCACTTTTCCTTTTGGGGCGCCCTTGATGTGGATTATGGTCCCTGTAAGAACTGATTTATTTCTGATTCCCAACCCCTCCTAGCTGATGCATTATCAATCCAGGAAACTAAGACCTTGTGATTCACAAATCCTGGTCAAAAGCATGCCTTTTAATTCCAGTAGAAGATCTGGGCCTGTCCCAGCCCTCACGGGATCTGAGTCAACTTGGATTGTCCCAGCCCCCATTCTAATGATCTGTTCAGGTTTCCCAACCCCCATCAAGCAAACTCAAGCCCCTACTGAAAGCCAAAAGGAGCCAACTTGGGACTCCACCCACAGGCCCCTTTACCTGCATCTCTCATTATAAAAAAGCCAAACTAAAATCCTCTCTTTGCATAGGTTCCAAACATGCCAGTCTTACACCTGGCACGCCAGGGATCTCTGTCCGCTGGAATCCTGTTTCCAGTGCCCTCTTATGTCTACCTTCACCTGTTTCCTTAACTATACTTTAACCTTACTTCCAAACCCCATAATGAACCTTTTTTATCAATCTAGCTTTTCGGGCATGTAAATTCCTTTACAGGGGACTCTTGCACCATTACTAGACTTCATTTAATTCTATAACCTTGCGCTGAATCCAAAGGGGTTGCAGGGGAGCTCTATTTGACTCCCTGTACCCCAAACCTGCCACTAGACCTCAATTAAACCCTAATTTCATTTAGGTACTCCATATCTAGACCTCATCACCCTGATTCCCAGTAAGCTGACATAGTCATTCTGAGCAGCAGTATGGTAGATAGATAAATAGAGCATTTATTAAGCACTTCCTGCATGCCAGGCACTTTTAAGTACAAGCAATACAAAGCAGGAAAAAAAAAATCCCTGCCCTCAAAGAGTTTACATTCTAATACATAAAAGAGAGCTGAGAAGTGAATTGATTGGGGAAGATAGATATTGTCCAGGGGACAAGGGAAGAGTACAAAGGTGCAGAGACTGGGAGAAAGAGAGTAAAGAGTGAAGTGAATGGGGATGATCTAGGCACCTCATGAAATGGTGGTCGGGGACAGAGGCTCACTATTCAGAGAAGAAAGTCATGGGGCTAGGAGCATCTTCAGGGTGAGCCACTCCTGGCTCCCAAGCCTTCATTTAGAACCATGTTTCCCTTCCAGACACTATCCAACTGTCTCTTTTTATGCCTTGTCACTTTCTGAAGTAACTTAGATTTCACTACTACCCATGTGACTCTGAGCACGTGAAGTCACCTTCTTCTACCTCAGACCTCTTTGGCAGGATGTTAAAAACTTTTCCAGCCTTCACAGCCATTGATTTATTTTTCATCTATAAAGTGAAGGAGTTGGGCAAAATGGCTTCTAAGTTCCCTTCAAGCTCAAGATCTATGAACCTGTGAAACTTTAATTCTCTCTCTGGACCTGGAGTACTTGTTTTAGGGAAAATGGGATCAAGGTGGGATAAGCAGAAGGAAATGGAAGAGATGTGAATCATTATTCCTGGATTATTTTTTTGCCCCTGGCAGTCCCAAAGCATAGGACTTGTCTTCAGTGGAGGCCTTTGACTTCCTTTCAGTTACTGAGCAAATTGTGTTTTAAGTAACTGTGAGGAGGAATTGAAAAGAGGTTATGGAAAATAATCTACCTAAGATCTAAGAGTGGTCCGGATGAAGAGGAAGAAGCTAAGCAGGAAATTGAGGAGATAAGTGAAGGATTAGAATAATTGTAATTCTAATTGGAATATTCAAAGTTGCCTGGAAGGAGAACAGAGTTTTTACTAAAAGGCTGATGAGGTCACCAGATAGTGGGCCAAAAAGTACAATTGAGAGGAAGCTAAGTATTATCACTATGTTCAATTCAATTTGACAACCACTTATTCAATGACTATTGTTTGTGCAGATATTTAATTTGTACTTTATGGGATTAAGTAGGGGGAGAAGAAAGGTGTAACATAGCCAGATAACTGTAATAAATAATAATACACATCCAGCCATTCTGGAGAGCAATTTGGAACTAGGCTCAAAAAGTTATCAAACTGTGCATACCCTTTGATCCAGCAGTGTAACTACTGGGCTTATACCCCAAAGAGATACTAAAGAAGGGCAAGGGACCTGTATGTGCCAAAATGTTTGTGGCAGCCCTGTTTGTAGTGGCTAGAAGCTGGAAAATGAATGGATGCCCATCAATTGGAGAATGGTTGAGTAAATTGTGGTATATGAACGTTATGGAATATTATTGTTCTGTAAGGAATGACCAGCAGGATGAATACAGAGAGGACTGGCGAGACTTACATGAACTGATGCTAAGTGAAATGAGCAGAACCAGGAGATCATTATATACTTCAACAATGATACTGTTTGAGGATGTATTCTGATGGAAGTGGATCTCTTCGATAAAGAGAGCTAATTCAGTTTCAATTGATCAAAGATGGGCAGAAGCAGCTATATCCAAAGAAAGAACACTGGGAGATGAATATAAACTGCTTGCATTTTGCTTTTCTTCCTGGATTATTTATACCTTCTGAATTCAATTCTCCCTGTGCAACAAGAAAACTGTTCGGTTCTGCACACATATATTGTATCCAGAATATACTGTAACCTATTCAACATGTAAAAGATTACTTGCCATCTGGGGGAGGGGGTGGAGGGAGGGAGGAGAAAAATCAGATCTGAAGTGAATGCAAGGGATAATGCTGTAAAAAATTACCCTGGCATGAGTTCTATCAATAAAAAGTTATTTTAAAAAATAATAATTTACCACAGATACAAGTACATCAATTTGTTTCAATCCCACCAAAAAAAGAATACACTATATGTTAGAGGCTTAAATTAAATTGCAAAATTTTTAAAAATAGATATTTAATTTCAATAGTTAAATCATTTGTAAACTTTTTGTTCTGCTAAGCCATGCAAAAGCACAACTTGACAGGTGTTTAAAAGTACATGTCATTAGTACCTGACTTTTATAACAATTAATTTGCACCCTAACATTCTAAGAGGATCAATAATGATGGATTAAAAATCTGAATCAGACCATTAAATAAATAAATAAATGAATAAATGAATAAATAAATAAATAAATGAATGAATGAATAAATAAATAAATAAGTGAATAAGTAAATAAATGAATAAATAAATAAATAACTGATTAGTGCTTTAGACAGATAAATAGATAAGTTAAAGTTTGTCTTATTGGGAAATGCACCCACATCAATGTAATCATGGCTCCTTAGAAGTATTCAGGTGCCAAGTATATTTTGTTGTTCAGTCGTTTTTCAGTCTTATCTGACTTTTCTTTAATCCATTTGGATTTTTTTTTTTTAAGATATACACCAAAGGGCAATGTAAGATGTGAAAAAACCTAATTGTGGCCAATTAGGTTAGTATTCCCCGAGGAGGTGGCATTTGAATGAGTTTTAAAGAATGGGTAGATGAAGTTAGAAAAAGAGAGCAAGAGAAATAAGGACACCCAAGATATAAAGAAACCAAACGGAAGTGGAAAAGCACAAGGTATACTTGGGGGATAAAGTGCCATAAAGTTTCCACTGAAGTGTGGAACAGTGTGACGCAAAGCTGGAAAGAGAATAGCATTATTGGGAGGGTCTTTAATCAATTTGGGATAGTCTACCCATGAAATCCCCATATAAATGGGTATATGGATATTTGAACACAGAAATCTCTTCTTATAAAGTGGTTTTCCCCCAAGAAGTCTTGTACTTGGGGATCAATGTCTCTTTTCATTCCAGGTCTTTCTTATCATCCCACCTAATTATAATTGTCCCTAGTGCTAGAACTGCTCGTTCTGGCTCTGATGAGAACATGACAATGACCCCGGGAAAAGCTCCTGAGAGAGAATGAGCATTTATTTCTCTGGTCACACTGACATCAGAAACACATAGCTAAGGGGATAGAATGTTACACTGATAGAAATACCTAGACTTGTTACAAAGTGTTTTGAGTTTAGGTCTTTCTTCCCCAATCAATTCTATGTGACCTCAATTCTATGGGACTCAGTTTCTCCCTTTGCAAATTAAAGAGTTGAATTCATTAGGCCTGTGGGATGTTTGATTGCAAACTCTCTATGATTTTTTACTTTGAATTTGGGACTATCTGTTGCGCCACAGTTCCCTTTTATTGTCCTGACTCAATTTCCCTAATTGTTCTTAGTTTCCCTGAATTATTCTGCCTCAATTCCTAATTGTTCTACTCAATCCTGCAACACCATCCCTCCCTCTTAATCATCAGGATATTTGATAAGGATAAAGATCTTCTATCTTAGACATCATCAGAATGTCCAGTGCCCCTCCCTACCCTGTTAGAACTGAATTGATAGTCCATTCCCCCTCTCAGTGCTCTGACTCTGCCCCTGCCTCAGTCTATCTCCCTGGTAGCTTGGAGCCACCTGCAAATATATGTCATTGAGAACTCACTTGGGTTTCTGGATGCTTTGGATATCAGCCCTGGGGGCAGCATGCCCCCAGCATAATCTCTCCCTTTCAAATAAAATATTAAAAACTCTCTAATCTCTATCCTGCCTCAATTTCTCTGGCATTACCTTTTGTAGGCTTCCCACTAAGATATGAGAGCAAAATTAGAGATTAGAAACCTTCAGGTATCTACCTTGGGCCTTGGGGCAGTTGAGGATCTGGGTTCTTGGTCTGGAGAGGCTGGCCTTCTGGATTTATCCAGAGTCTCTGGGAAAGAGAGCAGTTTTCAGTCACAGCCACACCCAATGATGGACACTCCATTTCAGCCACTGGAGTGTAAGTCTGGATGTCGTAGGACATAATACGATCTGTTTACCTGTTCTGTCTGTGCTAGCATCTGGATTCTCAGAATAATAAAATGCCTTTGGGCATTAAATTCTGAAAAGGGTATCATTGCAGGACGCTGGATGATCTCCTCTGGTTTGGGTATTTTCTAAGATACCTCTGGTCTGATCTGATTCTGAGTGTCTTTTTGGGCACTCTCAGGTTATATGTGTTAAATGTTTTATTTTAATGTTGTAATTGTGCAGTCTACCTCTGTGTAGCCTGTGTTCTGTGTTCTGTGTGACTTGTCTGTTGTGTTGAGCTGTGTTGAAGTTTTAAGAACAATGATTAAGAATTGGTTATTTCAATGTTGCAACTGTGCTTAGTATAAAGATTGCTTGTGATTTCTAACTCCTTAACCTGTTGCACTGATCTGTAAGTAAAAGAAACAGAAAATCTTAGCTATTTTAAAACTGGAAGATAGATTTTTTCCTTGAAACAGTTTAAAATTCAAGCTGGGCTGGGCAGATAAGGTCTCTGGAGGACAAAAGAGTTTATGCTAATTGCTTTGAAACTTGGGGAAAGGTTTTGAGAACTAATTTAAACTTAAGTGAAACAAAGCAAAACAAAACGTATCCTTTTGGGCAGTTTTTAAATGGTGGGAAATTATTTTACTGTAGTCTATGCAGGCTAGATTTGGTTATCTTGAGTTTAACAATGGCTTGTTAAAATGAAATTCTGTTAACTTTCCTGAAAGGGGTCCTGCACCTCTAAATAGGTAAAGTATATTACCTCTGAAACACATTGGGTAATTTGTTAATATTATAAATTATGCTTTGCTGGACATGTGTGGATTTTATGGAGTTATTTAGCTATTTTCTGTCTTGTGAATCTTTACAGTTTTGAAGGGAAAAGGAGAGGAGAATGAAGGTGATTTATGAACGATTGATTTGTAGGAGTAATTAAAGGTTGCATGATTTTAGGAAGTAAGAGAAAGCATTAGGAAGATATTTAGAAGGAGAAAGCAGAGGTGGGGGAGAGAGAGAAATGGGAGAGGATCTTTATTATACTCACCTACCCACTCCTTTCTGCTATTTTAGCAATGGAGCATCTAGTTAGAAAGGTTGTAGGGTTGAGAATTGGTTAAAGTATGTAGCAAGAGGGAAAGAGGAAGTTGGGTAGAGGGTTGGAGTTAGGAGAAAGACCACGTGGAATTGGGGGAGTGCAGAAGGGAGGCCATGTGAAATCCCCTTCCCCCAATTAAGCCTGATATAGAAGGGTAGCTACGAGGAATCCTATCCTCCACCCCGACTAAGTATGTTTCAGCAGAGGTTTGGCTCTAGCAAGTGATTTTTAAGAGATAGGACTGCCTTTTAAAGTTAATTGACTGAATATTTATTTCTTTTGATACATAATAGTTTCCTTGGTTATAATTTGATAAGGTTATTTTTAAAAGGTTAATATTTTTAAGAATTTCTTGGATTTTTTATGTGGTATTAAGATATTCTCTATACGATATTCTATATGAGTTTTAATTGATTATATTAGGTCATCCTGAGGTCATTTAAAGGGCCTCTGAAAATAATAGTTTTTTTCTTTGTCCTTTTGAAAATGTTTCTGTTATGGACAATATGCAATTTGGAATTTTTTCTATGTATTGAGTATTTTTAAAGCAAAATGATTTGTATGAAGTTCTTATATATCTATTTGGGTATGAGAAATGTGAACTTACTGGGACAAATTTCTTACTGTTATCAATATAAAGCTATGGTAAGTATCTGTTTAGGATTTATCTGAAACTTTGCTTAATGGGATTTATTATTAGAGGTAAAATTTCTTTGGCTTATAGTTAATGCTATTTGGGAGTTTTAAAGCTCCACCCTCTGACAGTTAGTGGGACAATTAACTGGAATGAAACTGGGTTAAAGCTATTTTATCCTGTATGTGCTGAAGGTTGAGCTGTAACTGCTTATGTTATGTTATAGTTATATTCCTGCATTTTTTCCTCCTGTAACTGATTTCTATAATCAGAGCAATGGTCAATAAGAAACTGTTAATGCAATTAAATTATGACATACCTTGCTATTTCCAGTCTGGTTATATGTAATCATTATATCCTAAATACTTGGGCAAATAAGTATTTAGCCTGGTCATCTATCTGTTACTGGATATTGTGTCTATGATATTCAAGTGTTTTTAAAAAGTTTCTAAATAATGAGAGGACCATTAGTACAGTGGGTCGTGAGACCTAACTGCTGTTTTTTTATTGGGAATATAGCTGACAGTTTTTTGCCTGTCCTGTGAGACAAGAATATCTCCTTACATGTTAAGCTGCTGGCCAATCTATTTTGGCCTCCCCACATCTTGTAGCAGTCCTTGTAGACCAGTCTTTCTATCTCAGGCTGTTCTAATCTTTATTTGTTAGATTTGGGTTTTTTCCTACATTTTGGTTAAATTACAGATACATCTGGGACCTAGATCAGCTTTGATTGCCAGCATGCCATTCCTGAACTGAGTGTCTCCACATCTTCAGCACGAAGCTGTTTTTGAAAAAAAATAATCGTCCCTGCTCCTGTGTATTGCTGATTAACTCTGGCGTTATCAGGGAGAGACTTGTCCTTGCCATAAGTCCTTGCAGTTTTCTAATTTTATTTTGGCTTATTTTCTTCACATAGGGTTGGTCAAAATTATGGTGCTAAGACCTTTCAGGTATCTAGAGGAAGGTAATTCAATGATTTGAATATTCAGAAGAGAGAGTGTAGAATGTTATGCCACAGTTCCCTTTTATTGTCCTGACTCAATTTCCCTAATTGTTTTGCCTCACTTCCTAATTGTTCTGCTCAATCCTGCAATACCACCCCCTCCCTCTTAATCATCAGGCTGTTTAATGTGAAACAATATAAGTAGTAAAATATAGTTTGCAGTTATTTACATTTAAATAAAATAATTTCAATATGTAAAATGGAAGGAATTTTCAGTTTTTCCTCACTATATCTATTAGGAGTATTTAACCATTTCTTCTCACTTTTTCTCTTATACAATCCTTTCTTTTCAGTTTGTTCTCTGACTCTGTGATTGTTTTTCCTACTTTGCACATTTTTTCCATATATCTTTTTATTCCTTATATGTGTGATTCTTAATTACATCAATATATCTTATTTCATTAACATACTTCAACTTGTTTCCTCTATTTTTGGACATTTAAGTTGTTTCTAGTTTTTGTTGTTGTGGGGGTTTGGGGATTACTTTGGGGTTTTTTTGTGTATGGGTGGGGGAGGGTTGCTATTACAAATATGCTTACTGTTCTATTTAAAAATTAAGGTAAATTGAGAGACAAGGTTCTGATCATGATCAATTTGTTAGGCTAGCAGTAACCAATAAATTGAGTCAGTGACCTCTCCTAAAGACCAAATATCCTAAGTGAGGGCTAACAAGGTTTTAATAAACAAGATAACAGAGCAAAATCTCCATCAATGTAGCTGTTTCTTCTTCTGACTGGCTATCAATGATGTAGTCAGAAATGAGTTTACATCATTTGGGGTAATGAATTAGTATTTAGGGAGAACTATCACTTTTGGTATGAGGGCTCACTAAGTCCTTGACAAGACTGCTCATCAACCTTTGTTGTCCACTTGACATCCAATTATTACTTGTGGTTCCAAGAAAATATAGTATGTGCAGTGGTCACACTCCAGTTAAACCACATTAGCAGATGGGCTAAATAAGATTGAGGATAACAAAGATTTCAAACCTGTCAGTGAGTTAGGAGAATGTTTATCCCAAGCACGTGAAGGCTTCCCCCAGTGGAATGAGTGGAGGAGAACAATTTGTTCCAAAGCCTTGAAAGCAGCTGAAGTGGGCACTGTGGATCATTTAGAGCTTGGTCAGATACACCAAGGTCAACCACAGCATCCTGGGTTATTGCTAGTCATTTTGACTTTTGTCTTGCCACTGCACTTAGATGATTCTGGAAGAAAGTGAGGCTGATGATTTTGTGCATCATTAAAATCCTGTACAGGAACATGTCAAGGCATCACCCCATGATGTCATTGGTTCTCTCAAAAAAATGAAGGAAGAACTACTACCCCTGCCAAGATGTGTGAATTGAGTCATAAGATAAAGTTTCCTAGGCAATGGAAGTAGTCTTTAAATGATGAGAGTTACTCATAATACTTTAAATTGACGAAATTTGGCCTTTAGGTAAATGAAATTTATCCGTAATGTGGATGATGAGTGTTGTTACAAAGGCAGAGACAATTATAAGACAAAAGTTTGACCTTTAGGAAAGATTTTCCAGGATGTAGGTAGTAGTTGAAGTCTATAAGGGGAAAGCTTAAAAGAAAATATTAAATCTAGCTTGATTAAGCTTTGCTGAAACAGAATTAAAATCAGTTTTCAATTTTTATGCTATGGAATCTTTGAAGAGAGAATTTTTTCGTTGTTTTCAATAATAGCTTAAAATATATTCCTAAAAATGGAACTTTGGAAGTCAAAGGGCATTTTAAAAATAGTTTTATTATCTACTACCAGATTGCTTTCTAAAAAAAAAAATCATTAGCTTGAAATTCCATAAGTATGCTAGTTTCTCTATAACTCTGCTAACATTGAATTTCAATGCTTTTAATTATTTTTGCCAATTTGATTGGTGTGAAGTGGTACCCAAGATTTACAGTTTTCTGAGATTGCTCAGAGTATGCTCATATACTATTTTGATTATGGATTCACTAAAGAATGGTTGTTCTAAGATGGGACAAAACAAAAAATAATTTATATGGACTCCTTTTTGTGAAATAAGTGTTTTTCTTATTATAGACGGACAGATTTAATGATCTGAAGAAACAAATTATATGCTATTTCCTTTGAGGCCACTGTTATATGCTTGTCCAATGGCTGAAGAGCTGGATTGTGTAGGCTGTATGCAGTGGCTATATTAAATGATGCTCTTTTAAATTCATTTGTTATATGCACAAAGTGACATTGTCACAAGATACTATATCAGGCATTGTCACTAAGATGATCCCTTTGATGGAGTAAAATCTACTTTTTGGCAGGGCTCTTAGATGTCATGTTGTCTAATTGGAACACTGAGATCGCAGTAGAAATGCCAAAGGCCCATGAGTAGTAAGTGACAGACCTGGAGTTTGAACCTGTCTTCTAATCATATCTGAAGTGTTTTGTGTTCAGTTTTGGAAGCCCCATTTCAGGAAAACATTGGTAAACTAAAGAACATCAGAAGAAGGCAACAAAATGATTAGAGTCTTCAAGTTCATGACAAACAAGAAATAGCGTTGGAGAAGAGATTAATTAAGGAGAGAGGAACATAATAGTCTTCAAGTATCTGAAGAGCTGTCTTACAAAAGAGGGATTGGTTCTGTTCTGCCTGACTCCAGAGGAACTAACAGGTATCATGCAAATTTAGACTTGGTTTAAGGAAAAACCAGTTCTAACAATTATCTGAAAACAGGATGGGCTGACTTAAGAAATTGTAGGTTTCCCACTTTTTACCGGTCTTCAAGTAAAAACTACAATTTTTTGTAAAGCATGTTAGAGCATTTTTGCTCAGGGATGGTTTAAATTGATTATCGTTAAATGGAAGTACCTTCCTACTCTGAGAGTTTGTGATTCTCTGATATGGGAGAGGGGCTTTTTGGAGAGCCCACTATGGTGACAGAACCTGGGGATTAGGAATGAAAGTTTCTGCTTTATAATTTTAGACAAGTTGTTTTCCCTTTAAATGTCCCTATCTGAAAGCTAGGAATTATAATCCTCCTTTATCTGATTGCCTTTGGGCTTTTCTCCTGTAGTGAAAATCATTTTACAGAAGTACTCTGGCTATGTCCTTCCTCTTCTCACATTGCTTTAACAACCTGTTAAGTACTCCAAACTACTGTCCTTTGACATTTAACACTCCTTTAACAACCTGTTAAGTACTCCAAACTACTGTCCTTTGACATTTCACATTCTGTTCCCAACATTTTTAAAAATAGCTTTTTATTTACAAGTTATATGCATGGGTAATTTTACAGCATTGATCTTTTGTTTCAATTTTTCCCCTCCTTCCCCCCACTCCCTCCCCTAGATGGCAGGTTGACCAATAAATGTTAAATATGTTAAAGTATAAAGTAAATGCAAAATAAGTGTACATGTCCAAACAGTTATTTTGCTATACAAAAAGAATCAGATTCTGAAATAGTGTACACTTAGCCTGTAAACGAAATCAAAAATGCAGGCGGACAAAAATAGAGGGATTGGGAATTCTATGTAATGGTTCTTAGTTATCTCCCAGAGTTCTTTCGCTGGGTGTAGCTGGTTCAATTCATTACTGCTCCATTGTGTTCCCAACATTCTTAATGAACTTTCCCCCCCCCCCTTTATCATACCCTTGTTGTTTAGTCATTTCATTTGTGCTTAACTCTTTTTGACTTCATTTGGGGTTTTTGGTTTGTTGTTTTTTTTTTTTTTTTTTGTTTTGTTTTGTTTTGTTTTTTTGGCAAAGATACTGAAGAAATTTACCATTTTCTTTTCCAGCTCATTTTACAGATGAGGAAACTGAGGCAAACAAGATAAATGACTTGCAAAGGGCCACACAGCTAGTAAGGCCACAAAGCCAAGTAAGTAAATCTGAGGCTGTATTTGAACTCATTAAGACGTATCTTCCTGGCTCTGCTCTCTATGTACTGTAGTGACGCCCAGGTGCTCTGCTTAACATATCTTAGTTTCCAAGAAACTCTGTTGCAGTGGGGAGAAGTATTGGATTTGGAATCAGAGCATCTGAACTCTTTTAGTTAGCAAATATATGACTGTGAACAAACACTTACAGGTCTCAGGCGTCTCATCTGTAAAAGGAAGAGTAGACTCAGAAGATCTTTCAAGTCCCTTCCAACTCTGAATCTCTGATCCTATGATCATGTAACCCTGGCTAAGATCTCCAGGAATCTAGAGATATCATAGAGATCATGGAGAATGAAATAGTGGAGAGACCTAGTGGGTTGGAAGGTGCACAAGCACCCAGTTTTGGGGGAAAATAGGTTTTCCAGTTTCTCTGACTTTAAAGGAGATTTCCACCTTGGATTTGAGAGGCAAAAAAGAAGGCAGGAAGAAGAAAGCCACTCTGGAACCCATGCTTGTGTAGATATGTATCAAGGCATTGTTGGTGGAGTTGTGAACGAATCCAGCCATTCTGGAGAGCAATCTGGAATTATGCCCAAAAAGTTATCAAACTGTGCATACCCTTTGATCCAGCAGTGTTTCTATTGGGCTTATACCCCAAAGAGATACCAAAAAAGGGAAAGGGACCGGTATGTGCCAAAATGTTTGTAGCAGCCCTGTTTGTAGTGGCTAGAAACTGGAAAATGAATGGATGCCCATCAATTGGAGAATGGCTGGGTAAACTGTGGTATATGAATGTTATGGAATATTATTGCTCTGTAAGGAATGACCAACAGGATGAATACAGAGAGGCTTGGAGAGACCTACATGGACTGATGCTAAGTGAGATGAGCAGAACCAGGAGATCATTATACACTTCGACAACGATATTGTATGAGGATGTATTCTGATGGAAGTGGATTTCTATGACAAAGAGACTTAACTGAGTTTCAATGGATAAATGATGGACAGAAACAGCTACACCCAAAGAAGGAATACTGGGAAATGAATGTGAACTATTTGCATTTTTGATTTTCTTCCCGAGTTATTTTTACCTTCTGAATCCAATTCTCCCTGTGCAGCGGGAGAACTGTTCGGTTCTGCAAATATGTATTATATCTAGGATATACTGCAACATATTTAACATATATAGGACTGCTTGCCATCTTGGGGCGGGGGTGGAGGGAGGGAGGGGAAAAAACGAAACATAAGCGATTGCAAGGGATAATGTTGTATAAAAATTATCCTGGCATGGATTCTGTCAATACAAAGTTATTATTAAATAAAATAAAATTTTAAAAAAAATAGATATGTATCAAGGAGTGGAGCAAAGGTCCAATGAGTAGGCCAGAATGGAGTCATTGTACATCACCGTTTGGAGAAAATAACGGCAAGTCCCATAAACCCATGGTACTGATTGGACCGAGAGAATGATGGGAGAGAACAGGAGGAGGCACAAGCACTCATGCCAATGGTGGTGGTGATGTGGGGAGCCAGTTGTAGTAATTGGTGAGATCAAGAAAAGTTCACTTCAGTTTCTTTCTTCCTTTTTTTTTTCCATAGAAGGCAGTGCTGGGAAAATGTGGCCTTGGGTTTACATCCTATGGCCTTTTTTCTTCTGTACCTCTTACACTAGCTGGAAGGACAGGAAGGGAAGAGAGGAAAATTCAACCCCTGATGAAATTCTGTTGCAAGATATTCTACATTGTTTCAATATCTATCTCTGTGTTCTACACACTTTGATACTGTTAGTAGTGAATGTTAAATCCTATGAGTTACAATAATTTGTAAGAGATTCCATAGGAGGAAAATTGGGGCTCAAGTTAATGGAGAAGAGAGAAAGGCAGAAAGGGAGAAGACAGAGACAGGAGAGAGAGAGAGAAGGGGAGAGAGACAGAGACCGACAAAGAGACAGAGACAGAAGAGAGAAGAAGAAGAAGAAGAAAAGGAAGAAGAAGAAGAACCATGATGATGATGATGATGGAGGAGGAGAAGAAGAGAGAGGGAGATTGAGAACTTTGCCTTTTTCTAAATTTCTGTTCATATTTTGGCGCATACCTGCTAGGACCACACCTGCTAGAGTGTCTTTGAACCTAGAGATAAAAGGAAAAAGAAGATGAGTCAGTGGGTAGTGATGTGGTGGTCCCAGGTGTAGATTTTACGTTATTTTATCTCTAGAACTTAACAGTGATTGCCACATAGTAGGAGATGAATAATTGTTTGCTTGCTTGCTTGGTTGATCAGACATGTTTCACTCATTACTGGAAATGCTTTGTTTTGTTTTTTCAGCTTCTATCCATTTGATTGTGCCAATAACTTTCCCTGATACACTTCCCCAACAATATATTTTGTTGAAATATTATTCTATCCTTGAAAGCTATGTCAAATGTTATTGTTGTTGTTGTTCAGTTATGTCCAACTCTTTGTGACCCCATTTGGGGTTTTCTTGATGAAAATATTGGAGTGCTTTGCCATTTCTGGCTCATTTTACAGATGAAGAAATTGAAACAAATTGAGGTTTAAATAAGGTTAAGTGACTTGTCTGGGATCACACAGATAGAAAATGACTAAGATCAGATTTGAACTTAGGAAGATGACTTGTCATAACTCCAAGTCCACCATTCTATCCATTGTTCCACTTAAGCTGCTCTTTATCAACTTGTTCCTTATTCAAATTTCCAAGTCTTTCCCTCCTCTACATTTTCACAATACTTTTAAGCCTAAAGCACTAATATAATTATTTGTTATTGTTGTTACTGTAAATCTTCCTTAAGGCTACTATGCCAAGTTATTGTGCCCAGACTGTTGGACACAGTGTCTATATAAACTGATTTTGCTTAACTGCTTTAGTTTGTTACAAGAGAGGGCATCCAGTGATTAAAAATAGATGTATTAATACAGGTGACTGTAGGTAATTCTGGTGCATATTCTTAGCTGCTGTAAGAATTCTGATGTTATGGAAAAGTGGTAGGTTGAAGCTAACAGGTCTGAACTTGCCCTAAATTCTTAGGAATATTTGGATAAGAGATGAGCGTAACAGACTCATGTGTAATGCTTACAGTTTGAGGAACTTAGCTTTTTAAATCAGTCCTGTTTTCAATGTCTGTCCTCTAGCTTAGAGCCAACTACAAAGGTAGCCAGATCACTGCTTGAACTTGGGCCGAGATAACACTGCTTAATGCAAGTCTTGGGCCCATTTCTGGAAAAAAAAAAAAAAAACACCACCCAAAACTTTCTTTTCCCAGCATCAGCATAGTATAAAGAATCCAATGAGAAGGTTCTGCTTTGAGGAAGAAAGGTGGGGCTTTTCCCAATCAAGAATCTACCTTCAGCTTCCGGAAAAACACCCTTTAAAAAAATCTTATTACTCACAAAATTCAAAGAGAGGGTGGAGACATTTCCTTCTTCTTTAGAAAATCATTTCCATTTCTGGAATTATTTTCCTTGCTGGAAAGAGGACCTCCTAGAAGAAAGAAAATCTCTTTTCCTATCCATCTTGGGGGTTAGGAATCTTTCTTTCCTCACTGGCCATAAAACTAACTGTAAGATCACACTATATCTTAGAATAGTGCTTGTAATGTAGTAAACACCTAATGGATACTTGTTAACTGCTGAGACTGTTAAGAAGTAGCATAGTGGATAGAATGTTGTATTTTAAATCAGGAAGATGTGTTTAAATCTAGCTTCAGATCCTTCCTAGCTGTATAATCCTGGACAAGTCACTTAACTTCAATTTGTCTCAGTTTGTGGACAGCTAGGTGGCTCAGTAGATAGAGCACTGAGCTAAGAATCAAGAAGACATCTTACAGAGTCCAAATCTGGCTTTCAGACACTTAGTATTTGTGTGACATGGATAAGTCACTTAATCCAGTTTGCCTTGATTTCTTTACCTGTAAAATGTGCTGGAAAAGGAAATCAGAAACTATTCTAGTATCTTTGCCAAGAAAACCCCAAATGGGATTACAAAAAAATCAAACATGATTTAAATGATTGAACAACACCAGCAACCAAAGTCTCAGTTTCCTCAACTATTAGAAAAAGTTAGCCTGCCAGGGTTGTTGTGAAGATCAAATGAGAATATTTAGGAAACATTTAGCACAATATTTGGCACATGACTGGTATTTAATTAATGCTTATTCCCTTCATTTTTCCTTCCTGGTCTTAAGGGAAGGAGATGGGAAATATGATCTCTGTCACTCAAGGACAACAGGTCTACCATGCTGCAAGAGCATCTCTCATCTCCCTTCTCTTCTCATCTCACACAGATATTACTCTAGTTCTGGCCCTCAGCATCTATCTGTCACTTGCACTATTGGCATAAATGGTCTACTAATTGATCTCTCTGCCTTAAGTCTTTCCAATATATTCTCCATAAAGCTATCAAAGTAGCATCTTTTTTTTTCTTTTTTTTGTGAGACAGAGGTAGGATTTAAATGCAGGTCCTTATGACTTCAGGGACAGTGCCCTATCTATCCATCTAGCTGCTTCTGTCAAAGTAACCTCTTAAAGGAAAGATGTGACCACCTCAAAACTTCCCTATGGAAGTAGGCTCCCTTTTGATTGCCTCTGTGTGGTGCTTAAATCTTTTTATAACCAGGATCCAGTCTACCTTTCCAGGTTAATTACAACTCCTCTCAGTATACTCTGCTGCCTAGCCAAAATGATCAACTAGTGCTCCTCGTAGGCAGCATTCAATCTCCTATTTCTTGTCTTTGACCAGGCTGCCCTAAATACCTGGATTGTACTCCCCCTTCTCTGCCTTCCACAATCCTAGTTTCCTTCAAAACTTAGTTCAAGTGCTATCTCCTATATGAAACCTTTCTGGATTGCCTCCCAGTGTCTTCACCTTTGAAAAATGATTTCTTGGGTTTTTATTTTATAGTTATTCATCCATGTACAGCAGTGGTTCTCAAACATTTTTGTTCATTATCCAGAATTACTCTTTGGGTCAGTTAAGTGGTTCAGTGGATGGAGCACAGAACCTAAAGTCAGGAAAACATAAATACAAACTTGACCTTAGATACTCACTAGCTATGTGATCCTAGGCATGCCATTTAACTCTGTTTGCCTCAGTTTCCTCACCTGTAATATGGGAAAAATAATGATGTGTCCTCCGAGGATTGTTGTGAGGATCAAGTGAGATACTAAATGCAAAATGCTTAGCACAGTACCTATCCCATACATAACGAGCACTATATAAATGTTAGTGATTACTGATATTATTATTATTATTATTAATTTTTAATGAGGAATCTTGGCATATTATGGAAGAGTTGGAAGACTCATATTCATTTTCATATACTTGCAATTGAAAGTTAAGTTCCACCCAGTCCCAACCCTATCTTTTAAAGTATAAAATATTAAACATTAGTAAAGATTAGCAAATTTTGAAGATTGGCAATTACTTGCTCATGGCCACACAAATAGTAGAAAAACAGGGAGAATTTGAATCCAGGTCCTCATAAATGAGTATATGGCAATGGTCAAAGGAAAGGATTTTGAGTTTTTAAGTACTCCCCAGGGCCATGAAACAAATCAGTCCCAGTTTCTTCATCTGTAAAATGGAGATAATAATAGCACCTGCTTCATAGAATGATTGTGAGTCTTAAATGAGATAGCATGTGAACATTTATAGACCTTAAAGAATTATTCCTAATATTGAACATCATTATTTTTTATTTTATTTTATTTTATTTAATAATAACTTTATATTGATAGAATCCATGCCAGGGTAATTTTTTTACATTATCCCTTGCACTCGTTTCTGTTCCAATTTTTCCCCTCCCTCCCTCCACCCCCTCCCCAGATGGCAAGCAGTCCTATATATGTTAGATATGTTGCAGTATATCCTAGATACAATATATGTTTGCAGAACTGAACAGTTCTCTTGTTGCACAGGGAGAATTGGATTCAGAAGGTAAAAATAACCCGGGAAGAAAAACAAAGATGCAGATAGTTCGCATTCGTTTCCCAGTGTTCTTTCTTTGGGTGTAGCTGCTTCTGTTCATCATTTATCAACTGAAGCTCAGTTAGGTCTCTTTGTCAAAGAAATCCATCTCCATCAGAATACATCCTCATGCAATATCGTTGTTGAAGTGTATAATGATCTGGTTCTGCTCATTTCACTTAGCATCAGTTCATGTAAGTCTCGCCAAGCCTCTCTGTATTCATCCTGCTGGTCATTCCTTACAGAACAATAATATTCCATAACATTCATATACCACAATTTACCCAGCCATTCTCCAATTGATGGGCATCCATTCAATTTCCAGTTTCTAGCCACTACAAACAGGGCTGCCACAAACATTTTGGCACATACAGGTCCCTTTCCCTTCTTTAGTATTTCTTTGGGATATAAGCCCAATAGAAACACTGCTGGATCAAAGGGTATGCACAGTTTGAGAACTTTTTGGGCATAATTCCAAATTGCTCTCCAGAATGGTTGGATTCATTCACAACTCCACCAACAATGCATCAGTGTCCCAGTTTATTGGACATCATTATTATGAAAAACTGAAAGAGAAGGAAATAAAACACTTGGAAAAACAGATCAATCTTTCTGTATATTTTACAGTCCTTTGAACATTGGTAGCCAAGTGACTACATGTTTAGTGTAGAACTCTCAGCTCATCTGACTTCTTTGTTGCAACAGGCATAAAGGCTATGGGAATGGTGGAAGGATCACACAGCTAAGGAGGAGCTTTGGCTATATATAAAGAGAAATTCCTTGTTGCAAAACTTCTTTTGAGGTTCAATTGTGTCATGCCACAGGGTTCCCAGGACAAAGGTCCTAAGTGAGAGTTACCACCTGATTTCATAATCTCTGCTCTTATGGGAAACAGGAGCTAAAAGGATGGTCCTCTGTCATGTAACTTCCTCTCTAAATTCAACAAGTTCCTTAAAATTAACTTCTCTCTCTCTCTCTCTCTCTCTCTCTCTCTCTCTCTCTCTCTCTCTCTCTCTCTCTCTCTCTTTTTTTCCTGAGGCAATTAGGGTTAAGTGACTTGCCCAGGTTCACACAGCTAGAAAGTGTTAAGAGTCCTAGGTCAGATTTGAACTCAGGTCCTCCTGACTTTAGGGCTGGTGCTCTATCCACTGTGCCACCTAGCTATCCTGATTGCTAACTTCTAATATGAGTATCCACACTGCAGAATTTAGGAAACCCTATAAATCAGGACTTGGTTGATTGTTTCATTATTTGTCTAGATGTAAGAAAGTGATGGGAAAAGTGCAGATTAAACTTAAAAGCATGTATAATTTGCAAATATTTTGCCCAGGGAGGCAGTTATTAAATTACCAATAAACTACTGGTGCTATTGGAGACAAAGATAGACTATGTTACTAGTTCCTAATAGAATTACAAAATGTCAAAGCTAAAAGGAACCTTACATTTCCTCTTGCACAGAGGATTTTAACCTGAGGTACATACATTTTAAAAAGTATTTTGATAATTTTGTCAATATAATTTATTTCCTTTGTAATCCTATTTTTATGCATTTAAAAATATTATTCAAAGATGGGAACTATAGGTTTCACCAGAAATATAAAGGGAACCATGATACACATACAAAAGACTAAAAACTCATGATAGAATAATCTTCTAGTTTTACAGATAAGGAAATTGAGGACCAGAGAAGGCAAATGATTTGCTCAACTGCACAGTTAGTCATTGTTTAGCACATTTCTTGTGGCTTTGATGTTTCATGGAAAAGAGACCAGCAAATGCTTTTGTAGCAAATGATTGTATAGACTTTTTTTTGACATCACAAGTAGCTATGAGATAGCTTGATGTAATGGGCAGAATGGTGAGTTTAGAATTTTTAAAAATGAAAGTTCAATTTCTCACTTTGTCACTTTTCCCTGGGCAAGTCATTTGATTGCCACAGGTTTTTAAGCAACTTCTCTAATTGCATGACCTTTCTCTTGGTTTTCAGATGGCCGCCAATGTAGCAAATTTTACCTCAATATAGTATGTTGTACAATGCCTTTACACCATTTTCTGACACAGTGGAAAGTAAAATTTAGGTTAAAGAATTTTTCTAAGAATTTTGTTTGCTATGCAGAATTTATAGTACCATAGATTTCATGTATTATGAAAAAAATAATTTTTTATTGAGACATAGAATTCTAGGGGATAACTAGTGGAAAAAATACTTTGCATGTTACTAGTTTTATTTTGGATACTGCTTTTCTGCATTATTTCATGATCAGTGTGTAAAAATATATATAATCAGAATTAATATTTTGTCCTAAAGAATTGCATGCAAGAAAGTATATTTTTACTAGTCTCTAGTGAAAAAATACAGTTTTGGGTAGTCATGAAAACCTAACTCCCTATTCTTTATACATTTAACATGTCAACATTTGTGTTTTTTACTTTTACACCATTTTCTGAAATGTTACTCCCTTGAAAGATTGTGTTTAAATCTTCAAACTGAGAACATGGTCAGTGTTCAAACAAGGCTTTTTCATTTATTCATTTATTCCTGGGAATTCTTGGTTGTCCTTAAAAGCAAGAGAGTCTGCCTCGATTTCCTAATTTATACTTTCCTTTTCCCCTGGCTTCCTCAAGTCCTTCTCCTTTTTCCTTTGAAATTGGGATGGTCCCTTCCCATTAATGATTATAGACTCAAGGATGAACTGGAAGATATTATGCTTCCTTTTCCCACTCCCAACTCTATGGGACAGGAGAGGAATCAGGTACCATATTACTTGCTTAGTTACTCCAGGACACAATCTTCTATTCCTCCCCCATTTATTAGACAGCTACACTGAGCCAGACTGGACAAACTGGTTAAAATGTCCTCTGAGTTTCTTGGTGGGGGCAGATCATGAACCAATGTGGCCTTCAGATTTTCTAGCTTCTTTGACCTTTCTTTGTTTCATCCTGAGGAAGTGTTTTGTTTTGTTTTTTAAAACCTGTAAGTTTCTTTTCCCCGTTCTTTAAAAGAGCCTATTATTTTCCAAAGGAGAGACAATAGTCAACTTTATTCAAGTCCCAGATAAAATCTCATCTTCTGCAGGAAGCCTTTCCCAATTCCTTTTCATTTTAGTATCTTCCCTCTGTTATCTTGTATTTAGCTGTTTATCCTGTATATAGCTTGTTTGTACTTATATGCTTGTTTATTGTCTCCTCCATTACCATTTTGAACTCCATGACACTAAGAGCAGTTTTTTTTCTTTTCTTTGTAGGCTTGATGCTTTACATAGTGCTTGGATCTAGTTGGTATTTAATAAATGCTTATTGACTAACACATGAACCAAGTCAAGGAAAAGAAAATGTACACATTTTAACAGGTAAGATTTTTTGAAGGAGCAGGGACTGGAAAGAAATCTTGAAGGATGGGTAGGATTTGGCTAAACAGAGGAGTGAATCATAATATTGAGCCTATAAGACACTTACTAGGGTAAAGTCCACATTTAAGAATCCAGGTTTCTAGGACCAAGTCTTACCATTCCTCTACTGACCTGAGATCTGGGATCAATACCTTTGAGTACCCGAGGCACTCCCTCCTTCCCATCGTTAAGACATTTCATTTCTCTGCCACATAAAATTACATATCCCCAGATGTCTGACAGATGTCTAGATGATGGCGGTTCTATGTTTAATATTAATTTTTTTCTTTCTTCAATTCTGCCAAATTTTTCAAGGCTGTTGTGAGAACAGAAAGATACATCCAATTAAATGGTATCATATAGAGGGGGAGGAAGTTGGGAGCAGTGAACCGAAAGATGTAAATATGAGACCTAAAAATTAGCTAGTCAAGGCTCCTATTCAAAGTAAGAATTTCTTCTTTCATAGTCCTCCAAAATGTTCTTCTAACGTGGTGCTTAGATCCCACCTCACCTAAACCAGACTAGTGAGTTTCTTTTCTGTATTTAAAGCTTCTGCAGCCAGAGTGGAAGGTCTTTTAAGATAAGGAATGTTTGGGTTTTTTGTCTTTGTATTTCCAATGGTTAGAGTGCTCAGCCTTGAGGCAGGAACACATAAAACGAACCCCAGCCTCCTACTTAATTAGCTGTGTGATAATAAGCAGGTCATATAAGTTTTGTCTAAGTTTCTTCAACTATAAAATGGGAAGGTAAGCATCCACCACACATAGTTGTTGTAAGAATCAAATAAGATAATATTTATAAAAAATTTCTGATTGTGTTTTGCACAGAGAGAGCTTTATCCCTCTGCCCTTCTCCCCAGTGTCAAACACAGTACCTTATCCACAGTAGAACTTTTATAAACATTTGTCATTGACTTAAATCTTACTCATATTTTATCTGATTCATATTCTGCCCTGCCCCATATTGTATATTGTTCCCCTTTACTCACATCTTATATTTGTCACAATCTCCACCACTCCTCCCACATACTGTGTGGTTAATATACAGTTATCCCTTCTACATCGTGACTTTCCCCATCATAGTGATTGTATTACAGGTTGTCATAAGAAATTAAATGGGAATTTTGGGGAAGTTTTGCAGAAACTGCTGATGACATGCCAAGTTAAAGAAACAGAAAAAGTTTAGAAACTAAAAGCATAAAATATATGCATAATATTACCTATAATATAATAATCTATCTATAATATTATCTAACATCAACATATTTTATCTTTTAATACAATAATAATCCAGACTTCTTCTCTGGTATGAAAGGCCAAAAAAATTTATGCAGATTTTTCAGTTTGCAGGAGCTCTATGTCCTTAACCCCTCACAATGTGGAAGAAAGAATTATATACTATCAAAATGTTTTCTCATTATTCCATATTTCCAGTCCCTCCATTCTAAGTATTTATGGATTCTCTGGGAGAAGAGGATTGTGGTATAGTGTATAGGACCCATCCCGGGTATATAGGTATATAAAGTAGGTAAGCAAATCAAACATTTACTGGTAATAAATCATAAAGAATTCATTTTAAAATAATTCTTTGGTATACATATACAGTGGTACCTCGGTGTTAAGGATCATGCCTAAGTGCGAAATCCAAAAAGCCTATAAAGGGTTAAAAGGAACTGTACCATTAAGGGGCTGGTCAGTTCTGCAAAAGCTCCCACAGCTGTAAATCATAATACACTTGAAGGAATTACAAATCCAATACTGCTTGTGAATTAGTAATGAAATAAATCAGAGGCAAGGAAAGAGGAGGGAGGTTAGAGAATGTACCTCTCAGTCTCCTTGTATCATTATCATCCTCTCACATGAAGGGATCTATTCTGCTGATCAGAATTAGATCCCCAGCAGTCACTAGTGCAGGTGGCTCCTGTAACACCTCAGTATTTGTTATTTGGTTCCAGAAGGCACAACAAAAGGCAAAAATGAGTTCCAAATAAATTTTTCCCTTAATGAGTACATCTCCAGTCTGTAACCTAACCATCTTTCCCTATCCAGTTAAGGAGCAAGTGGGATTTCCAGTTTATAAGAAACAAGTCAGCCCAGAAGCCTAGCCTAACCAAGCCAGGCTCCTTCTTTCCTGATCCAACTCACTTTCTGAAAGGAACTATGACCTTTTATACTATTTCCTTCTACCCCACCTCATTCAAGCTTTCTTGGGGCTTGGATGTGTATGCTAAAACCGTGGTCCTGCATCTCCTTATCCCAGGGCTCTGGTCATTGCCCAGGACTTCCCAGTTATTGCCGTTCCTTTTTTTGCCACCCCCACTCCTCTTGCTTCTGCTGAGCATGCTGGCCACTCTGTGCCTCTTGCAGGCTGTGGTTTTGGAAACCTGGAGACTATACACTTTAGCCACCTAGTCCTTCAGGAGCTGCCCATTGATCTGCTCCAATGTGTACAATCTCAGCCTCATGGGTTCTAACTCAGCAGTCTTGGTGGGGGCCTGGCAGTAGACCTGACTAGCCTCACATCCTTACTGCTCAACCAAGACAACAACCAAGTTAAAAGAGTGCCGAGTTAGTGTCAAGTGCTGAAGTACTTTTTTCTTCTCAAAATACACAAAATACTGAATCCAATGAGTTTCAGAGCAGATGAGTGCTAAGGTATCATTGTAATTTTACCATTTATTAAAGAAGAAAGCAAATTTATATACTAAAAGGATGGATGTGTTTATTTTTACATAAAAAATTAAATCTCGATGGAATATTTGATATCTTTTACTGTTGCCAAATTTTTCACAACCTCCACATTTAGTTACATGACTCCATATGGGGTCATAGACCTAGTTTAAGAAACTTTAGTATAGTTGGTTCATAACCCAGGATAAGACGTGGGTTCAAGTTTGATTTCAGTCACAGAATGGCTGTAGAACCCTGAACAAGTCATTTGACTTCTCAGTGATCTAGACAACTACCTAAAATTAAAAATTATAGAAAAAATGACAGATGCCTTACTAGAGGGAGTTTCCTTACCTGGGAACTCCCTATATGAGTGAAATGATAAGCCTAGTCCTTATCCTATCATTTAAATATTTTCCTTAGGTTTTAGCATAAAATTTGATTAAATCTCTTATCTGTTCTTCTGTAGAAGATATGTAGGTTGGTAATAATTCAATTCAATGGATTCTGAACTGGTTGAATGACTGAAACCAATGAGCAGCCTAAAGTCAACAGAGAAGGAAATTTCCAGTGGAATTCTTTGTCTTGGCCTAATATTTAGCATTTTTATCAATGGCTTGCAAAAAGCAAAAGAAAAAATACTTAACAAATTTGCAGATGATGCAAAGTTGGGAGATAGAGTCAAAAATGCAAAAAGATGTTGACAAGCCAGAACACTAAACTGAATCTAATAAAATGACATACATAAAGAGTAATTACAAAAGTTTTACCCATAGATTCAATATGTCAGTGTTATAAGATGAAGAATACATGGTGAGATATCAGTTTGTCTGAAAAAGATCTAGGGGCTTTAGTGGACTGCAAACTTATGTTGTATGTTGTAGAAATAAAACAAGCTAATGCACTATTGGACTGTACTGAAATGTCTAACTTCCAGAAACAAGGGTAGAGCAGAAAACATCTTAAGTCTGGAGAGACTTCAATTATCCAGACTTTTTATGGGATTTGATGTCCTTCTTTCTTTCTTTGTGCCATAAACAGGTCAGCTAACAATAGACAGCCACTGTTCAAGTATTTAAAGGACTATCATGTGGAGAAAGGATTATGCTTATTCTTATACTTACTCAAGGGTTAAACCCAGATGGAAAAGGAGGAATAACAGGTAGATATTGCAGAGGCAAAATTATATTTAATGAAAGAAAAACTTTCTGGTAATTATAGTTCTCCCAAAATGAAATTCAATTCTATTCAATATGTATTTATTAAAACATAAATTGATAGCTACTAGTTTTTGCAAAGACAAAAAATAACCTTTGAAGGAACATGCATTCTACTGGGGTAAGACTATTCATTTCTCTTTCTCTCTTCTTCTTCTTCTTCTTCTTCTTCTTCTTCTTCTTCTTCTTCTTCTTCTCCTTCTCTTCTCCTTCTTCTTCTCCTTCTCCTTCTCCTTCTCCTTCTCTTCTCCTTCTCCTCCTTCTCCTTCTCCTTCTCCTTCTCCTTCTTCTTCTCCTTCTTCTCCTTCTTCTCCTTCTTCTCTTCTTCTTCTTCTTCTCTTCTTCTTCTTCTTCTCCTTCTTCTCCTTCTTCTCCTTCTTCTCCTTCTCCTTCTCCTTCTCCTTCTTCTCCTTCTTCTCCTTCTTCTCCTTCTTCTCCTTCTCTCTCTGTCTCTCTCTGTCTGTCTCTGTCTGCCTCTGTCTGTCTCTGTGTATCTCTGTGTCTCTGTCACTTTCCATTTATCTTTCAATCTATCTACATATCTATTCATATATATAATTAATATGTCATATATGTTTATATATATTATACATAAAACATATAACAATGAATAATTAAATACATAATGTATTTCTAGGATTCTGAGTAGAGCCTTAGGACAGTGGATTAGCATTCCCTTCTAAATAAGGAAATGGTAATATTGACTTAATTATTTATTCCTGACCAAGAAGTAAAGATTGTCCATGTTGTTAACTGAAGGATAGCTGGTGAAATCTTATCCCTGTCTGATATCCTAGGCAGTGGTCAGTGGAATCTTGGGGTTTGATTAGTTATGAGAACTGAGGTGTTTGAGGTATTTGTTTGCTATTAGATACCTCAGGAGATAACTTTGTACCTCTTTAATAGAAATCTCCAAATAGGCTGGATGATATATTGTTAAGGCTTGGTAGTGCCTGGCACATACTAGGCTCTTGAATGTTTACTGAATTGAATTTTTGAATTGTTGACATGAGACAGGATGTATGATTACTTGTCCATCATATTAGAGTGGTAATTTTGGATTGGGGTTAGATTTCCATAGAGATTTCTTCCACTCTGAAATTCTGTGATTCTATAATGTAGTTTTGGGCCATAGATCTGTCCCTAAATATCTCCATGCCATTAAGTTGACTTTCTTCTAAGAAATTTTACATAAAAAATTAAATCTCGATGGAATATTTGATATCTTTTACTGTTGCCAAATTTTTCACAACCTCCACATTTAGTTACATGACTCCATATGGGGTCATAGACCCAGTTTAAGAAACTTTAGTATAGTTGGTTCATAACCCAGGATAAGACGTTATCCTGTTGGAATCTTTAAAAATTGTTAAGTCATTAGAGTTGATAGAGATAGTAATTATCTAATTTAGCATGGTTCAGTATCATTGATCTAATCCTTACAAGGAGATGTTTTGGGCCAGAACCTGAAACTAGGTACTAAGTAGAACTAATTGATACAATGCTTGTGTTCACACCTTTAGAGAGCTCATATAAGCAAGAAGTATTTAAATACTCATTGGAGTTCACAAGTATGGGAGATTCACAAAGTAAACTTTGTAACTTTGTGAATTCACCCCTCCCTTGAAGCTCTTAGGGCCAGAGAGCACTCTGGGAGAAAACTCATAATCCCATTCTTTCAGAAGAGTCACATATAAGCCCAGTCAAGGGAGTTCAGCTGAATTAGGTTGGAGAGGAGCACTCTGGTGCAGACACAGAGCACTCTGGGAGATTGAGAGCCAGAAGCCCTCTCTTGGAGGCAAGGCAGATTCAACTTGGAGCTGAATTGGAGACTGAAGAAAGCAGAGGCAGAAACAAAGGACAAAGCTGCAAGATCTCTTGGAACCAAGCAGAGAGATAAGCCTCTAAGCTAACCGGGCTACATTGGAGACAATAAAAGATCTGAACTTTTATCACCTGGCTGTATTTTGAGGTGATTATTACTTTCAACTGCAACTAAGGCTGCTTCCAGAAAACCTCATTTCCAAAATATATAGAGAACTGACTCAAATTTATAAGAAATCAAGTCATTCTCCAAAGGATATGAACAATTTTCAGATGATGAAATTGAAACTATTACCATTCATATGAAAGAGCGTTCCAAATCACTATTGATCAGAGAAATGCAAATTAAGACAACTCTGAGATACCACTACACACCTGTCAGACTGGCTAAGATGACAGGAAAAAATAATGATAAATGTTGGAGGAATGCGGGGAAAACTGGGACACTGATGCATTGTTGGTGGAATTGTGAATGAATTCAACCATTCTGGAGAGCAATCTGGAATTATGCCCAAAAAGTTCTCAAACTGTGCATATCCTTTGATCCAGCAGTGTTACTTCTGGGCTTATACCCCAAAGAGATACTAAAGAAGGGAAAGGGACCTGTATGTGCCAAAATGTTTGTGGCAGCCCTGTTTGTAGTGGCTAGAAACTGGAAATTGAATGGATGCCCATCAATTGGAGAATGGCTGGGTAAATTGTGGTATATGAATGTTATGGAATATTATTGTTCTGTAAGAAATGACCAGCAGGATGAATACAGAGAGGCTTGGCGAGACTTACATGAACTGATGCTAAGTGAAATGAGCAGAATCAGGAGATCATTATACACTTCAACAATGATATTGTATGAGGACGTATTCTGATGGAAGTGGATTTCTTTGACAAAGACACCTAACTCCGTTTCAATTGATAAATGATGGACAGAAGCAGCTATATTCAAAGAAAGAACTCTGGAAAATGAGTGTGAACTATTTGCATTTTTGTTTTTCTTCCCAGGTTATTTTTATCTTCTGAATCCAATTCTCCCTGTGCAACAAGAGAACTGTTCGGTTCTGCAAACATATATTGTATGTAGGATATACTACAACATATTTAACATATATAGGACTGCTTGCCATCTAGGGGAGGGGGTGGAGGGAGGGAGGGGAAAAATCGGAACAGAAGTGAGTGCAAGGGATAATGTTGTAAAAAAAAAATTACCCTGGCATGGATTCTGTCTATAGGAAGTTATTATTAAATTTAAATTTTAAAAAAAAATAAAGAAGAAGAAAAAAATAAAATAAAAAACTATACTTTTTTTCTCAAAAAATTTTTTGCTTCAGCTCCCAGATTCCACATTTACATTCATCCTCCTTGACTATCTCACCCTCTAATCTTACTAGAACACGCTCACTCTCTATAACTGCAGGCTATTCTTTTTCTTCCTCTCCTTCATCCCCTCTGCTATCTCATACATGTCTCTACTGCTTTCAAACCACCAAGCTATGTACCAACACTGAGGTTACTTTCTGTTTCTCCACAATATCTCACTTTAATCTTCAAATGCTTCTAAACCCCACCCTCATCCCCTCCAAGATGGTGGCTTTTCTGCAAAGACAGGGAAACCTTCTGCAAAAACATGGATCATCTTCTCTTTTTGCCTCTCAGCATTCCAGCATCCAAAACTTCTAATATCTAAAATAAAGACACATTTGATGGAAAGAATTACTATATTGCTCAGTATCCCTAAGCCCAGAGTATTGTCATGCTTTGCAGAAGATTCTAGGACTTCAGTTCCAAGAAGAGTGTAAGCCTGGGTGCAGGATGATTATGTTATGATATCAATGTATATCATGGATTTCAAAGAAGAGGGAAGAGTAATGAGCTAGGAGTATGACCAGGACTTGCATGCCAGACAGTCCCAGGGATCAACCAAATTAAAAACTACATTGAGATGCAGAACACATACTGTTTCCAATAATAAACCCTCCAAATCTGAAACCATTTTAGAAAGTTTTTAGGTCATTTAGTAGGAAGATAGAAAGAACTGGTGGCTACCTCTACAAATTTTTGTGAGGTTACATTATAGAGTTCAGACAAAGGCAAAAAGACATTTACTTGATTAGCTTTGCATATAGTTTCCAAGAGAAAAATAGCTTGAGATGTACATTAGCAACTAAGTCAATGAAATCCCAAACACAAGCTTTAACTGGATCCCAAATAAGCATTAGTTGGTGGAATGAAAGCATTCCTTACATGTAGCCACCTTCCCTAAAGCATCTCTGAGGTCATCCTGATCTCTACAGTAAGAAAGCTTTTGGGGTTAAACAATTTTCTCACCACATAAAACTAAGTTCAAACAGTATTAAAAAATGGTAAATGATATTACACTTAAGTATGTTTATCAGAGGTACCAGTTGAGATAAATGCTGACTGAAATACCTTTTAGTAGCACTTTTTGAGCCATATCAATAAAATTATCTGTGCTGATGGTTGAAACCCTTCCCCACTTCATAGATTTAATCTGGAGGAGATTGTTTCCTAAATATCACGGTAGAAATGGGGGTGAAATTGTAGTTATTCGGGAATGGGTGGTGAGAGTAATTTATTGCTTTATTTTGGAATTCAGGCTTGATTAAATATTTGACTATTTCAATGAATATTCCATTTTAATGCAATTCAAGCTCCTTGCCTGGTTTGTTAGTATTGCAAAAAATCAATATAGCACATGTTAGAAGTTGCCACCAAAGCTGGTAGAAGTACACAGCAAGACACAGACAGTAATCTATTGGTTGAGTTAAATTATAGTCATTTAAAATATTCTGACAAATGAATTCTATTTATATGAATCCAGAGATGTTGTGCAGATTTCACTATCCAGCAAAGAGCCCTTACTCTCTGATTATTTCTATTTGCAAATAATGAGATTCATTTGTAAAAACCAAAATGACAACTAAAAAGAGGAAGCCAGAGAAGTTATTCACCAAATCCCAACATATAAGGACAAAGAGTCTTTAAAATTTGAATAAACCAAATTTAGGACAAATTAATAGAAGTATAACTTTATATCATAGGTAATCAAGGTTCACAACTCATAATTTCAGGGAAATATAAATGAAAGAATATATGATTTGAGCTAATTCACGAATGACAAGACCATAAATTGTTTCTAAGATGAAGTGGGAGACATTATATCTAAGATTCAATACAGAGACGATACAGCTGTATCCTTTCAAGGTATATCCCTTGGGGTCCATCTCAACAATTCTCCATACAGCATCCTCAACAAGTGTTTAATTAGAGGCTTCTAGTAATAAAGAAACTCACTATCTCACAGTTCATTACTGGACAGTTCTCATTATATTGTTTTTTAAGGGTTCTCAAACTTTCCTGGGTCATAGACCCCTTTGGCAATCTGGTGAAACCAACCCATCCTTTCTCAGATTAATGTTTATATATTTATATATTTTTTTCAAATAGACAACAAAGCTATCTTGTAACTTTCTTTTTTCCCATCATAGAGATGGCTGTAATGTTTTTTAATGAATAAAATCAAATATTTAAGAAATATTTGTAGTGCAGTGGATAGAATGTTGGGCTTGGAATCAGAAAGTTTCATCTTCCTGAGTTCAAATCTAACCTCAGACTCTTGCTGGGCAAGTCACTTCATCCTGTTTGCCTCAGTTTCCTCATCTATAAAATAAGCCAGAGAAGGAAATAGCAACGTGCTCTAGTATCTCTGTCAAGAAAACCCCAAATGAGGTCATGAAGTGTCAGACATAATCAAAACAATTAAACATCACCATAAATAACAATAGCTACCATTTATATAGTGCTTACTATGTTCCAGGCACCATGCTAGATGCTTTAAAAATATTCTCATTGATCCTCACAGCAATCCTGAGAGGTAGGTCCTATAATTATGTCCATTTTACAAATGAGGAAATTATACTGAAGTGAAGTGTATTGCCCGGGGTTACACAGCTAGTAAATGTGTGAGGTTACTTTTGAATTCAGATCTTCCTGAATCTAGAACCTGCATTCTACTCCACTATGTCCCTATATTGAAATAAAGATTCAGGTTTTTTTTTTTCTTTCAAGACCCATTGAAATCTATGCACAAACCCATGGAGAGTGGGAATGAGGAACAGAGGCACATGTGGCCATGAATGACAGGTTAAGAACCCCCAGCTTAAAGTGTTACCTCGCTTAAATGAAAGAATCACTTGAAGGCTGAAGAAAAAAATCTTTTGGGAGCAAATGAAATTAATTTAAATGTTGGAATTATAGACACTATTCCAAAGCCCAGTAGGCTCCTGGTGTCCCTAAAATCTGTGTCAATCTCAACAAAAGATCTTATTCAGAAATCAGGCTTATGCTAGTAGTTTAAAATTGATGATGTAGTAGAAAGAGTTTTGAAGAACCTGAGGGATCAGAACAAACCTACTTCTTAGAAAACGAGAGAAAAGAGACAGAATCCAAACTGAAGCTGGAAGAGCTAATGACGTTGCTATACTTAGCAATTCTGCTAGCTAGGGCGAACATCCCATAATGCATGGCTTAGTAGCTGCCCTTGGATCAGCTTTTAAAGACCAATTTAGTGGAAAGGCAAGAAACATTAGAAGAGACCTCACACTTCTGGACACAACAATGGAGATCTTGTAATTCCATTTGCTGTCAAAGCTGCTAGCTATACCCGGCAATAGGGATGGACCAAATTGGAAATTATCTCACAAAGGGGCGGGGGAGGAAGCACCATCTGGCAGCCTCCTGTTTTATTTAATTATTCTTAGTATTAAGACTTAGGTATTAAACTCAGTTGTTCCTACCTGCAGAGAAAAAACAGGTAATATCAAGCCATCAAAGACTTGGTGACCTAGGGGCAAAACCTAAACTGAGATCTGGCTGAGACACAGACTACTTAAATTGAAAAAGGCTCTGCCTACTTGTACTATCTAGACTACTCAGCTATAGGTAATCTGTGTTCTCACATAGCATTCCCACCTGCATGATCATTGTCCCTAAGACAATGGTCTGGAGAACAGTTGTCATTATACTGAATGACCATCAAAATCAAGAAAGATTCTGATAGGTTAAAAAGTGGGATTTAATAGGGATCCAGATAAATCCTTAGACCTGAGTTTTTAAAAAGATCAGATATGGATGCTTAGCCAAGGTAGGAGGTATATAATTAGGTAATGGGTAGATCACATAAAGTAGACCCATAGATTCCATGTTTCTGGTATGACCCAAGCACCAACAAGGTCACATGATAATGTTAGGCTGCATCAAAATTTTGAAAGAGGTAAAGTTTCCAGAACCAGGGAGTGCTAGTCCTTCCCCCACTCCTACCAATCTCTGCCATGAGCAGAAAATATCCAAAATATTATGTGCATTTCTGGATTGAAATATAAAGGAGGGAACACACCAATTGGACTGTGTCCAGAGTAGAGTGAGGTAAAGAGACTAGGAAATACGATACATAATTCACTTGGAAGCTGATGAAAAGAATTCTTGTATGATTTGGATGCTGTCTGTTTTCCTTGAGCTGGAAGCAGTCTGTATGTTTTATATGAGCATAACTTTTGAATAGTGTGAATTCAGATACACATGACCATTTCATGGTATTCATTATTTATGCTAATTAGAATCTAACTGTGCCAAATGATACAAATGGGTATTTTTAACTTGGAGAAGAGACGATTTGATGGAGTAGGGAGCATAATTATTTCAAGGAGGTGTATGGGGAAGGGAAATTGGACATCTTTTTGGCCCTAGAGGCCAGAACTGGAAGAAGTGGGTCAAAATTAGTGATAACTAGAAAGAAGAAAAAATTAGTGATAACTAGAAATATACAATGGTAAAATGATCTCCAGAAGTAATGAGCTGAACATTACTGGAGATTTTAAACAGAGGTTGGAGGAGTAGTCACTTAGAATGTTGTGGAGGAAATCTTTGATCAAGTATGAGTTAGATTAATTGATTCTCAGATCTCTTTCAATGCTTTGTTTCTGTAAATCTGTGATTCAGAAGATGATGCAATGGCTGACTTATTTTCAGGAAATAAGGGGTGGGACAGAAGGGAAAGAGATGATCTCTAAGGAAAGTTTCTTCTCCTATTAAACCCGTTAACCTATAATTCTATGAACTGTTGCTATTCAGTGATGTCTAATTCTTCATGACAGCATGAACTATATCATCTGTGGAATTTTATTATCAAAAATACAAGAGCAGTTTGCCATTTCCTGCAAACTTAATCTACTTAATCCAGTAGATTAAGACAACTGTTTAGTATCTGAGGTCAGATTTACAGTAAGATCTTTTAGACACTGAGGCATTTAGCTGCCTCTGGGACAAGCAGAGGGTAAGTAATTTGACCGAAGTTGCACAGTTAGGAAGCATCTGAAATCTGATTTAAACTCAGGCATTCCTAATTCAGCTACTGAATTGCACTCAATTCTATTTTGCAAATATTTATTAATTACCTATCTGTGCAAGGTGACAGGGATATGAAGACAAAACTAAATATCCCTGACCTACAGGAGCACATAAACCATAGGATGGATCCTCAAGAAGGAATCCTAAATCTAGGAGAGAAGAAAGTGAGAAAAGAGCACCAGGAATACATAAGAATTCATACTTACAAAGCTGTTCATGACATAGCACTCTCCCAGTAGGAAGTGATTATCCTATTATCCCCATTTTATACGTGAGCAGACTAAGGTCCACAGAAATAGTCACTTGCCTAAGACACACATCTAGAAGTCTTTTGGCTCCCAGTCCAGTGCGGTTTCTCTGTACTAGATCTCTTCAAAGAAAGAAGAAGGCTCTGACTTGGATTCAGAATAGGAATTAAAGTTCTGAATTCTTACTGGGACCCTATAAGGAGAGAAGAGTCATAAATAAATTAGAGATTTCCTAATGCATTAAGTCTCATTCATATCATCTTCTTCAGATACACTCAAAGACTACTAGCAAGATTAAGAGAGAACATGACCTTATTGAGAGGTTCAATTTCAGTGTAATATAAGAACAGATATCACTGGGGTTGGGGCAAGTAGAGATGGTAGAGTGAGGGATAGGGAGGCATATAGAAAGAGAAAAGGGGGTGAGAGAGAACGAGAAAGAGAGAGAGAGAGAGAGAGAGAGAGAGAGAGAGAGAGAGAGAGAGAGAGAGAGAGAGAGACAGAGACAGAGACAGAGACAGAGAGAGGGAGGAAGGAACAGAGCCAAAATCCTCACTGACCATTTCCACTGAACTGATTAAGGAGTAAGATCTTCTCCTTCTGCCTTCTCTATTTATCTCATCTATTCCTCATGTCTGGGAAACTAAAGGAAGTTCAGACCCAGGGGCATGTTTTTCTTAGTTCCACATGCAAAAGTTAAAGCTTTTTAATTATAGGAAAAATAATTTGCTCTAGATTCCTATGGAGTCTTCTTTTGGGAAGATCAAAGGATTACAAAAAAACTTTTAATGAAATTATTTCTTTCTCCCTCTTCCCTTCTTTCTCCCTCCCATTAAAACTCATCAATCCATAACTAGAAAATTGTGTTAACTATTAAAAAATATTCAGAACTAATCTCTATTAAGGACAGACCTACAAACAATAAGAACAAATTCATAAAAGGAGAATCCTTTTTCTTACAAACTAGAATGGGGTAGGGAAGGCAGAAAGCATAGGAAATTGGAAAACTAACATGGTTTTTGTTAGGAGGAGAAGAGAGGGAAGGGGAAAATGAAGTAGAACAAGCTCTGTAGGAGATTGGATTTAGTAGCTCAGAAACATTCACCAAACTTGCCGGGCCTCCTAGTCTGATTATTGCCGGCAATCTGCCTCTGATAGAACTTTCTCACCATATCACTGACCCTTTCCCACAATGCTTTCTAAGTTAATTCACCATCATTTCTCCTGCTCAGCTGTCTCTCCATAGAGCCCAAAACTTATTTCATCTGTCAAATCTTGGATCCCAATGTTTCTATCATTTGCTCTTGGGCTAAAGAAAAAAATGGGGTGGAAAGAATAATTTCCCAAGATGTTTTTGTATCAACTCCTCATGGAATCTTTAGCATTGATTCCACCAAAGAGGGTGTTACACCAGAAATTCCAAATAGGAATAATTCAAAGGTAATTTTATTTAAGAATATTCTGCCTGAGAGACATACTATTTTGTGTTAACCCCATTGCAATGATAGGAGAGAGATTTAGGATAGAGAAGGGAAGAGAGGAGGGAAACAAGAACACTATTGTCATCCATCATTATGTAACAAATGATATCTGAACAGCCTAGCAATGGAAGGATTCTTTTTCATTCAAGCCACTTTATTCCCTGGGCCCTGTGACCTCATCTACTTTCAGTTAAAAAGATGATACCAGACCTAGGCATAAAGAATGAGATTATAAATAAATTAGAGGAACACAGGATAGTTTACCTCTCAGACCTGTGGAAGAGGAAGGAATTTATGACCAAAGAAGAGCTAGAGATCATTACTGATTACAAAACAGAAAATTTTGATTATATCAAATTCAAAAGTTTTTGTACAAACAAAACTAATGCAGACAAGATTAGAAGGGAAACCATAAACCGGGAAAACATTTTTACAGTCAAAGGTTCTGATAAAGGCCTCATCTCTAAAATATATAGAGAATTGGCTCTAATTTATAAGAAATCTAATTTATTGGAAATTTATATGAAATCCAATTGATGGGCATCTACTCAGTTTCCAGTTTCTGGCCACTACAAACAGGGCTGCCACAAATATTCTTGTTCATACAAGTCCCTTTCCCTTCTTTAGTATCTCTTTGGGATATAAGCCCAGTAGTAACACTGCTGGATCAAAGGGTATGCACAGCTTGATAACTTTTTGAGCATAGTTCCAAATTGCTCTCCAAAATGGCTGGATGTATTCACAATTCCACAAACAATGCATTAATGTCCCTGTTTTCCCACATCCCCTCCAATATTGCGCATTATCTTTCCCTGTCATTCTATCCAGTCTGACAGGTGTGTAGTGGTATCTCAGAGTTATCTTACTTTGCATTTCTCTGATTAATAATGACTTGGAGCATCTTTTCATATGGCTAGAAATAGTTTCAATTTCTTCATCTGAGAATTATCTGTTCATATCCTTTGACCATTTATCAATTGGAGAATGGCTGAATAAATTGTGGTATGTAAATATTATGGAATAGTATTGTTCGGTAAGAAATGACCAACAGGATGATTTCAGAAAGGCCTGGAGAGACTTACACGAACTCATGCTGAGTGAAATGAGCAGAACCAGGAGATCATTATATACTTCAACAATAATACTATATGATGATCAATTCTGATGGACCTGGCCATCCTAAGCAATGAGATGAACCAAATTAGTTCCAAGGGAGCAGTAGTAAACTGAACCAGCTACACCCAGCGAAAAGAACTCTGGGAGATGACTAATTACCATTACATTGAATTCCCAATCCCTATATTTTTGCCTGCCTGGATTTTTTTTTTTTATTTCCTTCACAGGCTAATTGTACAATATTTCAGAGTCCAATTCTTTTTGTACAGCAAAATAATGGTTTGGTCATGTATACTTATTTTGTATTTAATTTGTACTTTAATATATTTAACACATACTGGTCATCCTGCCATTAGGGGACGGGTGGGGGGAAGGAAGGGAAAAATTGTTACAAAAGGTTTGGCAATTGTCAATGCTGTAAAATTACCCAGGCATATAATTTATAAGTAAAAAGCTATAAAAATAATAATAATAATAAAATAAAAGATGATACCAACTGAGCTTTATTAATACAATGCTTTTAGTTGTGTAATGATTTTTGCCCTCATTGCCTGATTTCAGTCAATCAATCAATAAGAATTTATTAGTCAGTGAAATAGCATTTACTAAGCACTTACTATGAAGCAGGCACAGTGTTAAGTGTTTGGAATACAAAGAAAGGCAGAGAGAGAGAGAGAGAGAGAGAGAGAGAGAGAGAGAGAGAGAGAGAGAGAGAAAGAGAGAGAGACAGAGAGAGAGAGAGAATAGAGAGTGCTCTTCAAATAGTCACAATGTAATGAGAAAGACAATTTTTAAACAACTATAAACAAGATATATACTGAGTAAGTTTTTTGGGTACTCTCCAGGAAAGATCATGATGAAAGTGGGAAGTGAGGACTACAATCAAATAAGGAATAGAGAGTATCAGGGAGAGATATAAGGAAGTGTAGAAACAAATGGTGAAAAGGGTATGTGCGGAGAGAGCATGAGGATAGGGGATGGGGTGGTAGAGGAAAGTAGGAGATGGTGGAGAAGGAGATGGGGAGGGGAAAAGGCAGAAAGTAGCATTCACAAAACAATGGATTAGAGTTGGGAATATTAAAGAGCATAGACCAGATGTAGAAGGAAGACAACTCAAGGTACAGGAATTTAAGGTGTTATTTTTGTAGGGTTTAGAGAGTAAATAAACTCTTAACTGTGATATCATGGGATTAGTTCATTATCATACCCAAATCATGTCAAAGTTTTCAGAAAGTTTTAACATTAACAAATCTGCATCATCTCAAAAATATCAGCACCATTTTGACAATCTTGGTGGTTTTTATTATGAAGATTTGGGATTCCAGATCTTAGAACTAAAAGGCCTTAACAAAACCTAGATGGTTTCCCCTGATTCAGCATATATTATTAGGATTTTTTTGTTTAATATATGATAAAAATTGTAAATCATGCTTCTTTGATCTTTGGGACCATTTTTGCATGATTTCCAGGTTCCTCTTTGCAATCTTGCTTCCTGATATTGCCACTTTGTACTGGCTATTTATAAACTTACTTACTAAATAGACTAAAAGAGTCTATTTAGTCCAGAATATAATTTGAGGCTTCTGATAAATGATTTGAAATAGAAAGAGACTTGAGGCAGAAGTAGACTATTTTAATAGTCCATACTAGAAGTTTTGAGAGCTTGAATCAGGGTGATTGCAATGTCAGAGGAGAGAATGGGACATATACGAGAAAATTTAAGAAAATAGAAATGACATGACAACAAATTGGATATGAGAGAGAAAGAGAGAGAGACAGAGAGAACTAGAGAGAGATAAAGAGAGAAGGGAGAGAGAGAGGGAGAGAGAAAAGGAGAAGGAGAGGGAGAAAGAGAGGGAGGAGAGGGAGAGGGAGAGAGAGAGAGAAAGAGAAACAGAGACAGAGAGAGACAGAGAGAGACAGAGAGAGAGAGAAAGAGAGAGAATGACATCTTGCTTGATGTTACTTGAGTACTTGAGTGAGTATCCTCAACAATAAAAGGGGAGGTGATAGGGTTTCGAGGAAAAGATAATGAGTTCAGTTTGGAATGTTGAGTTAAAGATGTCTCAACAGGATATTTCAAACTGGATGTCCTGTAAAGATGTCAACATCTTTACAGGACATCCAGTTTGAGATGTCCAATAGGCAGATGGTGCTGCAAGAGCAAAGGTTAGGAAAGAGGTTATGGTTGTACAACTAGGTCTGAGAGTCATCTATGGAGGGATGATCATTGAAACCATGGGAGTTGATGAGATTGCTTCATGTGAGTCAGGAGTAAAAAAAAAAAAAAAAAAAAGGAAGTAGTGACAGAAGGCATCTGGGTGATATGAGATGAGAAGGAAGGAAAAAAGAAAGTTTCAGAGAAAAATTTTCTCAATTTTTTCAATGAAATATGAGTTGAAAGGAATGTAGGTAGAGGAGCAGCCAGGAGAGGTTTGATGAGGGATGAAAAGTTTTAGAAAAGTTGTTGTGGTGATTGGGATAGTGAGTTAATGAGGGAGATATAAAAAGATTGCCTTGATGCAGTGAGGACCCATTTGAGGTCATCTGATGCTTATGAGAAATCTGCAAGATAGTGTGTATAACTACAATTGCTAATTTTCCAGTTGAGGAAACACATCCAGAGAAGTAAAGTGACTTGCTCCTGGCTATATAGCTTGTAAAGCAAAGAGCAAGAATACATTGTACCACAGCTGCCTCTGGAACAGGAGAAGGGTCCTTTGGCCTCTGTGTTTTCACATCACCCTCCTCATCCTCACCAAGGATTTGTTATCTATAACCCATGAAGCAATGTAAATGAAGCAGGCTTAACCCTTGTCTTTTGGGGGCTTTTTCCTTTTTTAAAGGTACATATAGATAAACATAAGGAAAGAAACTTGGGAAGGCAAAGATGGGTATATATTCCCCAATCTGTAAAATGATGAGCATTTGGCCTGAAGGTTACATTTTTCTTAAAATCTTAACATTCTGTAATCCTGGTAACCAAAAATTTCATAGTCCTCTTGACCTTGGCTGTGAAATTATGACAGCATCTGTCTGCACACTGGAGGTCAAGCATGTTTTCTAATAGCAGGACTAAGGACAAAAAGATTTGTGGTTATAGAGAAAGACTATAAAAATATAAATCTCTTTAATGTTAACAAATAATCCTCTAATTTCCAAATCTAATGGCCTTTTCTCAATCTTCATCCATCTTGTCTTCTCTCCAGCCTTTGTTACTCCTCCCTTCTCTCTAGGTTTTCATATGGTTGCTCTCTGAAGTTGTTCCCATCCTTCTGGGCACTCCTTTCAGGCTCCTTTGCTGGGTTTCCATCCTTGTCAGGTCCACTAACCAGAGTTCCCTAAAGTTCACCATCATGTACCTTCTTTCCTTCTTCCTTTCTATTAATTTACTTGGTATTCTCATCAATTCCCAAGGTTTTCATGATCATCTATACAGATTATTCAAATCTATTTATCCAACCAAATTACTCTGCTTGCCTCCAATCTTGCGTCTCCACCTGCCTATTGGCTATCTCAAATTGGATGCCCTATAGACATTTTCAACTCAACATGTCTAAACAGAACTCATTATCTTTTCCCCATAACTCTCCCAATTTCCTTTTTACTAGAGTACCACTATCCTCCCAGTCATTCAGGTACTAGTAACATCAACTTAGATGCCATCCTTAAATTCTCTCTTTGTGTGTCTCTTTCTCTCTGTCTCTCTCTCTTTTTTCCTCTGCCCCTTTCTCTCTCCCCCTGTCTTTGCCTCTCTGTCTGTCTGTTTCTATCTCTGCCTGTCTCTCTCTGTCTCTCTCTCTTTCTCTCTCTTTCTCTCTCTCTGTCTCTCTCTCACTTTCTCTCTCTCTCTCTTTCTCTTTCTCTCTCTCCTCACCCTCACTCCCTCCCTCCATCACTCTATTTTCACATTTCCAATTGGCATATGGACATCTCAACAAGAGTTCCCCTTAAATATCTTGAATTCTACAAATCCAAACTGAATTCATTATCTTTTCTCTAAAATCCTCCTTTCTTCCCACTTTCTCTTTTATTATTGATAGTTATCACCAAACTCGTAGTCACCCAAGTATACAACCTATGTGTTATCCTTAAACCACCTCTCTTCCACTCCCGCATATTTAAAGTTGTCAAGTCCTGTTTTTTTTTTCCTACCCTTGTAACGCCCTGTATAGCTCTTATATAAGCTGCAGCTTCTGACATTGCAAACCTCTGGTGCAGATCCTCATTATCTCAAGACTGGACTATGGTGATGATTTGTTGAATGGTCTCCCCATCTCAACAATCTATCTTCCACTCAACTGAAAAATTAATCTTCCAAAAGTACAGGTCTGACCATTTCACACACACACACACACACACACACACACACACACACACACCCTTCAATAAACTCCATTAATACCTTATTACCTCCAATCAAGTATAAAATCATTTGACTTTTAAAGACCTTCATTATATGTCCTCTTAGTGCTTTCCCAGCCTATTTCCCTTATTATACTGTTCTCTTTGCTGTTTCTCTACAGGACACTCCTCCAGAAGCCTGGCATTTTCCCTGACTTTCCCTCATGCCTGGAAAGCTATCCTCATCTCTGCTTCCTGGCTTCCTTCAAATGTCAACTAAAGTTCACTAAAGTCTTTCCCAGTTTTCCTTAATCTTAGTGCCTTCTTTATAAGACAACTCTTAATTTATCCTCTATGTATTTCGTTTGTACATAGTTTTTGGCAAGTTATCTCTCCTATTAGACTTTGAGCTTCTTAAGAACAGGGACTATTTCTTGCCTTTCTTTGTATCCCAAGCACTAAGGTCAAAGTTGGGATACAATAGGTGCTCAATAAATGCTAACTGAATGACTTTCTGAAAGGTACAACTCAAGCCAGACCTGACCCTCCCTTTCAATAACAATGTTTTCCCAGATTTCAACCTGGTGAAAAGTGATCTGTTCCTCCTCAGCTGTCTTATAGCCTTTCCCCTAAACTTTTCCTTTATCCTTATCTCATGTTATATGGACATATTTTATCTCTTCTCTGATTATAAACTCCTTGGTGGCACAAACTACATCATTTCTATGTCCCCTGCTTCTGTACAGCATCTTGTGCATACTAGCCACAAGAATGAAAGTTTAGTAAATTGGATTTTTGAACCATAGGAAGTGAGCTCAGTGATCTGAATTTAATTGTCATTTTCTATCCAATTTAATTGTCATTTTACAAATAAAGAAACTGAGGTCCAAAGAACATAATGTCCTGCTAATAAATGACCCTGCTAGAGTTAAGTCTCAACTCCATTTTTATCACTCTTTCCACTAAACCTGGAAACTGTTTTTTATAGTTGTGTCTATTCATATTCATGAGGTGAAGGAAATCCAGAGGTTTAATTATTTGGTTACCATAAGGATTCACATTTCTAAAGCTCTTTATAAATTACATTCTTACAATATAAGACCGGTGCTGCCAATGCTTTGGTTCCTATTTTATAGATAAGGAAACTAAGACCCAGAGAAGTAGTGTTAGTTACCCATAGTCATGTAGTTAGTAAGTGGTAGAGTCGAGAGTCAAACTTATTTAAGGAAACAATAAGAACTTTGAGAGGTAAAAGAAACAAGCTAAACAATTTCATTGTTATAATACTAAATTTAATATTTATATGTACATTTAAAAAATTATATAACAGAAGTTTAGCGTTGATTGAACAAAATCTTTCTGATCTCTGTAAATTGAAATGTTCATGTTTGTTGATACTTAAGTTCATAAAAAATACAATTTTAAAACATTTTTTAAAAAATGAAATGTCTTCATTTCAGTAAAGAATAAATAAATAAATCCTTGTACAGTCCTAGATACATGATAGGCATTCATTGTCATAGACTCTTTAACAATTGTTTAATCCTTATTAAATGTAGATCTATAGTTTGAATGGACCTCAGAGGCCATCTAGTTACACTCTCCCACTTTATAGAGGAGAAAACTGAGGCTCAGAGATGTTAACTGACCTGTTCAGGGAAGTAGATCAATGTGAATCCATTTTTCAATTGATCTTAAAGAATATAAAGAATATTCAAGCAGGAAATAATTATAAATAATTTACATTTACATATAATTTTAAAGGTTTTTACATATATATCATAAATGAAGTATTTATTTATTTTTTTTAATTTTTATTTAATAATTACTTTATATTGACAGAATCCATGCCAGGGTAATTTTTTTTTTTACAACATTATCCTTTGCACTCGTTTCTGTTCCAATTTTTTCCCCTCCCTCCCTCCACCCCCTCCCCTAAATGGCAAGCAGTCCTTTATATGTTTGATATGTTGCAGTATATCCTAGATACAATATATGTTTGCAGAACCGAACAGTTCTCTTGTTGCATAGGGAGAATTGGATTCAGAAGGTATAAATAACCCGGGAAGAAAAACAAAAATGCAGATAGTTCACATTCGTTTCCCAGTGTTCTTTCTTTGGGTGTAGCTGCTTTTGTCCGTCATTTATCAATTGAAACTCAGGTCTCTTTGTCAAAGAAATCCACTTCCATCAAAATATGTCCTCATACAATATCGTTATCAAAGTGTATAATGATCTCCTGGTTCTGCTCATTTCACTTAGCAGTAAGTATTTATTAATACTAATATTAATACTTAATAAGTATTTACTATGTGCCAGGCACTATGCCGCTCTGGGAATACATATTCAAAAGGGAATGAACCTTGCTTACCCTCATGGAGCTTACATTCTATTGGAGTGTTACAACATGTTCTCAGACAAGTAAATACAAGATATAAATACATTTAGGAGGGAGAGGAAGATAAAAACAACTGGGGAAATTGGGAAAGTTCTTTGTAAGGAGATAGCAATTGAACTTTGTATCTGAGCTCATCTAATCCTCAAAAGAACCATGTGAGGTAGGCACTGTAAATAGTACTGTCCACATTTCACAGATAGAAACTTAAAGAGCACAGAGTAATAGTATCATAGGTTTAGAGCTGGAAGGCATCAATTCCCCCATTTTACAGATGAGTAAACTGAGATCCCAGAGAAGTTGAATTATTTGTCTAGGGTCATACAGCTTTCAAGAAATTGAAGCAACATTAGAATCCAGGCCTTCCCGATTCCAACTTTAGTGCTCTATCATCTAGTCTAAGATCTAGTTTCATAGATAAAGAAACATATCTAGAGAGGTAAGGTGATCTATCTGTCTGAAAGTCACACTTTTTTCCTAGACTCAAAAGGCCTTCAAATAATAAAAAATTCAAGAGGAATTATTGAAGTACACAAAAAATCTCAATGAATATACATAAATAGGGATAGGCTTAATATTAAAATTAAAATAAAAAATAAATAACATACATAAAACATTTAAAAAAGAAACAATAAATATACAATATTAATAAATACATTCTAATAAAGAAAAGGGGACAACAAAAGCATCTTATCAAATCATAGACTCAGCTTAGAAATTTGAAGAATAGGACTACTCCATGATCATGAACATAGGAATAAATAATCAAATCAATACATGATGAAGGAAAGGGCCATTTCAAACTAGCTCGGTGAATATTATCAAGAGTTGTAACACTCATGAAAGGATGAACACAAAGGTGGCTGGGTTTTTTTCTTCTTATTTAGTGCTTTCTATCCATCTCAGGAGGATGTCCAGCTCTCCTAGGGCCTTGATCACAGCCTTCTGATCATCTAGCTAAAAGAAACCCAAAAATTCTTTGGTGAATACTAAACCGTAATGACAATAACATTTCTAGAATACGTCAGATATTGAATTTGAGGAGATTTCATTAGTGATATCATTGGTATGGAAATAGAATGTAAATTCCTAGAAGGTAGAAATTATTTCATTCTTGTCTTTGCAGCTATAGTGTATAGCATAATGCCAGACACACATTAAGCATTTAATGTTTGCTGATTGATTGAATGGAGAATTGATTGGATAAGAAGCTATTTGATACAGTGGATAGAACACAGGACCTGAAATTAGAAAGATCCAAGTTCAAATGTAACCTCAGAAACATCCTAACTGTGTGATCCTTGTCAAATTACTTAATCTCTCTCTTCCTCAGTTTCCTCAACTTTAAAATAGGTAGAAATATTAGCATCTATTTCACAGTATTGTCCAAATCCAATGAGATGATATTTGCAAAGCTTAGCACAGTACTTAGCACATACCAGCATTTATTATAAATGCTCATTTCCTTCCCCAAATTTACATTCTTAAAGAGCTGCCTAAGGTAATTAAAGGTAAAGTGACTTGTCCAGAGTCACGTAGCCAGTAGGGAGGTATGTGTCTTGCCAGTGATCACAGAATCATAGATTTAGAACTAGAAGTGAATCGGGGTTCATATCATCTAAACTCCTCTTATTTTACAGATGAAAGCACACAGCTAATAAATATCTGATCAGAGACCTGAACCCAGGCATTCTGTTTCCAAGCCCATCACTTTTTCCATTACACCACTTCATCAGCAATTATATCAGATAGAAGCAATCTCTGACCCTCTCCTTCCCTAGTCTTGCTTGTCTTCCTCCTCCTCCTCCACCACCCACTCCTCGAAGGTAAGTAAGTCTGATGGAAACTGTGAGCAATGCATTCTGTTTTGACCCTCCTTGTGGAAGTTTTGCAAAGAAGTCAATCTCAATAGATAAAACACTCTGGGTTGTGTTTTTAAGATGAGTATGAGGCTGTGGGAAAGGAGTTGGGGTGAGGAAACTCTAATTTCAGCAGCTAGACTAGAAGCTGTCAATTTTGCTGTGGTGATTTTGATGGTAGCCCCTGTTCTCTTTTCAACAAGGAAATGTAGACAAGGAAAATGATGGGCTCTGAGAGCTCTTTCACAAAGAGACCGCCAGCCCTTGCAGGGCTTAAGATATATGGGAAGTTACTTAGAGGTGAGGGAAGACATAGCACCAACTCTGGAATCCCTTTATGGCTCCAGGGCCACAGGATTGTATAGCAGGAGAAACTGTCAACCTTTGTATGAACTCATTGCCAACTATGTATTTTACCTCCTCAAAGTGACTCAGAATTTGCATGTATTTCTCCTTTGCTTCCTCCCCACAGTGGCATGTCATGTGGTCATGCTGTAAGGAATATAAATAGGGATATATTTTATTAGAGAATGCTGTCAGAAATGATATGTGTGAGAATTATTCTTGCTTCCGCTACAGTGTCAACCTCCATCCACAAAAGTACTTCCTTTCTCATGACAAACCCTTTTATAATTTCTCCTTTCTGAGAATCCTTGGGATGGAGGAGGGAAAGAAAGGATGAATAATTTGCATAGTACTAGCCTACAGACTCAGCTATTTAGTTTCTTTTTCTCCAGAAAATGAGTTTAGCTCACCTCTCTATCCCTTATTGGTTTTTCCATTTTCCTCTCATCAGAAGCCAGATCTCCCTAGATGACCCAGTCTTATTCAAACTTTGGTCTATTTTTTGCGATTCAGCCATGTAATACTTTTATGATACTAAAGCAATTAAAGTAATTGCTGAATGACTACTTTGGATACAGGCTGCATTCATATATGATGCATTCATATATGATGCTATATACCATCTAGTAAAGGAGTATGAGTAGATTCCTAGAAATCAAGAAACTTGAATTATTACCTTGACCATCTCTGCTACCTAATCAAATGACTTGAATCTTGCTGCTTCAATTTCCCTATCTGTAAAATGAAGATGTTGGTAGAGAAGGGATCCCAAAGTTCTTTAGTTATATACCAAGAAGGATTCTGGTCCTGAGACCTTTACTCACACAGAGCCGAAGCTCCTTCTTGATTCCAAGAAAGGAGTTGGCGATGCTGCTGACCTTCCGGCGAATGTGAGGACTGGATGTCTGGTAGTTTTTGAACACCCTGTCTAGGTAGAACTTCAATAAATGGCGGAAAAAACAACATCTCTCTGTGGTCTGGAGGGGAAAAAACGAAGGGTATGGATTAGTTATAGGAAGACCAGCTGGATGGCTTGAAATCTTGGAATTGCTGATATCTTGCATCCCACTTTCCCACCTAGAGCTCCTCTGTTCTAGGTCTATACCTTTATGTCTTGCAAAGCCTCTGAATTCTTCAAGATTCTATTGTCCCAAAGTTTATCTTCAGCTTGCTGCATAGAAGGGAAATTGAGAAGAGATTGTATTAATGGCTCCATCTAGAGGCACAAATGGCAAACCCATTCCTTCCACCTCCCCAGAACCAAGGTCAAAGATGTCCTTTCCAAAAACTAGATTGAATTTCTTCCCACCCTCACACCTCCATGTCCTAGGTTGTATTTCTGTGTACCAACTCTGAGAGATGAATCTGGTGTGACTAACAGGAAAGACTCAGACACCAACAAAGTGGGACTCTCCTCACCCCCCTCCCCATATACACATAAACCCCTACATACCACAAAGCCTTTGATCTCCGAAAATTCATTCCTTATTTCCTGAAAGTTCATGGACAGTACACAGCTTCCTAAATGGAGTCTTTTTAGTCCCAAAGAGGGCAACACAAATAGTGAAAACACGGTCAAAAAAAGATATAAGGAGATAAAAGAGTCTCTCATTTTGGAGCAAGAATCTGGAATTGACTTGGATGCAGAATTTTGCTGCAAAGAAAAGAAAGTATATCTCAATTAATACCTTCTATCAAGTACCTGAAAAATTTTCCCTAATGCCAGTTCCCCCAATACCAATATTGAAGCTTTAGGTCTGGTCCTGGAATATCACTTACTATAGCAAACCCAGGGTTTTCTGTATGGAGAAGCCTGGCCAGGAGATAACCAGAGACCTTCCTTTGCTGTTTGGTGGCTGTCTGAATGAGCCCAGTGAAGCCACGGGTACCTTTATGTTCCCCATCATCCCTGCCCTATCGTCATTACTAAGCGCCAGTAGTGCCTGGAGCACCAGAAAGAAGTAGAATATGTCATTTCAGGGAAAATGTCAAAACTTGTTTAGGGAAAATGACGCATATTTCCTTCCTTTCTTGAATGCCAATCTAGTTATCTGTTCTGGTCTCCCATGAACCTTCCAGGGAACTGGGGAATGCCAAAGAAGTTCACCTGATGCTGTGGAGTCACACCTAAAGACATGTGGGGCGGAGCAGCTCTAAAGAGAAGCCTTAACTCCCTAAAACTTTTGTTTGAGATCACATTGGTTAATCAGGGATAATACTTTCATTTTATTGCCTAAGGGAAAACAGAAACTCACTGATGATGTAACCAACTTCACAGCCAGGGAAAGATAAAATTAATGGGTTGTGAACCTATCTATACTCATTAAACTTCTCCCTTGCCACACTATTTTCTTTTTTTTTTTTCTTTTTTAAAAAAATTGTATTATTTGTTTATTATAGCTTTTTATTTATAAGATATATGCATGGGTAATTTTTCAGCATTGAACCTTGCAAAACCTTCTGTTCCAACTTTTCTCCTCCTTCACCACCTCCTCCCCTAGATGGCAGGTAATCCCATACATGTTAGATATGTTAAAATATATGTTAAATACAACATACGTATACATATCTGTACAGTTATTTTGCTGCACAAGTAAAATCAGACTTACAAATAAGGTAAAAATAACCTGAGAAGGAAATCAAAAATACAATTGGACAAAAACAAAGGGAGTGACTCATCTTCCTAAATTCAAATCTGGCTTTAGCCACTTACTAGCTGTGTGCTCCTGGGCATGTCACTTAACCCCTTTTGCCTCCATTTCCTCATCTGTAAAATAAGCTGGAGAAGGAAATGGCAAACCACTTTAGTATTTTTGCCAAGAAAATCCTAAATCATTGATCTCAAAGTCAAACTTAAAGATTTGATCAAGAAATAAATCTACATTATGTCAGCCATATTAATAGTTTTAGATGTATGTTTTTCTATATATAGATATGTATGTGTGTATATACATATATATCCTTGATATATGTACATATATATATGTTTGTGGATGTGCATAGATATGCATGTAGGTTCGTGTATGTGTGTATATGTAGTCATAGTGTGTGTCTGGGTGTGTGTGCAGTTGTGGATATGATATGTGTGTGTGTGTGTGTGTGTGTGTGTGTGTGTGTGTGTGTATCCTTGATTAACTGTAGTCTGCTTGAGGGAAATAGGGGGAATGAAAAAGGAAAAAAGAATAAAGTAAAAATTACGCAGCAGAGAACAAAATAATTTACAAGGAAGTAAAGAAAAGAGAAATAGTCATCAATATAATTTCTTTTATTATTATATATACTTTTCTGAAATGGAAATTTAGTGTTACATAATTTGAATCCTCCCTGATGATATGCTGGACATATGACAATGTTTTGTTTTGTTTTGTTTTTTTCCTTTTTCTTCCTTTCTTCTTCTATTTTTTAATTTTATATTTAGTTTTAAATAAACGATTTTTTAAATAAAAAAAGAAAGAAAATCCAAATGGAGTCACAAAGAATCAAACATGATTCAATAACAACAATAACATCTTACACAAGAGGATGGCTCTGCTTTAGCTTAGTACAATGAACTTTTAACGATGGGTAGAAGTTGTAGAGAGGAAAATTAGGGCTTAATGTAAGGAAAAACTCTCTTTTGTCAGTCAACATTTGACAAGCCTTTATTAAGCAATGTGTTAAGTGCTGGCTCAGTTCTGGGTATGACATTTTAGGAAGGATATTATTGTGGAAGCATATTGAAAACCTTTATTTCCTTTTTTAAACCTTCTGTTCAGGAGCCAAGGTTATCTTCAGTTCTTTTGCCATTTCTAGATGGCTTGATCTTCCACATCCTCACCATTCTAACCATTCTCCTTTAGACCAACACAGTTTGTCAATGTTCTTCATAAATAATAATGTTATTTCTTAATATTTGTCCAGTCTAAACCCTTTATATATTCATCTCTTTAGGAAAGCATGCAGAACAAAAGCTAAGCCTTTCTTGGGTAATTAATGGTGAAACTCAATCTTACTTCTTGTTTAGGTAAAATCACTGCCTTCTGCCCCATTGGAATTGATGGGTGACATGACCCATAAAGACAATGACTTCTTTTGCATTCAAGCTTAATTAAGATCTTGATCACAGCAAGGACCACTTTTCAGTTCCTAAGAGGAATGGCTCAAGAAGGAATTTAGTAGACTATTCTGAAATGTTAATCCCAAACTGTATCCTATAAATGTTGCCCCCAATCATCTAAGAGCAGAAAATAACCTTGGAGGGCATGGGAAACTATGCCAGTTTAGACATATCTCTCTCCAAGCTGAGTAATAGACATAGTTGAATCATTTAAATGGTTCCAGAAGCAAAGCAAGAGTATCTTGAGTCCTCTCAGGAACCAGTCACCATATTCAGGCACCATAAACACTAGTCACTCCTGAGGTCTCCTATAGCAACCTAAGTACCTTTCTGGTCACTCACAGACTAGCTATTCCTGAAGGTGCTTCAGGAACACAGAAATTTTATGGTCATTCAACCATCCCTGAGATCAGACACAACCATTAGTTATTTCTAATATCATTTCAAAGACTGATAAGTCTTTCCTTGAGGTCTTTCACAGGGTCCCAGATGCTTCTTTCCCTTATGTCACTCACAGGCTTTGAGGTTGCTCACAGGTATTCAGCAGTTCATGAGATCGTCTGCAAATATCCACTCTTTTATAAAGGTCTACCTGCCTCTTAGATAATCAATTAAAGGCACAAAATGCTTCCTGAAGTCACTCGCAGGGACTAATTATCCTTGAAGTTACCCATAAGATCTAGGATATTATTAAGGTTAGTCAACTCAAATGATACCAAGGTCACCTTGTAGCATTGTTGGTTGTGTGTGTATGTATTTATTATGTATATATATAATATATACATACATATATATGTGTGTGTATGCTTCTGTGTGTTTCCCCTACCTTATAAATGTCTAACTCTGATCTCTGATTTTGTTGACATGGGTACTTTTTTCACAAGCCCTCTATTATTGGACAGATGGTCTTCGAGTTATTGAAAAATGTATCATCCTGTAGCTGATGTGCTGATGGACCTCTCAGGTGATTATGTATTGCCATATATTATGGCTGTCTATGTTATATCCCTTCAACTTTCATGCTGCTTGCCAGCCACCATTTTCAAATCATGCCATCATGCATTCCCTCTATCTCCCATTTCTTTTTACCTGCCTTCCTCCATTAGAATGGAAACTCCTTGAGGATAGTAATTATCTTGTTTGTACTTTTACAGTCAGCACTTAACATAATCCATTGCACTTAGCATTTAATAAATATTCTATCTGTGTGTGTTTGTCTCTACCTCTCTCTGCCTCTCTGTCTCTGTCTCTCTATCTCTCCAAGAATCTGGGCATCATTTTATTTAAAATTTTACCTCAGCCAGTGTTTAGCAAAATGTGCTGCATACATTTTTATTCAGTCATTTTTCAGTCGTGCCTGAGTCTTCAAGACCCCATTTGGCGTTTTCTTGGCAAAGATAGGGGAATGGTTTGCCATTTCCTTCTTCAGATCATTTGACAGATGAGGAAATTATGCCAAACACTATGAAATGACTTGTCCAGAGTCTCACAGCTAGTAAGGATGCATTTAAACTCCAGTCTTCTTGAGTCCAGATATGGTGTTCTATCATTGCACCACCGAACTGCCCCCCTATTCTAGAGGGAATGTCTTCATCTACAGTACAGAAAGAAGTCCTAGCCTGAATATCAGGAGGACATATGTTTTTAGTCATTTCTCTAAGGCAGTGATTTATACCAACCCATATGTCATTGCCACAAAACTGAGCAGCCCTAACTGGCTAACCTCAGCCTTGTTAGAGGGGTGCTCTGTTTCCACAGCTTTCAGGAAAGTTCCTGAATGGCAAAGTAAGACAGTGGGCCAAGGAGTCTGGTGTCCTACCTTGACTTGGAAGTGCTGGCTGTCTCCCCGCAGTGGTGTCTATCTCAAGCTGAGCAGGATCCCACTTATAAGCTGGTGAAATGAAGGAAGTGAATACCAGACATGTAAGGGCTGGAACTCCCTCGGAATTTCTCCTTTACTAGGGCATTTCCTCACTTCCCAAAGCAGGTGCAATTATGGGATTTTGAAGCTGAAATCCTGGAGAGGCATTTGCCTGAGGTATTTTCAAGGGATAGGGTTCAACTTTTCTCAGCCTCTACCTCTTCCCAGCTCCACCTTATTGCCATCTAGAAAGAAAAATGGTGACAAGAATACAACCTAAGAACTCGGAAGTCTTGGCTCTGCAACTTATTTGGTATATAACTTTAAGCAAGTGATTTCCCTTTTGTGGACTTATTTCCTCATCTATAAAATGAGGTCACTGGACTTGAATAGAGGTCACTGATTTTTTGGGGGCCCCCATGCTTCTTCCCTTTCAGTAAACCACCTTGTCCTCCCTATTGAGTATGGAAAGAAATAAATTTTGGAGTTTTCCTTGCAAAATGTATACAAAAGACAAGAACAGGAGCTGAATCTTTCATTTCATCTGTACAGAAAACTCCCTGGTAAGGAAATTTGTTTTATTATTGTTGCTTCGTAATAACTCTATAATGTTATGGGCCAGAACTCTGAACTTGAAACATTCTTACAAGGTACTAAGTGGAATTGATGATACAATGGTTATCTAGTTTAGCATGGTATTTAATAGTTCTCTAGTTCAGTACAAGGACTTAGCACTTAATATAGTTCCATAAGATTCACACCTATACTAATGAGAATATAACAGCCAGCAAGGACTGGACGAGATTCAATTCCATCTTCCAGTTAGGCTCCTGGTGTCTGCCCTGGCCTCCCGCGTTTTCTCCACTGAAACCAAGACTCAGGAAGGCCTTTAAGAAAGCTAACCTGGCCCCAGAAAAGGAGACAAGACTTTGAAAGAGATAATAAAGGATTTGGAATTTAACCCCTGACTACTTTTGTGGTGATTACTCTGAATAAAAGGCTGCCCCAAAGACCTCTAGAAAATCAAACCAGGTAGGGGTTAAGTGACTTGCCCTGGCTCACCTCAGTCAGAGATGAGACTCAAGTCTGGCTATCTATCCACCAAGCCATTTTTCCTCTAATTGTATATTGGGGGAAAATAGTTTAATTTCAAAATATTATATTTCCACTGTCTCTTTAACAAATTTCTGTATCCCCTATAGACACATGGTTGAGAAACTTTGGACTAGATTTAGACTAAGTCTAACATTTAGTGATCCAATCATTGCATTTTTAAAGAAAGCTCATGAGTTCATCATGTTGAACCTTCGGTTCTTATCTCCTAATGATGTGCAATGTACCTTCTCCTCCAATTAGACTATATCCTAACTGCCTCCAAATGCATCATGGTCATTCCCCTTAACAGAATATTGTTTTTCATCCATCCCTTCAAGACTCAGTTCTAGCTTTGTGACCCTGGACAAGTCACCTAACCTGTTTGTCTCATTTTCCTTATCTGTAAAATGAAAAGATTGAATTAGACAGAAGGAGCTAGATGGCAGAATGGATAGAGCCCTGACCATGGACTTGGGGGGACTTGAATTTAAATCTAGTCTCAGACACTTAGTAGCTGTGTGAACTCAGGTAAATCAGTTCTGTCTGCCTCAGTTTTCTCAACTCTAAAATGGAGATTATAATAGTTTCTACATCCCAGAATGTTATGAGGATAAAGTGAAAAAACATATGTCTGGAATATAGTAGGTGCTTAATAAATGTTTGTTTGTTCTTTTCCCTTCCAGCTCTATTATCTATGGTTCTCCATGAAGTCTGTCTTCCTTGCTGACTTATTAGCCCACTCAGTCTGTAATTACTTCCCCTCCTTTTGACTTCTATCTGTCTCGCACATTTGAAGACTTGGTCAAATTGCTATGTAATATTGCTTCCTGACAGGTTTGTATACTGTCATTTTTCTTTCTAATGAGATTGTAAGCTTCCCCAAGTCATGATCCTGTCTTATATTTCTTTTTTTGTCTCCTTCAAAATTGTTTAAATATTGGAATAGAGAATAAAAGTGGAAATAAAGTAGGTGCCCATCAATTGGGGAATGGTTTAAAAAAATCATGGTACATAAATTTAATGGGCTAAAAAAAAAAACTGATGAAAACTATCAGTACAGATTTATGACAAATGAAGAGAAATAAGCAGATTTAAGAAAAGAGTATACATCCTTTCTCAATTGAAAGAACAGCCATAAAACAACAAAAAATGAATATTGCAAAATTACAAAGTGCTAGCATAGACCAAAAGAAAGAAACAAAAAAAAAAAAGAAAAGAAAAGAAAAAGCATACCTCCTTCCAACTCCTTTGCTAAAGTGAGAGGTTCAAAGATGGAAGACTAAATATTTTTTAAATTGTTCAATACACTGATAATTTTCACCAGTTTTCCCCTCTATTTTTCTTTTAAAATATTATTTTTTATACAGAAAGACTCTCGGAGGGGTATGGTAAGGAATATTTGAAGAAATTCTGCTGATCTAAGAGATGAAAAAATAATAAAATTATATGTTTAAGAAAAACAAAGATAAGATTATTTTAAATGGCATGATGATAACTGATAGGAAAAAGCCAATATTTCCTAATTCTGATTTTGTTCACTTTTTTCTGCCAAGAAAAAAAAGAATAATCTTTGAGCTGAAAAGAGCAGAACAATTAGTCAATAAACATTTAGTATGCACTCCTATTCCCTAGGCACTATGCTAAGTATTAGAGATATGAAAAGAGGCAAAAGACAGTCCCTGCTCTATAGGAGATAATAAGAAATAATTGGAGAGACAACAAGCAAACAAATATGTACAGAAAAACTATATGCAGTAAAAACCAAAAACAAGAGAGGAAAGGCACTACAATAAAGAAAAGTTGGGAAAGGCTTTTTGTAGAGGATGAAATTTTGTTTGGAATTTAAAGGAAATTAGGGAAGACAGTTTTCTCAATTCTACCTTTCAGCATGGTCTTTAGCCTGCAGTGAAATAACCACGTCCCAATTCAATGGGGAGCCTGTAATTCTGTCATTCTGAATCTGCAGTTTTCCAGTTGACTGATAGAGGCTGATACCAGTAACAGTCTATTGGAAGTTCCAACCAGGGACAAGCTCATAGAACTCTTGTACAGACCCCATCCCAGGTCATAAATTTGCAGAGGTGTGCCAGGAGGATAGTGAGCATATTGAGAGCATTAAAAACTTGCAGATCCCTAGCCTGAAATGTCCCTGAAATCCTTTAATAATTGAATACTCTATATCTCTGAGAAAGTAGCAGAAAGACCCAAGAGAGCAAAATTGTAACCCAGATATTCCTCCCATAAATGTGTAAAGTGCCTCTCCCATTAAGTCAAAGGAATGAGCAAGCAAAAAAAAAAAAAAATCAATCATACCATAAAGAGCTATTATGAGAACAGGAATGTTCAAGATACATACCCAGAAAGAAAATGACTATAAAATATCTTCAAGCGAAGCTCAAAAAACAAAAACAACAAAAAAAAAAAAAACCCAGTAATCAAACAAGCCACATTTTTGTATGAGTCCTGGAAAAGATGATGCAAAGATTATAAAAAACTTAAAATTATTTTAAAAAACAAATGAAACTGCTGAAAATAAAATATGGGAAAAGAAATTAGAGCTATTGAAGAAAGACTTGCAAAGAGAATTGATAGCTTGAAGTCCAAAGTACAAAACCTTACCTGAGGAGGTAAAATCCCTTAGAACTTACCAAATAGAAATTGTTTTCATGAGACAGTAAGAAAGAGTAAAAGCAAAGTTAGTGGGGAAAAAAGAAGAGGAGGAAGAGGAAGAGGAGGAGGAGGAGGAGGAAGAAGAGGAGGACAAGGACAAGGAAGAGAGAGAAAGAATAGATCAACATATCAAATTTGTCTTACAACTTTAAAAAGTCTAGAAACCAACAAATTAAACATCAAGATAGAAACCTAAAGTAAAAAGATTAACACTATGGAAAGCAAAAAAGTGAATTAATAGTTTTTAAAAGAAAGGCTAATAAAATAGATAAGTCATTAATGAACACAGGTTTTTAAATAAAATAAAAATTTCAATATCAAAAATTTTAAAAGCAAATTATAAGTGGAGAAGAAATAAATGAAATCAGTAGGAGTTATTTTCCCCAATTATATGCCAATAAAACTGACAATATAAATGAAATGAGTGAATATTTACCAAAAAAAAAAGTAATGTGCCCAAATAAAAAGAACAAAAAAAAAAAAGAGTGCTTAACTTAATATTTAAAAAAAGAAATTAAACAAGCCATGAATGAATTTCTCCCCTTTCTCCCCCCCCCCAAAGAAACCCAAATCAGAATTTGTAAGTAAATTCTATAAAACATTTTAAAAACTCAATTCCAGTAGGACACAGATTTTTTTTTTAATAGGATTTAAAAAGTACTACTATATTCCTTCTTTGATACAAATATGGTCTTGATACCTAAATCAGGGAGAACCAAAACAGAGAAAGAAAACTATACACTAATTTTCCTAATCAAAATTGATGGAAAAAATTTAATTAAAATACTAATAAGGAGTCAATAGGAATATATCACAAAGATTATACAACATGACCAGGATGGAGTTATACTAGGAATGTTGATCTGCTTCAATATGAGGAAAGCTATACACATAACACAATATTAATAATAATAATAACAAAATATATTATTACATTAATGGATACAGAAAAAGGTTTTGAGAAGACACAATAGATCTATCTATTTCTGCTCAAAAACACCAAAGATCTTCACTTAATATGAAGTACTATTAATCTAAAACTAAAGACCAACCTTATCTATACTGGGAATAAGCTAGAGGCCTTTCTAGTAAGATTAAGGGTAAGTATATTCATTGTCATCATTAGTACTCTAACAATGTTAGAAATGCTAGCTAGTGACAAGAAAAGGAAATTGATCGAATAAGTTTAATCAAAGAGGAAATGAAATCACTACTTTTTTGCTGATAATGGTGGGATACTAATAATCAACTAAATAACTAATTAAAATAACTTTAGCAAAGTTACAAGATTATAAAATAAACATATAAAACAAAGCCATTTCTGAAATTACCAACAAATTTAGCAAGTAGAGATGGAAAGAAAAATTCCATTTAAAATAACTAAAGAAAGTATAAAATATAAGTAAAACAACAATTTTGCCCCTTTTTTGCATTCATTTGCAACATTTTTGTATCCTGATCCAAATGATTTTTTATTATTAATTCCATGTAGTGCTGAGAAATATGTATGTATATTCATTAGCAACCTCATTTAAAAGATTTCATATATCTTTAAGTTCTAGTTTCTCTAGAAATTTATGGGGCTCTATGTTTCTCTTTTGTTTATTATTGTTAGATTTGTCCAAAACTGAAAAAAGTGCATTAAAGTTTTCTGTTAATATTATATTACTGTCTGTCTTTTCTTAATTCAGCTAGTTTTTCCTTTATAAATTTAGATACTAAAGAATTTGAAGAATTGGTTTATTGATTATGGTTTCTTCCAAAATAATGCAGTTTCCTGTTTTATTTTTATTCATATTGTTAGTTTTTATTTTGCTTGACTTTGCTTGCTGTTTTTTTTTTTAAACTGAATCTGCGATTTCATACATTAAAGAATTCTTGAAGATATTCAAAGTCAACTTTATCTACAACATCATGACAATCTCTCCGCTCCCTCTCACTACAGTAAATTATTTTGATAGTAAATGTGAAATATATTTCCTTTTCAAATAGAGTCAAAATACAGTGTGACACTGAGTCAGAGAAGACAAGCCATCAATCAATAAATGTGTCTAAGTATTTGCTATGTACCAGCCTCTATATAAGGTTCCAGGAATACAAAGAAAAGCAAAAACATGGCCCTGCCCTTAAGGTCTCACATTTTAATGAGAGAAACAACATGGTAAAAAAAATTATATATACAAGTTATGTACATTGTGTAGTGTGTATAGAAAGTAATCTCAGAAGGACTTGGGAGAGAAAGAATCAGTGAAATGCTAACTTGTTGATCTACTGGCAATCCCAAATTTAGTTTCATTGAGAGGAGTCCAAATGATAGAATAACACTGAATTTGGAGTTCTCTGAGATCCTGCAGAAAAGCAGAACCTAGTTGATATCCAAATCTCATACAACTTCACTCAATTTTCCAAAACAAGGAATAGGGTTGAGGTTTCAATTTACAAAACTCTTGGCAATAAAAGATAAATTGGGTATGAGAGAGAAGACAGGATTCCTTTTTTTTTTTTAATGACAAATATATCTTTCTGGTCAAGTTAGAATTGGGGAAGAAACTATGAGAAAATGAAGAAAAAAACCACCTCTTCCTTTTCTGCAAAGGGCAATTCCTGAATACTGCTAAGAATTTTACACTGTTTGCTAAATCATATTCAATATATGCTCATATCTCAGTACAGCTTCCTACCAGATTATATTATTTACTGTTGTAGAACTGGAAAGACTTTTCAATCTAAAAAACCTTCCGAAGAGCTGAGTATACAAGAGGGAGATTAGTTAAGAGAAAGTGAGCAGAGTGTAAAGGGTAAGAGATGATGGGAGGGGAGAAATCTTTTCTCAAGTTTCTTCCACAGTTAAGAAACTTTTTCCTTTGATAGGTGTGGAGTTTAGAGAACTCCTCCCAGCCTGGGGCCCAGGCCACATTCCTAGGGAAGGTGGAGAGTGATGAAAGAAGCAGCCCCTTACTCTATCCAAACCTACTAATATGGATTCCTTTTTGGCTTTCTGCTTCTCAAGCTGATAGGCAAAATTAACTCATTTTTGTTTCCTTGGTCTCTTCACTATTACACTGCACCATGAGACCATATCTAGGTCTCTTTGGCCATTTGGCTTTGTCTATTCCCTGTCATCAAAAAACAATTAAACTCAAATGTATATAGCATTTTAAGATTTACAAAGCATTTTCTCATAAAATAGACAATGAAAATACTCTGATCCTATTTCACAAATGAAGAAACTGAGTATCAGAAAAATTAATTGACTTGCCCATTGTCACCAAAATAAAAAGTGTCATTGTCAACTCAGGCATATGAATTCTGAATCCACTGATTTTTTTTTTTTTTTTTACCATACCATTGCCCCTCCTGGTATCAAAGTCATGAATCATAGGAATTTAAAACTTGAAGAGAACATTTATATTTCATAGATTTATTGAATTAGTGAGGGCATTGGTATTCAAACCTAAGGCTTCTTACTTAAAATCCAAAGCTTTTATAGGCACCAGTCTATCATGAAGGAAAGCTTGGGCCTAGCACAGGTCACTTCCACCTCTTAGAATCTCAGTTTCTTTGATTATAAAATGTAGATATTGGACAAGATGACATCCAGAGCACCTTCCCACTTTAAATCTATAATTCTATAACCTATATTACTACCAATATCCTGAGCTTCCTCTCGACTCCATCTTCAATACCTATGAAGAATTTTTATGACATAATCCCACTGAGCCAACAAGTGAGTTAAAATATGAAAGGATAGTCTCCTAAAAGGTGAACATAAGGTAGCTGGAAAGACTAGATAAGTGAGAAAAAAAAGTAAGTAAAACAATTAAAGGGTTAAAAAAATTGGCAACTATGTTACTCAATATCAAGGGCCAGGCCTGGAGTTAAGAAGACCTTAATTCAAACGTGATCTTAGGCATTTATTAGCTGTACGATGCTGGGTATGTTACTTAACCCTGTTTGCCTCAGTTCCTCATCTATAAAATGAATCGGAGAAGGAAATGGCAAACCACTTCAGTATCTTTTCCAAGAAAACCCATAGTCAGACGCAACTGCCAACAACTGAACCATGACAAAAATAAAAAGAAAATTGATACAAGTAGATTTAGATATAACTATGCTACAACAACTGAACAATGACAAAAATAAAAAAAATTGATACAAGTAGATTAGATATAATTATGTAATATAGCGGATAGAGATATGCTCCTGGAGTCAGGAACACTTAAGTTCAAATCTGTCTTTAAGCATTTACTAATTTTATGACACTGGCCAAGTCACTCAACCTTTACCTGTCTCAATTTCCCCAAATGTAAAATGAGGATAATAAAAGTATCTACTTCCCAGAGTTTTCATGAAGATGAAATGATATAACATTTGTAAAATGCCTAGTAACAGTACCTGGCACATAATTGGTACTATATAGAATGCAAGTTGTTATTGTTGTTGTTGTTATATTGGTGTGAAGGACAAATTGGTGAAATAGACAAGTGGTTGATGCAAGAATGAAAGGAGATGAATGAGGTTGTAATATATACATATTACACATACACATAGATACACATATGTATGTTTGAATTGTCATGTTTGTTATATATGATATATTCCTAAGTTAAGTGTTGTAGAGTAACATCAAAGAAGCAAGAATAGCAGCTGAAAGGTAGAAATTCGCAGAAGATAAAATCCATAAAAGGAACCTGTGATAAAATCCATGATATCATATGTTTATACACAAATAATCAAATTTTAGGCAACAAATTAGGAAAATAAAAAGTCCTATTATTAATTTTATTAACTAAGAAGGCAAATTAGATTTCATAAGCATTATTGAGATGTGCTAAGATAAAATCTACAATGGACTACAGTTCTGGATAGGGATACCATATACCAAAGAAACAGACTAAGGAAAGAGGGGTATGTGTGCATATTTATGCATGTTTAATAGTGTATACTCATGTGAGGAAACAGAGTAACCCAAGAAGGAAAACATAATGGCAAGTATTTGAGTAAAGATTAATAGGGGAGATAAACATGTGATATTGTCACTGAAGTATACCACAGACCACCTATCCAGAAAGAGGTAATCGATGAATGTGAGTGAGAAACAGACAAGCTTGTCACAGAGGAATGATATAATAATAATGGGAAGACTTCAATTATCTAGATATGAAGGTGTAAAGGTGTAACTCTCTCTCTACCAAAAGCAGAGCAATTAATAATTGGCCTTAGTAATAATTTTATCTTTCAAAAAATAAAGGAATCCACAAAGAGAAATCCCATTCTGCAACTGATTCTTAGTAACAAAAAGTAACTGGTTATTGGAAAGGACACTGTGAATAATGGATAGTAACCATATTATAGTTGATTTTGTGATAGAGAAAAAAAATCTAACCATTGTCCTACTTGCAGCCTAGATTTTTGGAATATAGATTTCAAAAGGTTCAGAGGAAAAATAGATGGAATTCCGTGAAGAAAATGTTTCCAGAAGGACAAAATGTGCTCAAAGATGAAATGCTATAGATATAAATGGAATTGATTCCAATGAGGAGGGAAAAAATGGGATTTGTGTAAAGAGACGCATGTGGATGCACAAAAAATTCACCAATCAACTAAAGGTTTGAAGTCTAAAGAAGATTAAAGTAACCAAGAATGTAAATAACAGTGTGGCAAAGTCCTATAAAAATAGAACCTTTAAGGCACACTAAAGTTGATAATGAGTTGAATCTTGCAAGGAATGCTAAGAGAAACAAACAAAAAAGGCATGTTTTTTGTGTTTCTGAAAGTTAATTTTTAGAGTAAAAAACTGAAAGAAGAGATTGGACCTTTGCGTGGGGTAAGTGATGAGTGCCACAAGGAAAAAAGAGTACTACTCAGTTCTTATTTTGTGTTTATTTTCTGAAAAGACAATTGCACTAGAAACAGGGTAGGAAGGGAAAAAGAAAGCCTTTATATAATGCCTAGTACGGACCTGGCACTGTGCTAAACACATTTTAGCTTCATAAAATATAAATGACTCAATGAGACATCAAAAATCCATCAAACAAAATAAGAAAAATGAAAAAAAATAGAAGAAAACATAAAATGCCTCATTGGAAAAACAATCAACCTGGAATATAGATATAGAAGAGATAATTTAAGAATTATTAGACTATCTGAAAACTATGATTAAAAAAAAGAGCCTGATGACACTTAAATCATAAAGGAAAACTGCCCTGCTCTCCTAAAACCTAGGGGTCAAATAGTCAGTGAAAAACATCTACCAATCACCTCCTAAAAGAGACTCCAAAAGAAAAACTCCTAGGAATATTGTAGCTAAATTCCAAAAGTAACAGATCAAGGAGAAAATACTACAAATGGACAGAAGGAAACAACTAAAATACCAAGGAGCCATAATCAGGATTACCCAGAACTTAGCAACTTCCCCATAAAAGTATCAAAGGGCCTGGAATGTGATATTCCAAAAAACAATAGAGCTTGACTTACAACCAAGAATCAACTACCCAGCAAAATTGAACATTATCTTTCAAGGGAAAAGAGATATTCAATGAAATAGAAAATTTTCAATCATTTCTGATGAAAAGAACAGAGCTGAACAGAAAATTTGATCATCAAATACAAAACTCAAGAGAAGCATAGCAAGATAAACAGGAAAGAAAAAGAAATACATTATTTAAAGATTAAACTGTTTCATCTCCACATGGGGAAATGATACTTGTAACTCTTAAGAACTGTATCACTGTTAGGGAATTTAGAAGGGATATTAATAAGTAGAGGGGATGGGTATAAATTGACTTTAATGTGATTGTATAAAAAAGAAATTAAGGAGTAGAAAGAAAAAGGAAAGGGGAGGTTAAATGGGATAAATTACATCACATGAAGAGGCGCAAAAGACCTATTACAGTAGTGGGAAGGAAGAGAGGGAGATGAGCATTGTTCAGACCTTAACCTCATTGGATTTGGCTCAAAGAGGGAATAACAGATATACTTAGTTGAGAATAGAAACGTATTTTACCATATAGGGAAGTTAGAGAAGAAAAGAAAAAGAAGAGGGAAGGCTAATAAAAAGAAGGACAGAAGTAGAAAGAGATAGTGATTAGAAAAAGGGGGAGACTGATCCAAGGGCAGATTGAGAAAAGTAGGAGTTAGAAACCTAAAATAAAAGAACAAAAATTATCAGTTTGTCATAAAATAATTAAAAATATGTGAATATAATAAATATGTTGGATATAAACATATGTATATAATTTAATATAATAATTGATTAACAAAATTGTTATACAAGACAAGTTAGCACATAGATGTTTTTGATGAACTACATCCTTGGGACTTGAAAGAGCAGATGGGACTTTAGCGCCACCATTGGTAATATCCAGGATGGGGATAAGACTTACATCCACACCCCAAACTTTTTTAACAAGTCAATTCTATATCCACCATACCAGGGGAGGTCTCTCAAACTTTTTGTTCTAAGGATTGCTTTATATTCTTGAAAAATTATTGAGGACTAAAAATACAGTTTGTTTATGTAAATTTTATCTATTGGTATTTATCATATTAGCAATACAGTGATCTAAGATTTGATCTAAGATCTAATGATGAAATATACTATCTGCTTCTTGAGAAAGAACTGATATTGTTTTAATAAATAAAACATTCTATTTTTCACTTTCTTTTATTCTTTTTCTTCTATCCTAGTCTTCATATATATACCTTTATCTGACTGTTTGCCAACTCAAGGAGGAGAGAGGGGAATGAAGGAAGAAAGAATAAAATTTTGAACCCACAACTTTATTTAAAATTGTTTTTACATGTAATTCAGGGAAAATAAAAAATATTAAAAAAAAAAAAAGACTTACATCCATAGCAAATGCCCATCCCTATTCCAGGACTGTGTTCCAATGATATCATGGTGGATTTAGAGCCAGAAGGGACCTAAAAGGTTATCTAATCTAACTTTCTTTTTATTGATGCAGGAACTCTAACAAGAGAATTACTAGCCTCAAACCCTATGTGCCTGGCATATAGTTGATGTTATATAAATGTTATCTATTATTATTATTATTATTAAAATGGTCAGACATAGCCAAGGGTTATTGTGAGGACAAAATGAAACAATGTTCATCAAGTTCTTTGCATATGCTAAAGCACTATGTAAATTCTAGGTATTATTATTACCAATAAATAAATAAATAAGCCAAAGCTGTGCTCCTCCAAAATGCCAACATCTTGACTGTGTACCCAGTAACTATTCATAGGCCTCCTCCCTAATCTGAAATCCCCCAGCCCCTTTGTTCCCTGGCAATTATCTCTTCTCAGTTCTCACTTCACGCAGTACTCTCCCTCAAGGATGCATCCTTATGAGTCGCAGCGGTCCTCAAACTTTTTAAATAGAGGGCCAGTTCACTGTCCCTCAGAGTGTTGCAGGGCCGGACTATAGTAAAAACAAAAACTTTGTTTTGTGGGCCTTTAAATAAAGAAATTTCATAGCCCTGGGTGAGGGGGATAATTGTCCTCAGCTGCCACATATGGCCCTCGGGCCGTAGTTTGAGGACCCCTGGACTTACCAGAGGTTTCATGTCCTCTGGATGAAAAGGAAAAGGGGAACATACATGTGGAACAGAAGATGATTCAGGGAAGAGGGGATGTCAGAGGAAGGAAGGTCTAATTCTAACTTCCCCATTTTCCTTTTACCATGCTATACCAGGAAGAACGCTAGTCAGGAAGAAAAGCAGTCTGATTCTCTATCCTGCTCTCTCATTAATTGGCTCTGGAATCCTGAGTGAGCCTCTGCTTTTCTATCCTTATATTAGAATCAGAATCAAATACTGGGAAGGGACCTCAGAAGTCATTCATTGAGTCCAACCCAAAATGGGAATCCGCATTATCTGTTCCACTTTGGGATCAATCTGGTCAGGATAATGGCAGATGCAGCTTGGTTAGAGCACAATGGTTAGAGCACTAGGCCTGAAGTCAGCAAGACCTGAGTTTGAATCCAGTGTCAGATATTTCCTAAAATACCATCCTGGACAAGTCACTTAATCTCAGTTTCTTCATCTGTTAATGGGGACATTAATAGCACCTATCTCCCAGTATTGTTGTGAGGATCAAATGAATTAATAAATATAAAGTATTTATATAATGTCTGCTTATATAGTAAGTGACATGTAAATATGTAAATGTAGCTAGTAGTTAAACTGTAGAAGTAGGATGAGGAGGAGGAGGATAAAGAGGATGAAGAGCAATAGTAGTAGTAATATAAATGATATTACTAGAGTCAGAAAGACATCTTTCTGAGTTCAAATTTGACATCAGATTGTTATTAATTAACAGTATTTGTTGTTTAGTCATGTCTGACTCTTTTTGACCTCGTTTGTGGTCAAGATACTGGAGTGGCTTGCCATTTCCATCTCTAGCTTATGTTACAGATGAAGAAACTGAGCAAATATGGCTAAATGATTTACCCACTGTCATAAACTAGTAAGTCTTGAATGCCAGATTTGAACTCAGAAAGATGTCTTTCTGACTTCAGTCCTAGCTCTCTATGCACTATGATTTCACCTAATGGCCCAATTAACAGTGTGACCTTGTGTAAATCTCTCAACCCCTGTCTGCCTTAATTTTCCTCATTTGTAAAATTAAGAGCATTGGATTTGATAACCTCTAAAATTTCTTTCGGGTTTACCTCTATGATCCTTTGTAATATATCTTATAAACTTTATAATACTCTAAAAATGTTAGTCATTATTTTGGCATCTAGATGAAATGGTAAAGCACTAGCGCTGGAATCAAGAACTGAGTTCAAATCCAAGCTCAGCTAGTACTAGTTGTATCATCCTATGCAAGTCACTCAATCTTTGTTTGCTTCAGTTTCCTCACCTGTAAAATGGAACTAACAATAGCACCTATCTCCTGGAGATATTCTTAGGATCAAGTGAAATAATAATATTTGCAAAGTATTTTGCAAATATTGAAGTGGTATATAAAAGTTATAATTATAATTACAATATTTGAAGATATGTATCAGATAGCTATCTGAAAGATGAGGGGAGGTTAAATTACATGCACTCTAAATTCCTCTCCAGACCCAATATTGTACAAGTCCCAGCTTCTCCGCACAGTCCCATCTGCAAAGAACACACTTTCCTTGGGATGGTGAAGAACAATTTATTTAAGCAGCAAATACTTTGTACAATATGTACTACCCAGATATTGCCCAACTGACATCACAGACATGGGACAAACAATGTCACAATAAATTAAAGGGGAGCCAGGATCACAGAGATAGCAAGGAACAAAATGGGGAATTTTTCAACAAGCACATGCAAAAAGCATAAATAGAATAGGAAGCTATTTGGCAACTTTTAAGAGAAAGACAGCTTCCAAGTGGGACTGGACAGCCTAACACCAGCCAATAGAATCCCATGTCATGGCCAAGGTTCTCTCTTCTCCCTATCCTTGCCCTTACCCCCTCCCCATATATCCCTTCAGTGAAAATAAAAACAAATCATTCTATATTGTCCTGATAAAAATATTTCTGTATAAACTTGATACTCTTCCCATCATCCTTCCCTTACTTCACACCCAGCCCTCTCCACTCAGATTTGGCCTATCACTGATACTTCTACCATATGCCCTGAATTTTTCAGTTCTGTCCCATTTTCAAAAAAATCAAATAGATTTTTAATGAGATATGGTGAAAGGATTATTTTTTGCAACCTGTCCTGATTTTTGTATTTAGAAAGTGTAGATGCCATTCTGTTTAGACTCCTAATCTTTAGCTTTCTTCCATGGGTAGAGAACAGTTCTTCAGCCATCATTTAGTAGTAGCTTTAGGTTGGTAGTTCCTGCTGATCCAGGATAACAAGATGTCTAATTCCCCCAGAGACTTAATTGCTGCAGCTTTGACTTCCATCTGGAATAATAAATAATAATTGTCTATTACCAAACTGACTGTTGAGCACTTTATACTTCTCAAAGCATATTTCTCTATTCACCTTCTTCATGTACAAAAAATGAGGGTTAAACTGGATGGTCTCTAAGGTCCCCTCTGGGACAGCTGGATGGCATTGTGGAAAGAATACCCTTCCTCAATCAGAAGGACTCATTTTTCTGAGTTCAGATCTAGTCTCAGATACTTACTAACTGTGTGACCTTTGGCAAGTCATTTAACCTTGTTTGCCTCAATTTTCTCATCTGTAAAGTGAATTGAAGAAGAAAATGGCAAGCCACTTCAGTATTTTTGTGAAGAAAACCCCAGATAGAGGCATGGAGTGTCAGACCCAATGTAAATGATTGAATAACAAACATAACTATACACTCATATGCACAAAACACATATAATTTATTTATATATAAAATATGTGTGTGCACATGTACTCACACACAAGTGTGTGCATGTGTGCATATATGTATGTGTGTATGTATATTTCATTCTGGACATATCATTTCATTGTCATAATAATTTCCTGATGAGGAGACTGCTCCCCATCAGATATATGTGCCTAATAGACAGATCTGAGTAAGCTCTTGTCTTACAGAATTGCCTGGAGGCACTGGGAAAGTAAATAACTAACCATGGTGAGTCACACAGTAGTATATATCAGAGGTGAATCTGAACCGAGCTCAGCTCTTATTTCTTTTATGCATGCTGCCTGTCTCTTCTTGCCTCCCACAAATAATTACAATTCTTTGATCACCCCCTATCCCCCCAAAAAAGAATTGGCAAATGTTCATTTAGTAGAATGGAAGCTCTTTGAGCACAAGGGTCAATTTTTCTTTGTATTCTTGTGTATCTGGAATACAAAATACCTTAGATACACAGTACTTAAGCCACATGAGGCACTTGCTAGTTTGATTGTTGAAATAAGCACTTGGGCACTCTGTGTAATCATAATATGCTCCTCCCCTTGTGGCACTTCTCTTTCCAGGGCAGTTTATTTCTCAAGCTAGTTCTCACACCTGACTCTCTTATATACAGTGTCAGTGTAGATTGTGTGAAATCTTTGGGACATTCTGTACTAAACATGCCTCCACAGTTATCCTACTTCAGAGGACCTTCATGTACCCTTTATAGCATTATTATTTAGGAGATGTCATTATTCTCATTTGACAGGAGGGACTTGAGGGCCAAAGAAAGGCAATGATTTATCCTAGATCACACAACTAGTTAGTTGCAGGGCTGAGCCTTGAGCCCTAGCTGCCTCTCTAGAAGGATAAGAGTTTCTGTTTCAGTTGGATAGTACAAATATTATTACGCCCATTTTATAGATGTGAAAGTAAAGACTCAGAAATATGAATGACTTGTTCAAGGTCATTCCTTCATTCAACAAACATTGTCAAGTGGGACTCTATTCAAGATAGGAAGCATAGCTATTGAGCAGTAGAGTTCTATTTCCGGTTTTCTCTCTGGGGCTCTTCCCAATTTTTGCAACCTCTTTAAATGCTTGCCATAACCAGCTTTCATGCTAGGGGGCTGGAAAATATGATACTTGAAATTGCAAAAATCAGGTAGTTTGGTGTTGGGGGAACTAATGAAAATTCCAAATGAGAGTTGCATTAGCATAGGAGGAAGGTCTTTTGGGCCCATCTGTGTCCATATCCTCCAGTTCCCGGTCCAATTACCTGCTCATAATTTCTGACAATAAGTTGAAACTTGCTAGTGGCTTCTTTTCGGCAATAACAGTTCTTCTGACTCTGCTGTGGCAAATAGAGGAAGAAATCCCAAGTGGTGAGAATGATCTGAACCTGAGCGTATCCCCAGCACATGCCTACATTCCCTTTCCCCAAATTCCCCAATATTATCCACCCCACAACCCAACATTTTTCCCCGGGGAAAGGACACAGGTGAACAAATGCTGGACTTTCCCATCAAAAAGAGATACTTAAATCAGTATCTCTTAAGAGCCTACGATGTACCAAGCACTATGTTCACCAGTGGAGAGAGAGGGATACAAAAATGAAATTATCCCTTCTCTGGTGAAGTAGGAAGAACCCTCAGTTTAAGGATTACTTCCTGTTTGTGACTTTAGACATCACTTCATTTCCTCATGCTTCAGTTTCCTCAACTATAAAATAAAGTTGTTAAACAAGATGGCCTCTGAGGTCCCTTCTAACTATAGATCTATAAATCTACATTTAATAGGAGGTTATATTATATATACATTTAATAAATGCAAAACTACAGGGTCATAGATTTTGGTACTAGAGAGGCCATCTACTCCAGACCCTTAACTTTATTGATGAGGAAACTGAAATCCAGAGTGATGCAGTTATATGCACATGGTCCTGCATTTGAGGAGAGAGAGCATTAACATCTAGGAGGGTAAAGGAAGATTGCTAAGAAGTACAATTTGAATTTAGTCTTGATAGAAGATAGGTAGCACAATAGATTGCTAAACCTAGTTTCTGGAAGACTGAGTCCTGCCTTAGACATTAACTGTATGACTCTGAGCAAGTTACATACTCTCTGTTTTCTCATCTGTAAAAATAGAGATAATAATAGTTCCTTATGGTTCTTTAGTCATTTTCAGTCATGCCTGACTCTTTGTGACTCCATTTGAGATTTTCTTAGAAAAGATACTGGAGTGGTTTGCCATTTCTTTCTTCAACTCATTTTACAGATGAATAAACTGAGGCAAACAGAGTTGAATGATTTACCCAGGACCATATGACTAGTATTTGAAGATAGATTTAAACTTATGGATATGTGTCTTCCTTATTCCAAGCCTACTGTGCTACCTAGCTGCCCACTTAATAACATTTATCTCCCAGGATTGTTGTGAGAATCTCATGAGATTATATTTGTAAAGTGCTTTGCAAACCTTAACATTAATACTACTCTTTGACAGTTTTAAAGAAGTTCAAGGGACAGTTAGTTGATACAACAGATAGAGCACCAGTCCTAAAGTCAGGAGGACCTGAGTTCAAATCTGGCATCAGACCCTTAATATGTCCTAGCTGGGTGACCCTGGATAAATCACTTAACCCCAATTGCCTCTGCTGGGAAAATAAAGAGAGAATTTCAAAAATGCTTTCCTAACCATTATCTCATTTGGGGTTTTACGATATCCTATAGTTTATCAATAATCCTATCTGGCAAATGAGGAAACTAGGCTGCAAGTAATAAAATGGCTTACCCTACTCCACCCCTTAGAGAAAAAAAAACCAAGAGTAGAGCCTAGATGCCCTGATTTTTAGCCCAGCATTGGGTTTTTTGTTTGTTTGTTTGTTTTTTGCTATCCCATGTTGAGTTCATGTAAGTCTTTGATTGAAAATATACAACTCAGAAGGATTTGTCCACAATCTGGAAAGGAGCTAGGACCAAAGAGGAAATCCCAAAGAATCTATACTTCAGACTACTGGTGTAGCAAAGCTGGATTCCTCAGCACTCATTCTTCCCTTCCCTCCCCCCTTTATTATTTCATCACCATCAGCCAAATTTCTTGGTTGTCAATCAGTCTTCAGGCATCTAATTCTAAGAAACTGGTCACATTCTCCTACCTTTCTGAGGGGCAGAAGGGCTGGGGAGTTGAATACAAGCGGAGTAAAGACTAAAGGGACACAGAGAAGTATCCACTGATGGTCTTCCCAGAAGGCAGTGGGATAAGGAAATGCTTGTATAAGGCAGAATGAGTTGTCTTTGGTCCTAACTTTCAGTTATCCTTCAAAAGCACTAGTCTTGGGATCAAAGAAATTAGGTTCACATCTCAGTTCTAGGACATACTTTCTATCTGACATTAACCAATTTATTTAATATCTCTATTACTCAGTTTCTTCTTTAAAATGGGAATGTTATTGATCTGTCCAATCTACCTCACAGGACCAAATGAAACAATATATAAGAAACTCTTCCCTTGCTTCCCCTCTCCTCCCTCAGTACCCAACTGGGACAATAAATATTTGTCAAATGGATGAACAAACACAGCCTGGCTTATTTCCCAAAGGAGCAAAATAGGCTGAATATGTTTAGATGCTGAATAAGTGAGCAGGTTACTCACACACTGCTCCAGGGCATTCCGAATGTGGAGGAAAGAATTGGCGATGGTGCTGAGACCCCTCTGGATTTTGGGGTCTGACTCCTCGTGATTCCTGAAGACCTTGTCCACGTAGAACTGTAGGACGTCTTTGGTCATGCAGCATACATCTGAGGGCTAAAGACAAAAATCCTTCTCATTCCTTGGAGAAAGCCACCATCCCATGGAATCCCCATGAACTCAAACACTACTACCACTAAGTTGGGACCAGTTGGGTTATGCAAATTTGCTGAGAGGTTTTTTTTAATAGGATTTCTCAGTAGGTTCACTCTTCACTCCTATCAGAGTCAAAGAAAGAAAGAGGAATAAAACAGGGTTCGGCAGAGGTGGGGCAGTGTTGAATTTTTCTTTGACTCAGTTATTGTGGTTCAGTTGTTTAGTTGCATGAGATTTTTCATGATATAGTGGACCGCATTATCCATGGGATTTTCTTGGCAAAGATACGAGATTGGTCTTCTTTCCAGGGGATTAAGGCAAGCAGAGTTTAAGTGTCTGGTCTAAGATCACAATAATAAGTATCTGAAGCTGAATTTGAACTCAGATCACTCTATCTTCTGAGTCACTTCACTACTCCCTTGAAGGGAATCTATAGGTCATCTAATTCATTCAACGCAGAAATTATTTCTATAATATCTCAAGCAAATGTTCATCTATTTTCTGCTTGAATACATCTAGTGATTGGAAAGTCCATTACTACAGAAGGCAACCCACTTCATTATTAGAAGCTTTAATTGTTTCAGCAGTTGCATTGTAGAGCACGTGTCATCTCTGTTACAGAACACTGAAATTGCTGGATTATTGGAGTTCCAGAATTCTGAACTTAAATGAACTAAGCCAATCTGGTATCTGCACTGTTTCCCCAACATGGTGAGCCCAAGAGAGAGGGCTCTGGAGAAGAAAAGGCCAGGTCAGGTTGGAAATAGAGGAAGTGAAAACTTCTATGCCGATCAGAAGTGGGATAGGATTATAAGGAGAAGACAGGACAGACCAGCAGAAGGGATAGGAAGAGAGGGGAGGGAACAGGAAAGGAAGGTTGCAAGTAGTCTAAAACTGGGTCTCTGCCACATTCTGCTTTCTGGAGCTATGCAGAATAAGCTTAATCTCTCTTCTATATGACAGTTCTTTGAAAACCTCAATCGTATTTCTCTGAAGACTAGCCTAGACCTTTGTTCAGTCATTTTCCAGTCATGTCTGACTCTCTGTGATAGCATATGGGGTTTTCTTGGCAGGGATGTTAGATTGATTTGCCATTTCCTTCTCCAGCTCATTTTATAGATGAGGAAACTGAGACAAACAAGGTTAAGTGACTTGCCCAGAGTCATACAGCTAGTGTCTGAGACTGGTTTTGGACACAAGACAAGAGCCTTCCTGATTCCACATCAGGCAGAACTCTATCCACTGTACCATCTCAGGCAGCCAATTAACAAATATTTGAGAGCTTACTATGTGCTAGGTTCTGGCTAATTGAGCTAGACAGAGATTCCTATGACAGTCTTTGTGTCTAAGACCCTTCTCCATAATAGTCACCTTACTTTGGACAAACTTCAGTTTGCTTTTAAAATGTGACCCCATCCCCATCTCCTTAACTAAGCACAATACTGAAGTTGTGATCTAATCAGCCCCGGGCAAAGTAAACATTCAACTTCCTCATTTAGGACATTGAAACAGTCTAAAATAAAATTATTTTTTTTCCCTAAAGCAGTAACTTTGCAATTTTGACAATAATCAAGCTTCCAGCCCTAGGACAACCAACTCCTCTCTCCATCCCATTCACCACTGATTCTTCCAGACCCTGTTTTGTTTCCTCTTGCTAGCTATGGCCTTCTGTTTTAGCCCACTCAGACCTTTTCAAATCTTGGTTCTTTCAGATAACATATTATCCTTCCTAATGTTGTAACTTATAAATTGGATAAGCATTCTTCATTCAAATAGGTGATGATTTTTTTTTAATTTCAAAAACTGACAAAAAGAACAGCCCACTGGAGGTTGGAAGAGATAATCTGATCAAGATTTTAAAGGGAAAGAATTGCATTTGACTTCAAGAGATTCCTTACTACTTCATCTTTGTATGTTAAAGACATCAATAAAAATGTATTAAGGGCCTACTATGTTCCAGGCATTGTGCTAAGTGCTGGGAACACAAAAATAGGCAAAAGAGAGCCTCTTCTTTAAGGTTTGCCCTATTTCCTCCAATCAGGTTAACTAATAAGACAAAAAAGGAATATGATAAATTTTAGAGAGAATGTGGAAAAACTGGGACACTACTGCATTGTTGATGGGATTGTAAACTGATTCAGCCATTTTGGAGAGTAATTTGGAACTATGCCAAAAGGGCAAGTAAACTATGGTGCCCTTTGATGACCATACTATTATTAAGTCATTCTCCCAAAAAGATCACACACAAAAAGGAAAAGGGCCTATATGTGCAAAAATATTTATAGCAGCTTTTCCTGGTGACAAAATTTCAGAAATTGGGAGAATGCCCATCAATTGGGAAATGGCCAAACGAGCTGTGGTATCTGAATGTAATGAAATACCATTGTGCAATAAGAAATTATGAACAAGCAGATTTCAGAAAAACCTGGAAAGACTTGTGTCTGAATTAAAGCAAAGTGATACAAACAGAACCAGGAAAATATTATACACAGTAGCTGCAACATTGTGTGATGATCAATTATGAATGAATCAACTCTTCTCAACAACACAATGATCTAAGACAAATACAAAAGACTCAAAAAAGGAAATGCTATCCATATTCAGAAAAAAAAACCTGACGGACTCTGAATGCAGATCGAAGCACAATTTTCCACTTCATCCTGTTTGTAAGTATATGTTTTCCTTTTGATATGTTTCTTCTTTCACAACTGTGACTAATGTGGAAATATGCCTTACATGATAGCACATGTATACTCTATATCAAATTGCCTACCATGTTTGGAAGACGAGAGGGAAGGAGGGAGAGAAAATTTGGGCTCAAAATATTGTTAAAAGGAATGCCTAAAATTTTCTTGACATGATTGGGAAAAATAAAATATTGTTGTTGTTTTTTTAATTCTTAATGATAAAAACCTCTACATTTACCAGAGCTCTTAAGAAGAATAAAAAAATATATATATAAGCCTAGTTGTTTTAGGCAAAGAAGTCAGACCTCTGTCTTTCTCTTTGTACCAAATCCTAACTATTCATTGGCTCCCTACATTGCAAATTCTTATTAGCAAATGAGACTAAATATGGATTACCTAGAAGCTGTGACCTGTTATTATTTAATATTAAAATAAAGAACTAAGATCAGCTCTAAGAAATAGAGAAATTGTGTGGTTACCTTATCACTTAAGTCCCCTTTCTAAGTACCCCCTGGTCATTGGTCTACACTGCTTTTGTTCGTTTCTTTTCAAATCTACCACCTTGTACCCTGGCTCAATGAACTCTCCTGGTGTTCATTCTGATGACTGCAAATTCAAGTAGTACCATTCAGATTCAAAGGACTTCACCTTCCATCCTGTATCACTGCATATCCCATAACTCAGATTACTTCCCCTGCCTGTCCTCCTACAGAACTTAGAAATAATAATACATCATTCGTTGCTTCTCTAATTATTCTAGATGTATTTTTTTCTCTCCTACTAAATTAGATTATAAATTTCTTGAGGAAAGGAAGTATATCAATTACTTCTCCTCTGTTTTCCCCTATCCTACCTAGCAGATCATGAATTTGCAATTTTCTCTTTAATCTATTTGGAGTAGGGGTAACATTGAGGCTGGATGCCCAAAAATTTAAGAGGAAGAAACCATCACTAACACTAGCCGCTGAGTTATCAATTATTATGTCTCTCTTTCTGTTATACCTTCATTTGATTGTGCAGTACTGATAGCTCAGTCAACTACTGTCAGAGGGTCCAAGAACAGAACACTGAATGACACTAAACTGATTTAATATTTTTTTAAAAAATAATTCTAGACAGAATCCTGAAGATGCAAAAGATTACTGCTATTCTGGAAACACTAGTTCATCAGTGACTAAGACAGGACTCCAAGCTATTTAGCATCTCATTCAATACCTTTTAAGTAACTAGAATTTCCAGATGGAAGCCAGCATCTAATCCTCTTATTAGATGCTTCAGTGCAGTTATAGTCTTCTGAATAATCATACCTTAAGTCACTTTTAATGACTATAGATATTTTTTTCAGAACCTAAAATCTCTTACAGATTTCTTACCAAATATAAACAATTATAAGTAATAAGCTGCAACAATAACAAATCACATTCTAGATTGCTTATGCTTTATAAAATACTTTTCCTTACTTTTAAGATATTTACAGAGAAAAAGACTGAAGTTCAGGCAAATAAAATGATTATTCAGGATCATATTATAACTGAACCACAAGACTTGAACCTTGATCCCTTGATTGTAAAAGAAAAAAAAAGTTAGTGTACTCACCCCTGTACCACACTTTCTTGAAGTTATATTTCAACTGCTGTAGATCATCCCAACAGTGATTTGTGTCAGAACAAGTAAATTGTTTTAGTTCACATGGATGTATCCAGTGGGAAACACCTCAAAGCAAAAATATGTCCCCACCAGCTTAATCCGTCTTTCTTTCTCCATCCACAACATTAAGATGGGGCAGACCAGAATCTGGCTAACTGCACTAGACCCAAATCTGCTTTTCAGTGCCTATGATTTGCCTGACTCAGGATGGAGAGCCTTAGGCCTCCTACTAGCATACTGGCAGAGGATCCTCAGTGAACTGGCTGGGCTGTAGTCCCACATTTACTCAAGCAATTCACATTCCAGGCCTCCTGCTGAGCCCAGCAGTTGGAGACTGTTTTTGAGGATGCTAACTACTTTTGGCAAGTACTAGGTCAGAGAGATGAATAACTCTACCCAGTTATCTATCTTCATTAACGGAAAACAGTCAGAGCTAGCAGAGCTGAGAAGCCTCCCAGTCTGTTTCCCTAGGCTAAACAAAACAAACCAAAAAAGAAAAAAAAAAACTTCTCAATTGGAACTCAGAAAACATATACTTCTTTCTTTGGACCAAGGTGAGCTAAAGATCAGGCACTCTGGATCGTTCAAAGACAGGCTTTTTTGGTAAAATAATCCAGAGCCTAGTAAAAACCTTGGGCCAAACAGAATAGATGAGTCCTAACTCAGGCACATGACTTTCTCCAATACTTGAATACTCCACTCAGAACTTCAGCTAGATTGGGAGCTTTCCCAAGGATATTGACATGCAGATGATGGCGGTGAAGGTGGGAAGGGGGATGGTGGAAGAGGAGGGGGTAGTAATACTTTCTCTCTAGTTTTTCAGAAATTGCCCTCTTGTTGCTTCCTACTCCTTGCCCAGGGCAGATCTGCTAGCAGAGTGTATAAGGAAAAGGGGATTCAAACATCAGAAGGTAAAGGAGTGAAACAAGAAGTTGGGGGGAGTGAACAGAGAGAAAATAAGTATTTGTATGGCACCACCTAGATCCCAGGCACTGTGCTAAATATATTTTACAAATATGGTCTCATTTGATCTCACTACAACCCTGGGAGGTGGGTGTTATTATCCCCATTTTACAGATAAGAAAACGGAACCAGGAGTTGAATGACCTACCCAGGGTTATATAACCAGTGTCTCAGCTCTTCCTGACTCTAAGTATAATGCTCTAGCCCAGTGGTTCTCAAACTTTTGTTCTCAGTATTTTTATGTTGTTAAAAAACCACCAAGGATCCGTTCAAAGAGTTTGTGTTCACATGGGTTATATTTATAGCTATTTACTATATTAGAAATAAAAAATAATTTTGAATTTGTAAACCCTCTGAAAGGGTTTCAGAAACCCTAACAATTCTTTGGATTACACTTTGAGGACCACTGCTCTAGCCATTGGACCACCAGTTGTTTCTGGTGTATCATGGGGCAACTAGGTGCTGCAGTGTTGAGTCTGGATTCAGGAAGACTCATCTTCCTGAGTTTAAATCTAGCCTCAAACATTAGCTATGTGACCCTGAGCAAGTCACTTCACTCTCTTTGCCTCAATTTCCTCATCTATAAAATGAGCTGGAGAAGGAAATGGCAAATGACTCCAGTATCTCTGCCAAGAAAATCTCAAAGAATAAAACATAACTGAACAACAACAAAAAACTCATGGTCAATCTGTTTGCTCTTAAGTCTCTGTTCTTCCTTCAATTGCTTTTGCCCTAAATGAAAAAAAATTCTAGTTATGCCTCTTTCTCCACTAATATCCCATCTCTACAATGTAGAAATCATTCCCTGGTCTCCAAAAATCAGCTCACAGTGGATCTTACTAGCTGAGAAGCTTTCTGTTACAAGTTGGGAATAGACTATATGGCAGGAATCCCAGGACTAACCAGCAAAATTCTTAGAGGCTTATCATCAAATTGGTCTCAGAATGATGGATTTTTGGATCACAGCAAGTCTCAAAGTATTTCTGTTTAGTCAAAGAGGCACTGTGATCTGCATGGGGGGAGAGAGTACTCACAGTAAAGAAATCAGGGGCCAGCAAATGACTATGAAATATGAAATGAAGTCTCTGGACAACCATAATAAGGAAGTAAATTTCCCCGTGTTGATACTCTGGGATGAAGCCCTATGTAACCTACCCTAGCTACAATTCAATGAAAAGATTTATGAAGTAATACATTAATATACACAATATATCAAAATATAAAGCTATTTTTTATGTAGTTTTCATTTAAATTAATTTGAAAATAATGATATTTCTTTTGTTTCATATGGAAATTTTTCTTTATAGAAAATGGAATTTTGGATGTCAAAGCTGGGAGTCTTGGAGCAACTGTCTTTTGTGGTGATATTGTACCTCAAGGAGAGAAGAGCCAAATCCTCAAATTCAGACCATGTCAGCTGCCCTAGTGAATAAACTCTAGTGCTTCCCACTTACCTCTAGGCTCAAAGATAAACTCCTTTATTTGGTATTCAAGCTCTTCAGAATCTGGGATCAACCTACCTTCCCAGTTTTATTATATTCTTTACACAGACTATAATCCAAAACTGCCTTTATTGTTGTTTTGTACACATTGCTCCACCTCTGGTTTCCACACCTATTCTCTATCCCTGGAATGTTCTTTCTCAATTCCATCTCTTAGAATCCTTAAGATTTTGCTAACGTACCACTTCCTACATGAAACCCTTCTTTATCTCCCAGATGCTCAGGCTTTCATTCACCCAATTATATTGTATTCATTTTTATTTCTACACTGAAATGTGCAAAGTAGAGAATCCATCACAAACGTTCACAGGAACTATTCGTGTCTGCTACATCACATTGTTTTTCTTTCTTTTTTTTTCAGGTTCTGACAGATACAAAACACTTTAGAGAAAGGTGTCTTGTCTAAACTCACATAACAAGTAAATGTTGGATTTGGGACTTTAGAATCAGGTCTCTTGAATTCAAGTCCAGTGCTTTCTGGACCTTAGTTTCTTCATCTATAAAATAAATCATATAAAAAGATATGGCTGACTTGTTTCCCTCTCTAAAACCAGTGACCTCTAAAGTATTGCAATTTTATCACTATAAATTCTAACTGAATAACTAGTTGTATAGAATGATTTAATAAGAAACTGAGTTTATAATTCTGGATTCTAGAAGATAATTGGCACCTTGTTAAACTGAAGAATTCGTCCCTAACTCATTGGGTTGGGGTTAAATATTGGGCTAGATTCTGCCAGTGAAAAACATTGCCCTCTGAGTAAATTTCAAAAAGGTTCTAGGAAGTTCTTGTCTTCAGGACACAAATTGATGTCAACCTTTCAATACCCCTAGGTATTGAAAAAAGGCTAGGAAGGGAGAGAAGGGGGTTTGGTGCTGAGAGCAAGGACCACTGGAGTCTGTCCCACATAAAGGTTATTTGCAGAGGGCAGTACCGTGATGTTGTACAGGGTCTCAGATGCAGAGAGGATGGTGATATTCTGAAAGCCGTCCTTTGCTTGCTACAAAGAGAGACATAAGAGAGAGAGAAAAGAAAATGATGAGCAAATCTGAGAGCTTGGAGGTCATCTAGTTCAACTCCTCATTACACAGATAAGCAATCTGAGGCTGAGACTGATTGGTTGATTGGACTGGTTGTCCAATTTTAAGTGGATAGAAAGATATTCAAACTCTTCTGACTCCAAATCCAACAATCTTGTTGTACTGATAGAGTGCTGAACCTGGGTTTGTGAAGAATAAGGTTCTAAAATAAGTTTTAATTCAATCTCAGCCATTTACTTGTTGAGGGATCCCGAGCAAGTTGTGCTATCTTCTATTTCTTCATCTATAAAATGGGCCAATAATAGTACCTACCTCAGTATGAGGCTTGAATGAGATAAAGTTTTTAAAGTACTTCACAAACCTTAAAGTGCCTTATAAATTCTAGTTTGCTGTTTTAATATTCTCCTGGAGTCTGTCAGGAGGCATTTGTCAGTTTCTTCATCTGTAAAATGGGCCAATAATAGTATCTATCCCAATATGAGGCTTGAATGAGATAAAGTTTTTAAAATACTTCACAAACCTTAAAGTGCCTTATAAATCCTAGCCTGCTATTATGATATTCTCCTGGAGTCTGCCAGGAGGCACTTGTTTTGAATAATATCTGGAGTGGATCTATTACTGCTGTTATTGTGTCTAATTCTTCGTGACCCTATGGACCATACTATCCATGGGGTTTTCCAGGCAAAGATACTGGAGTGGTTTGCCATTTCCTTTTCCAGAAAATTAAGGCAAACACAGGTTAAATGATCTGTGCAGAATCATACAACTAGTAAGTATCTGGATGAATTTGAACTCAGATCATTCTGGCTCCAGGCTTAGAGCATATTTGTACCCACTCCCATTCCCACCTGAAGCCATACTCACAACTGCAGTTTTTATTCCTTGAAAGCTTTTTTCCATGTGATGTATATCCATGGAAATCAGACACCTCCTGAGAGACCCGGCATGTGCTAGCCACAGAAAAAGGATTGCACACAGAAGACAGAGAGGAAATCCAGAGAGCTTCATTGTCCTGAATGAGATGGGAGGTGGCTAGCCAAGTGGGAATACTTGAAAAAGAAAAATGAAAAAAAAAAATCCTCCATCATCTCCTTTCTTAAACTTCTAAAATAAAAAGCATTAGAACCAATAATATGCAGTCTAAAGATTCTTCATGAAACTTCATAAAATCATGTGTTCTAATCTGCTTTCTTGAATTAATTACATTTCAGATCATCTATTTCCCCTCTTCAATTTATTCATCCCAGAGCATGATAAAATGTTTTTATTTCTCAGACAACATATTGTCTAAGCATCGCTCTGGGTATGAGTCAACACAGCTTACTTTGTAAAAAGGAGTTGGAGATGGATGGAAAGACTCGTGGTTTATCACAACTAAATAGGAAAAAAACAGTTTTTAAAATGCCCTGGGAATTAAGCAACAATTCAATTAAACATATTTATCTTGGAGCCTTCTATGTGTAAAGCCTTATATCAGGTTCCAAATGAATTTTGAAAAGCAATAAATGCACATCCACTATTCCCCTACTCCCAAATGCATTTGGAAAAAAAGTAAAAGGAAAAAAGTAACAATTATGTTTTAAAAATCATCTCACTCCCCCCCTGACAAAGAGTCAAGATCCTGTCACTTTGTAGTCACAATGTCTCTTTCATTTTATTCAGAATTAAAATTGATTGAAGACAACCATGCAAATCTCCCCTCCCTATGCCCCCATGTATACCCGCACACCAAATGAAATGGGAAAGAGAGGCGATAAAATATTGCTTCTCAAAATAAGAGATGTAATAGTGGAAGGATTGCTGAGTCAGCCTTAGCAAATTACTTCTCTCTGGATCTCATTTTCCTCCTTTATAAAAAGAGAGGTGTGATTCTCGAGGCATCAACTAGCTTTTCCACTCTGGACCTTCTGATATGACCTGAGAGATTAAGGAGGCTCTATTTTCACTTCACCTCTGCCTTTTGAGATCATACACTGGGATGATTTTCTCTTTGTCTCTGTCTCTCTATCCTTCAAACCATCTGCCGCTCTGTCTGTCTCAGTTTCTCCCTTTGTTTTTCTCTTTGTCTATCTCTGTGTGTGTCTCTGTCTGTATTTCTCTGTCTCTGTCTTTATCTGTGTCTCTTTGTTTCTCTATCTTGTCTTTGTCTCTTTCTGTCTCTTTGCCTCTCCATTTCTTTGTTTTTCTCCTTCTCTCTGCTTCTCTCTCTCCCTCTCTCTGTCTATCCCTCTGTCTCTGTCTTCTCTGCCTCTGTCTCTCTATCTCTCTATGTCTGTGTCTCTCTTTCTCTCTCTCTCTCTCTCTCTCTCTCTCTCTCTCTCTCTCTCTCTCTCTCTCTCTCTCTCTCTTTCTCTCTCAGTAGAACATCCCATTGGCAAAAAATCAAAGTCTATGGAAATGGCATTAGTGCTTTCATGTGTTTTGGATATTCTTCCTCTTCCTTCCTCAAGTGATGGTCCACATTTTTCTTCTCATTTTCAGCCTTTGTGAGGCAAGAGTCCAAGAAGAGCCTCTGATTAAAAACTCTACTTTTAGATGGCTCGAATTGTTAGGTAGTTTCTCTTCCATTGAATCAATGTTAGTCTCTTCTATATTTCCTCTCATTGCCCTTGGCTTTCCCTTCTGGGACAAAACAGAAATTCATCCATCTTCCAAATAACCACTTTTGAAATACTTGAAGAAAGCTATTCCTTTCTACTGAGTCCTCTTTTCCGGGCTAAACACGCCCAATTCTTTCCATTAATCATCATCTGACATGGATTCCAAGCCCTTCACCATGTTGTTTGCCCTTTTCTGGACATTCTGTAGCTAATTAATAACTATTTTTCAACTGAAGTGCCCAGAACTGAATACAACACTCCATATGTCATCCGTCAAAGTCAGAAGACCACAGAATTATCACCTTCTTATTCCTAGAAGCTCTGACTCTCTTAATGTGACCCAAGATGACATTAGGCTTGTTGACCACCATATTACACTAGACTGATGAATTTTTAGTTCACCAAAATCCTCAATTCTTTTTCACAATGACTGCTAGCTCACCCCACTTCCCCCATCTTTATTATTGAAAAATTGATTTTTTTGGCTTCAAGTGTACCCAAGCTTTACATTATCTCTATTAAAATTTATCTTGTAGATTCATCCTAATGCTTTAATCTGTCAAGATCTTTTTGGATCTTGATCCTGTCTTATGGAATGTTAATTTTCCCTCCCAACTTTATGGCATCTATAAATGTAATACATATTTCATCTATGCCTTTATCCAACCCATTGATTAAACATTAACAAATATAGAGTCAAGCACAGATCCCACTAGCATTCCACTGGAGACCTCTTGCCATATGGACATTAAACAATTAACAACTATTCTTTAGTCCAACCATTGATCCAATTCCAAATCCATGTAATTTTATTATTGATTAGTCCACATCTCTCTATCTTCTCCATTATAATAGAACATAATATAGTATCAAAGGCTTTTTTAAAATCTCAGTAAAGTCTATCTCTAGTACAGATATCTACTTAGCATCTTGTCACCAAGAAAAGGAAATAAAGTTAATCTAGCTTGATGTCATACTGATTCTTTATATTCTTTGTATTCCTGCCATCTAGGACAAATCTTACAGAGAGTAGGTGTTTAATGAGGCAGCTAAGTAGTACAGTAGATTTGTCTGCCTCAATTTTCTTAACTATAAAGTAGGGATAAGAACAGCACCTACTTCCTAGGGTTGCTATAGGGATCAAATGAGATCATATTTGTCCCTGGCATATAGTTGTGCCATATAAATGCCTGTTTCTTTCCCTTTCCTAGAAAGACAGAGAGTTGTAGTGGAAAGAACATTGAATTCAGAATCAGATGACATAGGTTTGAATGCCACCCAACTATTTTCATGAGTTTTTTATAGTTTCTAAATCTACACATTGAGAGACATGGGTGAAATGTTTTTTCTCTGCCCCAAATCCCATGATTCTAAAATGAATTGAATTAAATTGAGTTACAAATACCAGATGAAATAAATTCCTGCCTTTTTCTCTGCTTCTTTCTATCTCTCTCTGGCATGGAACAAAAATACATCACTAGCCATTCCAATAAGATAGAGAATTCCCTGCACAGAATCTCAGTTATAGCACTGGAAGAGAACTGAGATCAAGTCAACTTTCTTTTACAAATGAGGAAACTGAGGCTTAGAGTCATTAAATGACTTGCCCAGGATCACACAAATAGAAAGTAGTGCTCAAAATTTGAAAGTAGTTCTTCAAACAGTGCTCTTTCAGCTACTCCATTGAGTACACACTGATTTTAACACTTAAAATATGCTTAAAATGAAAGTTCTAAGAAGTCTACTGATTCAGTTTGAAGCATAGGTACATTTGATTCAGCAAACATTCATTAGGGTGGAAAATTGTGCTAAACTCTAAAGGAGACAATCTCTGATCTCCTCCCCAAAAGTCATAAGCCTATTAATTTGGATTTAACAATTAATTAATTATTTGATAGCCCGATGATTTAATAACTAATAAATTAATAAAATTCTATTAATTTAGAATTGAAAGGAATATCAGAAACCATGTAGTCTAGCTTCCTCATTTTACAGCTATGGAAACTGAGGCCCAGAGAGAGTAAGTTGCCTAAAGATACACAGATGATTGGTGATCAGCAGAATCTGAATCCACCAACTCTAATCCCAAATCCATTACTTTTTCTACAGTGATCCTCTACCCAAAGTATCCCTAGTTCCCAGGAGGACCTCTAAAAAGAAAATGGCTTGACAAAGAACACTCGCCTTCCAGTAAGAAACTTCTCTAGAGCCGTGGAAACTTGCCTGCTCCTTTAAAAAGTTGACAGAGATCATTTTAAAAAAACAAAAGACAAAAAACAAAAAACAGCACACAGCTCATTCCCAGCCAGACAGCCCAATCTTCACACCCACCCATGTCGTGCTTAGATTGCTGATGCTTTTCTAAGGAGATGATTGCCTCACTGAATTCAAATTTCAGAATATCTTGACTCTTTCAAAAGATCTTGTTGTTATATACTTTTCTTCTACTCTCTATTGCTCTTAAAGAAATTACTTAGATCCTATCTCCTATTTTTAAAAAAATGACCAGGGAACTTGCTTGATCTCATCCCTCTTCCACTTTTATTTATTTAAAGAAATACTAATGGACAAGTAGGATTGTTTCCTCTGCCTACATAATCTATGACCCAAAATTATAGAGAACATTAGGCACTTGTAAAAAAAAAAAAAACCCTAAGGAAAGACATAAATATTATAGAGTAATTCCATCCCACTAAGAAGGATGGGTTTGGATAGCAATGAATAAAATCAGCAGGTGGAAAAATGTGGGTGTCTTACCTCTGAGCTGTTCCAAGCTGTCTGACTTGTGTTGTGTAGCATCTGGGGAAGGCTGGTCACTTTTATTCAGGTGGCTAAGAGGAAATACCACTGAGGTGTGTTGGGTGGGTCTGTCTTTTGGAAAACTTTTTTTCTCCCTAGTTTTCTCAGCATCTCTTTCCTTAATTGTTTTCTTTTCTTCTTCTTCTTCTTTTTTTTTTTTTTTTTTTTTTTTTTTTTGATACATCAACTGATTAATCATTATTTAGAAATTCCGTTCCTTCTTCTGGGTCTTGACTTGCATTTTCTAAGGAAAATGAACTCCTGGTTCATATGCAAATGAGACTTTCCTGCAATCCTACAACTACACTGAAAAATCTAAGTTAGATCACTTTCCCCTTTCTTGTGGCATGACACCAACAGCGTCCTGCAGGCAAACTCCAGTAACAACTCTTGCCAAACACACCCTTCTGCCAACCAGCTCCCGTGAAATTCACTGCTGGTGCAATCTGGCCCTGCTTAGCAGCCTCACATGGAACAATCCAGATGTCTTTCTGGAAGAATACATGTAGATAGAAACCACAGACTCACAATATCATAGAATGTTGTGCTAGAAAACATCTTAGGCATCATCTATCCCCAAACCATCATTTCTGACTCTTAGATCTAGCATCCTCTCTAGTACATTAGGCTACATAAGGTTCCTTCCAGTTTGAATTTGGTCTCCACTCTGCTCCTTAATCAGTACTTAGGTGACCTTGGACAAGTCCCTTAATTATCTTTGGCTGCATCTTCCTCAATCTGTAAAATGAGAATGTAGGGCTATCTAGCTCTTTGAGATCCAAATTCTATAATCCTATGACTTTAAGTACAGTGTTCTTTGCAGTCTAACAGACTATGTATCTGCACAATATAATGGAACAAGGAGTAGACGTAAAGTTAGGAAGGCCTGAGTTCAAATCCTGCCTCAGACTTTTACTAACTATATGACTTTGACAAAGTATTTAAATTCTCTGAACCCCATTTCTCCTCTACAAAATAGAAAGCCAAAATAATACCCAAGATCCCAGAGGTCCAGGGCAGAAGTATTGGAGGGTAACTAAAACTGAGTGATATTTTTTCCAATGGATATGTCACTTGAGCCTATAAAAAAGGGAATAAAAAACCTCATTGGGTATGGCATGGGACCACGCTATGACCCACTTAGAGATTATCTATATAAAACAGGGTCACTTTTATTCTCTCCATTAAAAATAAAAGAGAAATTGAGACTATGAAAAACAGAAGGGCCTAATTACAGTTACAACAGAACCAGAAGCATAAGGCATACATTTTGACTCCTAGGCTGAAACCGTTTACTTATACTATTTCTCATTCACACAAATATCAAAATATTTTCAAATGGACACAGTATGTTGTTATTGTTGCTGTTGTTCAGTCATTTTTAATCAACTTCAACTCTTTATGACCCCATTTGGGGTTTTCTTGGCAAAAATATTGGAAGAATTGACCATTTCCTTCTTCAGCTCATTTTATAGATGAGGACATTGAGGCAAACAGACTTGCATAGGATCATATAGCTAGTGAGTGTCTAAGATCAGATTGGAACTCAAAAGGTGAATCATTCAACTTCCTAGCCCAGCACTCTATGCACTGTGCTACCTACTTGTCCCTGGATAGAATGTACCAGACAGCAGATAACTGCTGGGGTATTCACAATATGACAGTCATTCTAATTTAGCACATCCCTTCACTGGGAAAGGGGAAAATGAATGAGAAATCAGGTTTTTTTCCAAATAAATAAGCCTTGCCGGCAGATTAACAGAAGGTATCATCCCCAAGCTTCTCTTGAAGTGATAATATAAAGGGTAAATAACCGGGCAGCAAATTGGCATAAAGTGTAATAGAGTTTGGGGCTTAGAATCAAATCTGAATCTTGGTTCTGACATTTACTAATTGTGTGTTCATGGGTGCCTTCAGCCTCATCTACAAAATAGAGATAATGATGATTATGTTATCTAATTCATAGAGTGATTATGAAGAAAGTAGACCTCAAGGTACGGTAGAATATGAGTTAATACAAGGCAAAGATTCAAAGGTAAAAGAATTCTGAGCATCATGGGGGGTTGGGGTTCTGAGATAATTAATAATTATGGTGAGTGAACAGAGATAATAAAGAAGTCATGGCATTAGACTTAGGAGGGAACTCAATTGTCACCTAGACCAATTCATAGCAAAACAGTGACTATTGCCCATTTCTCTCTCCCACTGACCTTTGGGCCTCTCCTTAAACACCTGAACTTTATTCCTTCTGCCTTTGGAAACCTGGAGCTCTTAGAAAATAATCTCTAGAGATGTCCCTAACTAAGCTTCTGCTGATGAATTTGGCAGCTTGGTCAATCAGACAATCTAACAAGACCATTAGTGAAAGATCCCTCACACAGGACTCAGGAGGAGGCATTCATCTGAATTTCTCAGGGGATGACGTTTGGGCACCCACCACTCCCCTCCTTCTTGTAAGGGAAGGAGTAAGTGAAACACCATTCTTGAAAGGTTTTCAATGGAGCTTCAGAAAAGGAAGTTGTCAGCAGTGGGAGAGAATGAGTATTCAAGTTGAATACTTGAACACCAAGTTGGGTGAACTCGGATGGAATAGCTAAAATAGATGATAATGGTGTAGAGTAGAAGGGCAGCCAAAGAAAATGTCCAAAGTTAGCAAGATTGTGGATGCTGTGGTCTTTCGAATGAGACAGAGATCTAGATTCCTCCTAAGTAGAGCTGGTTGCTTTCTTCTGTGATAACAACAGAAGAAGCTGACATCTTATCTAGTTCAATTCTGTCATGTGTAGAAAGGAGAATCTTGTATAGCTAATTAGTATCAGAGTTAGGAATCCAAACAAGGTCTTCTGGCTACAAAAGCAATGTTCTTTCTCCTACCCCATGGAATCTGGAATATCTGTGCCCCAGCCCAAGGTCAGAAAAATAATTCCCAAGAGTGTTGTTATTCTAATTGTTTGTCCTTTGTTCTCAAACAGGACAATGACATCAAGGAGGTGATACCAGGACATGCAAGTGAATTGGATTTAAGTGAGTCAGAACCATGCAAAGTCACCAACCTCACTTTCTCTTTCAGAGTCACCAGAGTCCATTGGCCAGATATAGATCAGGAGGCCTAGAGATAGCCTTGGATGGAGGATGGAGCTATGGTGGAGAACCATCAAGATTTTTCCATTTTAGGTTCAAGAAAACAGTAGTATGTGGAACCTCTGAACTTGGCTATCTAATGACCTGACCACGTATTTTCCTACCAGCACCACAAATTCTACTTCTTTCCAAACTTCTCTTTTATAGTCTAGGGAATTATCATTCTCCTAAGGTCATCTTCTCTTCACCCCACATTGCCCATCTACTGTCAAATCTAGTTTCTATCTTTATAACATCTTTCTAGTTATGACCTTTTCTCAGTTCACATAGTCACCATCCTGGTAAAATCCCTTATTAGTCTTTAAATAAACTATTGTGATAGCTTTCTAACTGGTCTTCCTGACCTCTCTTTTTTTTCCCTCCAGTCAACAATTCTGAGAAGCAGCCAAAAAAGTAATGCAATTTTAAGTTTTAATAGCTTACAGACTTTTGAGACACCTTACAAAATTCTGTTTGACATTTAAAGTTCTTCACAATCTTGTTCCTTCCAATCTCTCCAGTCTTTTCCATTCTATTCTTCCCAATGTATTCTGTGATCCAGTAATTTTGGCTTTCTTATTCTTTTCATACAACACTCCATCTCCAAAATCCGTGACTTTTCACTGGTTGTCTCTCTGCCCTCTGAAATTCTCTCTCCTTACCTCTTCCTCCTGGGTCTCAGCCTCCTTCAAAACCCAATCCTATAATCAATCTCAACTCCTACTTTCTTTCCCAGTGGACAATCCCTTCCCCGCACCTGATCCTGAAGAATTCTCTGTGAATCTTTCTCTCTGATATTACTTTTATTTACCTTTCTTATATTTTGTATGTACATAGTTATGTATATGTATTCTTTTCTATGAGAATTGAAAACAGAAACTGTGGTTTTTGCATCTCTTTATATCATCAGCACTTAGCACTATGCCAGGCACATAGCAAATGCTTGTTGACTGACAGATTGACTCTAAGTGGACATTTTAGTTGGGGTTAGAAAGTAAAGATAGAAGTTTCAGGTTTTGGAGGTCAAGGAAAAGAGAGAGAAATAGACTTGGCTAAATGGGCTAGGTTTCCATCTCTACTCTCTAGCCTGAGCTCCCTCAAGCTTCCAGAAAGTAGTCCAGTTACTCATGTGATCAACAAATTACCACACTGTCCATGTTGACTCCTACACCCACAATCATTCTCTCGTGTTCAGACTGTATGTTCTGACCCAGCTTTTGACTTCAGGGCAAAGATGTCAGAGTAGGAGACTTATTGTCAGGAAGAAAAACAGATTATGGAGTCATAACAATTGGCCATTAGCTTGGGCACTTAACCATCCTTCTCAGGCAACATTTTGAGCTCCGGAAACACACACACACATAATTACATACTTGCATATATATATATATATATATATACACACACACATATACATGAACAAAAGTAATCTTTTTTTTGCCCAAAATTATGAACCTCAGAGAAATTGTGGGATTTGATCAGGGTCACACAACATATGGATAGCAAAGTGACAAAATAACACTAAAGCCTTGAGCCTTGTTACCTATTATTAGAGTAGAATGGAAGGTCATTATATTACCAGGCTTGGAAATATATAATGGCCCCAGGAGTTGACCCTCTAGTGGTCTGGAATTCACAGCTTCTAGGTTCTATAACAATTGACTACTGACTCGGGGACAGCTAGGTCAGAGCCAGCACATGGCTAGAACACTGAGCTTGGAATCAAAAAGTCTCATCTTTAGGAGTTTAAACATGGCCTCAGACACTGAGTAGGTAAGTCTCAGCAAGTCACTTAACCCTATCTTTCAAATGAGCTGGAAAAGCAAATAGAGAGCTAGTCCAGTATCTTTGCCAAGAAAACCCTAAATGAGATCACAAAGAGTCAAACGTGATTGAAAACAATTGGACAAAAACAATGGAGCATTTGTGTCCCCATCTTCACCATTGAACAACCATCAGGCAAGAAAACAAGAGTAGCAACTACTTTAGTCTTTTAACAGACAGGTGCATATTGAACGATGCCAAGGGGAGCTCCCTGGGTGCCAAAATAAAATTATTAACCTCTAACCCACTCTCACCTCCACCTCCACAACATGTGTTGAGCATGAATGTGTCAGAGTTATCTCTTTACCAGAAAAAGAATGGAGTCTGCCAGAGCCTCAGGCCATATTCCATATCAAGGGAAACCCCAGCTATTCTCCAGTTCCACTGAAGGCTGACACAGTAGAAATGAGGTGAAATTGCAGCAAGAGGGATTTGGGTTAAACTCAAGAAGGAACTTACAAGCATTGAGTGACATGCTAATTTAGGTGGAGAGGGAGAAATCTGAAAATTAAAAAAAAAAAGCATTACAGTGAAGAGGCAGTATAGTTTAGTGGAATGGATTCTAGATTTGCAATCTGAGAACTTAGTCTCTGATCATTTTTTGATGACTTAGGTGACTTTGGACAAATAATTTAACTTCTATGATCTTAGTATTCTCATCTGCAAAAGGAGAGGAAAGAATGAAAAGGTCTCTAAGAAGATCTAAGAAAAAGCAAGTACCTGTTTTTGTAAATATATTTTAAAGCATATATATCTTTTAAACCTTTTAGTATTTCCCTCAGAAAAATCTGTGATTCCATTATAGTGGTCACCCTTTACCTCCAAGTAGACCTGACCTCTCTAAGGTCTTCTGGTGATCTGATTGAGTTGTTCTGGGGAAATGTTGGTGTTAAGAGATAAACTAATGAGCCTTCAAGCAGCTCACATTGTTGCAAGATCTGCACAGTTTTCCAAAGATGAGCCTTCCCTAGTTATTTTTCGGTCAAGATGACCCATGAAATGGGATGGAAAAATATCAAATGGCCTTTGGTGTTGAGCACAAACATTTACAATACAAAATATTATGCAAACATTATGATACAGTGGGGAAAACAAAGAAATAAATCCAATACTGGAGTAATTGGATATGGCTTCAGATGTTACCTCAGCAACCAACTCCCTGTGTGACCTTCAGCAAATTACTTAACCCCACTGCACCCCCTCAGCTTCAATTTCTTCCGATGTAAAGTGACTCCTCTTCCTGAGTTCAAATCCAGCCTCAGTCTGGATAAGTCATTTCACCCTACTTGCCTCAGTTTCCTCATCTGTAAAAATGAGTTAGAGAAATGGTAAAAACCACTCCAGCATCTCCACCAAGAAAACCCCAGATAGATAGTGAAGAGGTGGACACAAATGAAAAGGTGACAGAATGAGGGGATTGGACTAGATGGTTTTTGAACCAGATGGTTTGAACTTTCCTGATTCAGTTGATAATCTATGAACTAAGTGCTTTAAAGAGTTGCGGAGAAGATAGGATGGGAAGCTACAGGGTGGAGTCATTATTACTAATGAGGAAAGTAGAAAGCAAAGAAAGCTTTTTGGAGAAGGTGGCATTTAATTGGACATTAAAAGATAATGATAGAACTCACATTTATAAAATATTTCCCCCCAGAACAATCCTGTGAGGTATGGGAGAAGATTGATAAAGAAGCTAGACCTGAGATTTCACCGGCATAAGGAACTCTGGAGGAGAACAATCCTTCCACCAAAGTAGGTCAGCAAGTTCTCTGCTCAGACAATTGCCTAAAGCCACAATAATAATAACAATAATAGCCAACATTTTAATGGCTCTTATTATATATCAAATACTGTATTAAATGCTTGACAATTATTATCTCATGTGATCATCACAATAACCCTAGGAGATAGGTCTTATTGCTATCCCCATTTTACAGATGAGGAAACAGAGGCAAACAGGGTTTGCTCAATAAATGTCTGAGGCAGGATTTTAACTCCAGCCCTCAGATTCTCTCCATTACTCGACCAAGCTGCCCTGTAACCAAAAGGAGTTAACTTGCTCAAGGTCACACTTGAGCCAAGTGACAGGAACTCCTGGATTCCGGAGTCAACTGCTGGCTCTCTATCTTGAGGTCAATAGTGCCTGGCTAATTATAACCATTTTATAGATGAGGAAACTGAAAGATTAAGTGACCTGCCAATTGCTAACAGCTAAGGTTGGACTAAGGATTCAAACCCAAGTGTCCTGACTGAGTCTAGTTCTCTCTCCACGTGTTGCTGTGAAGATAGTATTGAGATCAATAAAGCAGAGACACTACAACAAAAATTTCGAGCACAAAACTTAAAAGGCCTTTTGAAAAGCTTGTGTTAGGAGAAAGGGAGGAACTCGGGTGGGAAAAAACCAAAACTACTCAACTCCTATTTTGCTTCTGCTTTCTCTTCTTAGGTGAGTGATGTTCATACTGGAAAGTACAGAACAACAACGACGAAAGATTAATGCAGAATTGCAAACCCAGATAAATGAGATGATAAAAGTGCACCTCCGGGGCTGAAATCATCAATCCCAGATGCATTACATTCTGAAGTATGGAAAGAACTGGCAGGGGTGGGCACTGAATCATACTAGTGACCTTTGAAAAGTCCTCATGCCATAGGACTGAAAACAACCCAGAGTTGTCCCAGTTTTCAAAAAGGTGAATTCTTTAAAGTATAACCTGAGAAGCTTGACTTCCATTCCTAGCAGAAATGTAGAATATATAATTAAAAAGATAAGTTGTGAGTACTTAGAAAATTCAGAGCATCCCTCTGAATTAAGGAAAATAAATTTTTGAGATTATATCATTCCAGTTAATATAATGGTCTTTTTTTAAAGAGTTACTACACTAATAGGTCAGGAAAATAGCATAAATCTATTATATTTGCATTATAGGAAGGCATCTGATAATCTTTTGTGAATTCTTGTGGGTTAGATGCAGAGATGGGGACTAGAAAACAGTATGCTCAGGTGGATTTGGAACTGATTGCACACACTGGCACCCAAGTATTAATAATTAATAGATCCATGACTAGACTGAGAGACTACCAAAAATAAGCAATCTCCCCTCCCCACCATGTGCTATTCATATGTAGATGATGACCTGCATTATAGATTTATAGATATTCTCTTCCTCCCTCCAAAAAATATTCATTTCTGGTAAGAAGGCTTAGTAATATTGTATCTATCTTTCAGATTATAGATGTGTAAGATACTTTCCATTCTGACATTACTTCCTACAGTCCTTCCCATGGCTCTGCAATCACCTTTTTTCTATATGTTTCTATCCCACTTCAGCTACACAAAGGATGGTCATAGCCTTAATCTTTCCATCATCCACAAATGTTCTATTTCCACGTTCATGAATTCTGACATTACTTTATCTGATCATGATATTTTTATCATTCCATCTTTCCCTTTGCTTTGTGACCCTTAATCCTGTTTTTCATTTTTTAATGTGACTTCTAATCCTTTTGATCCTCAATTCTTTCCAGGCTATTACCTCATATGCTGACTATATTCTCTTCCTTTTACTAACACTACCTCTTGGTGAATCAAAGCAACTCTACCCAGTCTTCCAAATCAAGTCACTTTTCCCCTTTTCCTATCATTGATCATGTCTTCCCACATCCCAGTCTTGAATTATTTCTAATATCTAGCATATTCCTTTCAATTCATATACTTCTGAAGGGAGCTAGAAAAAATCATACTAAATCCACCTCAAATTTATGTTACACAATCTCAAATGGTCCCTTGCTATATATTGCTATATACTATAGCAGGGCAATTGTTTCAATACTTCTATGCACTATTCCATTCATCACACCAGTTATTTAAAATCTTTTCATCCCTCTTTTAGTATTGCATGGCACCTCTTCTCTTCACTCCTTTATCTCAGTTCTGTTCATCACACTTTACTGGGGGGAAAAAAGGAAACTTTTCTAAGAGCTCTCTCTCTTCTCCCCTCTTCATCTCTAACCTCATCATTCAGATGTTTCGATCCACTATCTCCTCCTTCACTCTTGTCTTGTATAGCCTTTCTCCTGGGCAAGGCAAACTCCCTATATGCACCTTTGTTCCCAACCCATCCCATCCTGTCTTCTCTAATAGATTGCCTCCATATCATTCTTACTCTCATTAATCTTCACTTTCCTCCCCACCAATGGCTCCTTTCCTATTACCTACAAACTCCCTCCGTCTCCATCATTTTTAAAAACAAACAAAACAAAATGCACTCACTTGACCCAATCATCCCCACTAGCTATTGTCCTATTCCTCTACTCTGCTTCCTAATTAAATTCCTTGAAAAAGCCATCTATATACACTGCCTCCACATCTTCTCTTCCCTCTTAATTCTAACCTTTGACAATTTGTTATCTAATCTCACAATTCAACTAAAATTGCTCTCTGGAATGATTGCCAAGCCTAATAACCTATTCTCAAACCACATTCTTCTTGAACTCTCTGCAGCCTTTGACACTGTTTGGCACAGTGCCTGGTACATAGTAGGCATTTAATAAATACTTGTTTCCTGCCTACCTGCCTTCCTCTTGAACATATACTGGAGGTCCTGGAAACATTTCAAATTCAACATGTCAGAAACAGAGTTCATTTTCTTTCCCTCCTAATTTTCCTTTTTCTGAACTTTCCTGTTACAGTCAAGACTACCATTATCTTACTAGTCACCTGGATTTACAGTCTTGGTACCTCTCACTCAAGACAAATATTCAATCTATAGCCATATCTTGTCATTCCTACCTTCATATATCTTCTATATGTCCCTTTTTTTCACTCATACTGCTATCATTCTGGTTCAGGCTCTTGTCACCTCACACCTGAACATTTGCAGTAGCTTTTTGCATGTTGGTAATAGTCTCCCTGCTTCAAATCTTTCTCCATTATAGTCCATGACAGAAATGCTATTCATTCTCATTTCTCCTTTCTAGTTTTTCTGATTTCCTTCAAGATTCACTTCAAATTCCACCTTCTTCAAGAACCCTTTCCAGTTTTCCACTAAAAAGGAAAAGTTTCCTTTTAGCAAAGCTATATACTGTAGCAGGGCAATTGTTTCAATACTTCTATGCAATATTCCATTCACCACACCAGTTATTTCAAATCTTTTCATCCCTCTTTTAGTATTGCATAGCACCCACTCTCTTCACTCCTTTATCTCAGTTCTGTTCATCATACTTTACTGGGGGGGAAAAAGAAAACTATTTTCCAAGAACTCTCTCTCTTCTCCCCTCTTCATCTCTAACCTCATCAGTCGTATTTTAGTGACTCTACATCACCAAAGAGTGATGTAGGACCTCTAGGACCTCTCTCCTACTGCTTCTTACATGCCAAGCCTATATGCCATGTACTAAGTGCCGGAGATACACTACCAATGCTTTCCCTAAAAAGATTCCCTTTTATTGTTCTATATATATCTCTAATATATTATATATAGTTTTTGAATGTTTTCTCTACCCATTAGAATGTGAGCTCCTTGAGGACAGGTACCATGTTTTTGCTTTTCTTGGTATCTCCGGCACTTAGTACATGGCATATAGGCTTGGCATATAAGAGGCAGTGGGAGAGAGGTCCTAGAGGTCCTACGTCACTCTTTGGTGATGTAGAGTCACTAAAATACGACTGATGAGGTTAGAGATGAAGAGGGGAGAAGAGAAAGAGTTCTTGGAAAATAGTTTTCTTCCCCCCCCCCAGTAAAGTGATGAACAGAACTGAGATAAAGGAGTGAAGAGAGTGGGTGCCATGCAATACTAAAAGAGGGATGAAAAGATTTGAAATAACTGGTGTGATGAATGGAATAGTGCATAGAAGTATTGAAACAATTGCCCTGCTACAGTATATAGCAATATATAGTAAGGGACCATTTGAGATTGTATAACATAAATTTGAGGTGGACTTAGTATGATCTTTTCCAGCTCCCTTCAGAAGTATATGGAACTACCGAAAACTTGACTTCTCTTTGTAATCTGCTAACATAAACAGCAGTGGATGGAACAATAGATTTGAAATAAGGGAGCGCTCTGTTCAAAATTCAGCCATAGATACTTATTAGATGTGTAACTTCGGGTTTAACCCAGTCCTACCTTGATTTCTCATCTGTAAAATGAGAAATAATAATAAGACCTCCCTTCTAGTTTTATAATAAATATAAAAAGAGAGAATGTTTGTAAAGCATTATTGTTATTTTTAGGGTGGCTAGGTGTGCCAGTGGATAGAGCACTGGACTTGGAGTCAAGAATCTTCCTAAGTTCTCTTCCTCCTCCTCCTTTTACTCCTTTTTTCTTCTTCTCTTTCCTTCTACCTCTTCTTCTTCCTTGTCCTCTCCCCTCTCTCTTCTCCTCCTGCTTCCTCTTCAAAAGTTATTTCTTATAAGGGAAGGTACTCTGGGAGCAAAAGGGAAAGAGAGAGAGGAGTAAACCTAGGCAAAAATATCAATAAAAATCCATTTTTTGAAAGAAAATTCTTATATTCAAGAAATCTCCAATGATTTCCTTGTTAGCTACCAACATCAAATTGAGAGAAGGGAAAATGAATGATTTTTTTCTTCTTCCCCCCACCAGGACACACACACAAGCAGTATACCTTCTCTACTTTTGTATATGTTTCCTCTTGGAATTTCTTCTTTCCTACTGGTACCCTTAGAAGGTGAACCCACTGTTTGTCAGTTGGTTTATTTGTTTGCTTGTGGGAGAAAAGGCTGACAATAAAACTAGTGCCTATTGGTTTTTCTATGAATTACTCTGTTGTACTAATCAAATATTTTTCCTATTTAATTTGTGGTTCTTTCATCTATAATAGAAAATAAACATATACTGCAGGGTAGGGAAGAAAGGAAGGATGTTTAAACTGTAATAGGAGTTCCTGAAATACTCCATGTTGAAGCTGAAGATAGATGGGGACCCAGATTATGAGGAGAATTATATGAGTTACAAATAATAATAACAGCACTGGGTTTAAAAAAAATCTTTCTTCACTACTTGCCATTTAGGGGAGGGCGTGGGTGAGGGGAGGAATTGGAACAAAAGATTTTGCAAGGGCTAATGTTGAAGAATTATCCATATGTTTTGAAATGCTGAATTATAAAAAAATAATTTTAAAAAATCTTTTTTCACAATAATGCTATGAGTTAGGTAATGCAAATAGTATTATCCCCATTTTACAGAGGAAGAAACTGAGGCTCATTAAGATTAAGATATTTTTCCCAAGGTCACAATCTAATGAAGGGTGAAATTAGGATTGGAATTTACATCTTTGAACTCTAGATTCAGAGCTCTTTCCACATGGTTATGCTGCATAGTGAAGTCTGGGAGAGGAAAAATAATAAAATCTCATAATTTAAAAAGTCCTCAGAAGTCACATGATGAACCCCTTTCTGATATAAGCAGATTCCTCAGCAATATTCTCTAATAGCTTTTTAGTAGAATCTCTGGGGTTCTCTAGGTATACCATCATATCATCTGCAAAGAGTGATAGTTTGGTTTCCTCATTGCCTACTCTAATTCCTTTAATATCTTTCTCGACTCTTATTGCAGAGGCTAGTGTATCTAATACGATATTGAATAATAATGGTGATAGTAGGCAACCTTGCTTCACTCCAGATCTTACTGGGAAAGGTTCCAGTTTTTCCCCATTGCATATGATGTCTCAGCAATATTCTCAACCAATAGTCACCTAGTCTCTACTTGAATAGAGAAAACTTTTTAAATCATATGGGACTCATTCTCGGTCTTAAGAGGTAGGTCTAATGATTTGGCCATAGAAAGTGAATAGGATAGAGTATTCTAGGCAGGGGAACACTATGTATGAAATCATAAACTGAATACAGGGGCTATACTCAGAGGACAGTGAAGGGAACTCAGGAAACAGTGAAGGGACTAATTGACTAGACCCAAATTTCATGGGGGAAGTAGTGAGTAAGGGAAGATAGGGAGGATTAGGAAAAACTATTGAGAAATTTGAATGTCATATACAGGAATTTGGATCTGCCTTTACAGGAAACAGCCATTCAAGATTTTTGTGCAAGAGAATGACATGTATTAAGAAGATTCATCTACAAGTATTCAGTAGGAATGGTTGAAAAGTAGAGACTGGAGCTAGAAATTACAGTTAGAAAGCTGTTGCAACAACTGTGGAAAGACGTGATAATGGATTTAGAGTGATGGTGGTGAGAATAGAAAAGGAAATGGTACATGAGGGAAATTTTTCCATGGAAGGGTTTGGCAACAGATAGGAGACAAGGGCAGTTAGGTGGTACAGTAGATAGAATGCCAGGCTTGGAGTCAGGAGTTCATCTTGCCTCAAACACTTACTGTGATCCTGGGCAAGTTCAGTTAACTCTGCCTCAATTTCTTCATCTGTAAAATAAGCTAGAGAAGGAAATGGCAAATCACTCCAGTATCTTTGCCTTAAAAACCCCAAATGGGATCACAAAGAATCAAACATGACTGAAATAACTGAACAAGCGAAAGAGAGGGAAGAATCTAATACCTCTCAACTTTTCTAGCCTGGGTCACTAGGTCAATGGTTACAAAAACTGAAGAGTCCCCCAAAAAAGTCATTTTGGAAAAGAGAAGAGACACAACCACATGGTTTTTTGCACATGACCAACGTGGGAATTTGTCTTTCTGTCTTGTTTTTCTTTTCTTTTCCTTTTTTCAGAGGTAGGAAGGAAATAAATGCTTGTTAGTTGAAAAATTAAATTGAATTTAAAAATATGAAAATAAATTTAAAAATAAAAAATAAAAAGAGGCAAGACATATATGAAGCAGTCATGAAATGTAGATTCCCAAAATTTCAATGTTCTCTTATGCCTCCAGGATAAAATACATACTCCTTTATTTGGCATTAAAAACTCTTCTTATTCTTTGTTCAGCTGTGTCCAACTCTTTGTGACCTCATTTGAGCGTTTTCTTGACAGAAATATAGGAATGATTTGCCATTTTTCTCTCTAGTTCATTTTGCAGATGGGGAAACTGAGAGAAATGGGATTAAATGATTCATTCAGGGTCACAAAATTGCAAGTGTCTGAAACAGAATTTGAACTCAGCAAAATGAGTCTTCCTGACTCTAGATCCAGCACTTTATCCATTGTTCTATCCATCCTCATCTTTCCAGCCAGATTAAACAATTAAACAGATTAAATCCATCTCCTACACTCTAGCCCAACTGGTCCATTTAATGATCTCTTGATAGGATGTTCAATCTTCTGTTTTTATGCCTTTATATGGATTGTCCTCCATGTTCTTTCTGATTACCTCTATTTTTTGGAACTTGTATGTCTTCTTCCTACAGGCCCTTCCAGATTCCCCAATCAGACCCCCAAAATCACTTTGTATCATTTATCTGAGTAAGTATCATTTCTTCCCAACAAAATATAAACTTTTCTAGAGCAGTCAAAGTTTCATTTTTGTCTGGGCAACCCCTGCATCCTGAATAGTGCCTGGCACTCAATGACTTGGTAAATGCTTACTGAATACTCACAAGATCGTACTCATTAAGAAAGAAATTCATTAGACTGAAGACTCAATAGACTCAAAGACACCAACCACCACATGTGCTGAAGAGTGTTTTGAGTTGCTTGTGTTCCCCACCACAGTCACTGACCTACAACAAGCTTCCGCCAGTGGGACAATTCCCCATATACTATCCCTTTCCCTAGCTGAGTATGGTCTATCTAAATCTCTACAGTGTCTTAAAGCCTCATAGCTAATATGTAACACCCTTCAGGCCGACTAGATCCTTCAGGAGCCATTCCGTTCATCTCCTGTCTCTGGGTAAGATTGTATCCAAACTAGTTCCAATACCTGGGAGTATTTCATGTCACCCTAATTCTCTAGGGTAGGATACTGTATATAGTCCCTCAGTCTTCATGCTAAAGTTCCATACCTCCTCAAGGTCACCAAGTCATCACATCAGAATATTGCTTTACATGTTTCCAACTATTTCTTCTTTGTTTTATTCTAAACTACTTTTAAAAAACTGTTTATTGTTCTTTTTAAAAATATGTTCCATCTACTTAAATCTTTCTTTCCTTATCCTGGTTGCTGTGGTCTACTAATCACTTCCAAGGTCATATGTTGATATTACTTGCTAATTTCATCAATTAGGCAGTCAATAAAAATTTATACTATGTGCCCCCTATTATATGCTAAGTGCTGAGGCTATACAGAAAGGGTTTTTAAAAAAAATCAATCCCTTCTCTGACGTAGCTCCCAATCAAATGAAGGGAACAACATGAAAACATACAAAACTTATTATTATTATTATTATTATTATTATTATTATAAACAGTATAAATTGGAAATAAATCACAGAAGGATGGCACTAGAATTAAGAGAAATACAATTCAGCCTATGGTATATGTATTTGGAGACAAAGAGAGGAAAGGAAAAGAAAGGAGTTTGAATACAAACTTTAGATAAGTAATCCTCTATGCTTTAGCCTCTTACTAACTTACACTTTAGTACAGGAACAAAACACCAACATAGAGCCTCATGTAACATTACATGAGAATTCAATTCTATTCTATACATAATTGTTACACATCTATGTGTAAAGCAGAGAAGTGTAGTACAGTGGATAGAGTATCATGCCTAGAGTCAGGACAGCTCATCTTTCTAAGTTCAAAGTTGGTATAAAACATTTACTTGTGGGACACCTAAATGGCTCAGTGGATAGATAACTGACTCTGAAGTCAGGAGGACCAGAGTTCAAATCCAGCCTCAGACACTGAATAGTTACTAGCTGTGTGACCCCGGGCAAGTCATTTAATCCCAGTTACTTCAACAAAAAAGCCACTTACTAGCTGTGTGACCCTAGCCAAGTCACTTTACCCTATTTGCCTCAATTTCCTCACCTATAAAATATAAGCTAGAGAAGGAAATGGCAAACCATTCCAGTGTCTTTGCCTTGAAAACCTTAAATAAGGTTAGTGAAAACATCAAAAAAAGAGAGATCTTGTCCTCAAGGCACTTGCTCTCTGCTGTAATTAAAAAATAAACTGGTAGGCAGTGAGTGGTATTGGAGAAGAACTCTGGCTCAGGATGTGACAAGTCTCTTTACTTCTCTTGTCTGCACCTTCCTTCTCTATAAAATAAAAGGAGTGGCTTAAATCATATCTAAATTCTCCTCCTAGCACTAAATTCTGTCTTTTAAAAATGTTTCCTTTTTTAAAATTTAATTCAATTTAATTTTTTAATTTTAATGTTCAGTTCCTAATTCTCTACTTTTCTCTCCCACTCATTGAAAAGGTAAAAATTAAATACATCCTATCATCTTAAAGCTAGAAGTGACCATTGGGATAATTTAATCCCCCATTCCCTACCCCTCAATTTTCCCATGGGGAGGGAAGAAAAATCACTTTATTTGAAGAAGAAAATGAGATGGAGAAAACTGCTGAGAAGAAACAGATGAGGTGTGGTTCATCCGGGGTTATTTAGCTAATTAATGAAAGGACTAGGGTGTCAATCCAGGTCTCCAGATCTTGTGCCCACTCCACCCAAGCTGGATCCTCCTTCCCTTCCCCACCCCCATCCTCACTGCCTATCTTCAATCTTTCTTCTGCCCATTAAGAATAGAGAGAAACTCTGGATGCAGAGGGAGGGTCTTCCCTCTTAAAGCAACAAATTCAGACATGTTGGAAGGACCTGAGTTTCTGGAGAAATTGTTTGTGGTTTTTCCCTTGTTGGTGAAACTGGTCATCTTCATAGAAAGGAGCTGCCCACACAGGCACTGGTCTCCTGGGCGTTCCTAGGGAAAGTTGAGCTTTCCTTGTGCCTGTGTGAGCTGCACCCTTTGTTAGAGAACCCCTGCCAAAGAGGTACACCCCAAGAGAGTCCCTACCCCCACCCCTCTAGCCTGGGGAAGGGAGGGGCAGTGAGCAACAATTTACAGTATATTTAGAGTAAGCAGGTGAAAAAAAAAATGACCCAGGAATGTTTTGATTTGAATATTCTTTATTCTTTTCTGTATTCCTACCATGAACTTGACAAACATTCCAGAATTGCTTTAACTTCTTTTTCCCTGGGTCATGTTGGGCCAGCCTGGGCTTGCGGGGCTTATTTTTAAAGTCTGCAAAAGTGGCAGGAAGTGACTCTGAAGCAGCCAGGCTCTACTGTAGCATCATCCCTGCTTTCACAGTTGTAGACAGAGGCAGGTCCTTTGTCAGCAAGGCTGGAGGAGCAGCTCTGCCCTTTTCTGGTATGGGTTTTCTCAATGCATCCCTTTGCCAGATCCAGGAAGGCTGTAATCCCTGAAAAATAAAGGCAGTGTGGTTCGGTAGTGAGAGCCCTGAGTTTGAAGTCCAAGGTTCTAGGTTAAATCATACCTCTGACCCTGCACTCACTACCTGTTGGATGCTAAGCAAGCTGTTCACCTCTTTGGGCCTCAATTGTAATGCTAGAAAACTGAGACAAGATAGAAATTAGAGAGTTTTTAATATTTTATTTGGATTTCTGAGAGGGAGAGATTGTTCTGGGGAGGATGATGCCCCCAGGGCTGATGTCCAAAGCATCAAGCCACCAATGTGAGTTCTCAATGACATATAACTGCAGGTGGCTCCAAGCTACCAGGGAGGTAGAGTGAGGCAGGGCAGTGAGAGCGGGAATGGACTATCAATCCAGTTCTGACAGGGTAGAGAGAGGCACCAGACATTCTGATAAGTTGGGATAACAGAATGGGGAGAGGCACCAGACATTTTGATAAGTAGGGATGACAGAATGGGGAGAGGCACTGGACATTCTGATAAGTTGGGATGGCGAGAGGCACCGGACATTCTGATGATGTCTAAGATAGAAAGCCTTTCTCCTTATCTGGGGCATGAGGATTAGGAGGGAGAGGTGGTGTTGCAGGATTGAGCATTACAATTAGGAACTGAGGCAGAACAATTCAGGGAAACCGAGGCAGGACAATTTAGGGAAACTGAACCAGGACAATTAGGAAAATCAGGACAATAAAAGGGAACTGTGGTACAACATAATTTCCACATCAATACAAATAGAAGTTTGGACTATATTTACTCTAAAATCCTTTGGCTCTGAATCTCTGACTGCTGAGAAAGAAATTGGGGAGCAGGCTGCTGGCTCAAACCCTAAACAAAAACACATTTCTTCTTGGGAGTCTTGCTTGATGGACTTGTGTGTTCTTATGAACTTTGAGAATTTTATTTCTTCAGTGTTTGTCTGTCTTTTTTCTATCAAGGCAAGAAGGTAACAAGCCTTTGACTAAACCCTTACCATGTATCCACTTGCTAAGCACTGGGGATACAAGCATAAACAAACAAACAAAAAAGATGGCACCTGTACTCTATGGGACTCATAATCTAGGGAGGAAAGGAAATACACAAAAGGAAGCTGGGAAAAGGAGGCAAATGATGGTACCCACTCAAGAGGATACTCCAGAAAGTCAGAAGGATTGATGGGAGGGAAATGAAGATTGACCTGACTGTGCCCTGTCCAAAATAGAGGCCCTGGAAGGAATTCCACAATGCAAAAGTGGAGGGGTATTCCACTATGAGAAGGCCGCAGAGATGGATGGATGTTCAGGGTGAATAGGTTTCAGGCACTGAGAATATTTCTGGGATGGGAACACAGCTGAAATGTGACTGAAGTCAGGAGAGTCAGAGCATTATCTAGAGGGGAATTGATGCTACTTAACCTGAATCCTTTTCCAAAATGGAGGTCTAAGAAGGAACTCATACACGAGAGACTGGAAACTCTTCAAGGAAAAGAGTTGTCTTTCCATAATTTTAGAAAGTCTCTGAGAACAGACTATATCTTCCCCATCAGACTAGGTATTCCTTAAGGGTAGGGATTCTATCTTCCCTCATTAAATTAACTATTCTCTGAAAACAAGTATTGAGTCTCCCCTAGTCATTCTGGGGATTCCCTAAGGGCAGAGATCAGGTGTCCTTTCTACAGAGATGACCAGTTTCACTAACAAGGGAAAAACCACAATCAATTTCTCCAGAAACTCAGGTCTTTCAAACATGTCTGAATTTGTTGCTTTAAGAGGGAAGACCTCCCCTCTGCATTCAGAATTTCTCCCTTTATTCCTGATGGCAGAGGAAAGATTGAAGTTAGAAAATGGAGATGGAGGTGAGGAAGGGAAAGAGGAAGAAGTGACAGCTTATTCATTCATTTGGTTGATTGACATGCCTGGAGTTCAGAGGAAGGGACACATTGGCTACTTTTCGAGAAGCATTATTGTAAGCAGCTCCCAGGGAGAACCTGAGTATTACCACCAAATGCAAGGTTATGTAAGTGTTGTTTGTGGGTATACAACAGTCATTCCCACAGTTGTCTTCCCAGAGAAATTTCTTATAAGTAGTAATAATGAAAAGATCCCTTCAGGTTCACATAAGGAATATGGGAAAAGGAAGAAATAAGCATTTTTATTTGTATATTTATTCTTTCATTTATTTGTTCATTTGTAATGCCCACTATATGCCAGATATTCTAAGTGCTTTACAAATATCACATTTAACAACAGTTAAGATATATATACATATATATATATATCTATATATATATATATATATATATATATGATGTGCCAGACACTGTGCTAAGCACTTAACAATTATTATCGTTTGATCCTCACAATAATACTAAGAAGTAGGGTTTTACCAATAAAGAAACTGAGATAAATAGGGTTAAGTGATTTTCCCAAGGTCACTCACAGTATCTGAGGTCATGGACCCCCATTTCAGAATCATATTTTTTAAATAATTGGAGCTGGTGCTAAATTCTAGATAGACAGCCTTGAAATAAAGATGTATTTTTATTACCATCTAAGTTCCCAGATTCCCTAAAATATCTATCCAGACCCTTAAGAGGTGCAGTTTAAGAGCCTTAATCTAATCCTACCCATACCCAAGCACTAATTCTCTCTCCCCAGTGAATTATTTTTTAATTAAAGCTTTTTATTTTAAAAATGTATACATGGATAATTTTTGACATTCACCCCTACAAAACCCTGTGTTCTAATTTTTTCTCTCCCTTCCCTCCACTCCCTCCCCTTATCAGCAAGTGATCCAACATTTGTTAAACATGTGCAATTCCTCTCTACATATTTCCCCAAATATCATGCTGCACAAGAAAAATCAGATCTAAAAGGAAAAAAAGATGAGAAAGAAAACAAAACACAAGCAAACAATAACAACACAAAGGATGAAAATATTATGTTGTGGTACACATTCAGTTCCTATTGTCCTCTCTCTGGATACAGATGAATTCTTCGTCACAAGAACATTGGAACTAGTCTGAATCACCTCATTGTTGACAAGAGCCATGTCCATCAGAATTGATCATCATATAATCTTGCTGTTGCTCTGTAGGATATCTCCTGGTTCTGCTCATTTCACTTAGCATCAGTTCATGTAAGTCTCTCCAGGCCTCTCTGAAATCATCCTGCTGACCATTTCTTATAGAACAATAATATTCCAAAACATTCATATACCATAACTTGTTCAACTGTTCTCAAATTGATGGGTATCCATTCAGTTTCCCATTTTTTGGCACTACAAAAAAAGGCTGTTACAAACATTTTTTGTACATGTGGGTCCCTTTCCCTCCTTTAGGATCTCTTTAGGACATAAGCCCAATAGAAACACTACTAAATCAAAGGGTATGCACAGTTTAATAGCCCTTTGGACTAGTTCCAAATTGCTCTTCAAAATGGTTGAATCAGTTCCCAATTCCACCCACAATGCATTAGTGTTCCAGTTTTCCTACATCCCCTCCAACATTCCTCATTTTTTCCTGTCTTTTTAGCCAATTTGAGTGAGTAGTGGTACCTCAGAGTTGTCTTAATTTTCATTTTTCTGATTAATAATGATTGAAAGCACCTTTTCATATGACTAGAAATGGTTTTAATTTCTTCATCTGAAAATTGCCCGTTCACATCTTTTGACCATTTATCAATTTGAGAATGGCTTGAATTCTTATGAATTGAGTCAATTATCTATATATTTTAGAAGTGAGGCCTTTTTCAGAACCTCTGAATGTAAAATTTTTCCCAGTTTATTGCTTCCTTTATAATTTTGCCTGCATTGGTTTTGTTATACAAAAAATTTTTAACTTAGTATAATGAAAATCATCCATTAATGTACTCATGGTTTTTTTTTAAATTTGATTATAATATCACTCTTTATGTCTAAATCATGAACCCATTTTCATCTTATCTTGTGTATAGAGTGTTAGGCGTGGGTCCATGCCTAGTTTCTGCCATACTAATTTCTAATTTTCCCAGCAGTTTTTGTCAAATAGTAAGTTCTTATCCAAAAAGCTGGAGTCTTTGGGTTTGTCAAACATTAGATTATTGTAGTCAATGACTATTTTTCCTGTGAACCTAACCTATTCCACTGATTGACTACTCCATTTCTTAGCCAGTACCAAGTGGTTTTGATTATCACTGCTTTATAAGATAGTTTTAGGTCTGGTACAGCTAGGCCACCTTCATTTGCATTTTGTTTCATTAATTCCCTTGAAATTCTTGACCTTTTATTCTTCCAGATGAATTTTGTTACTATTTTACCTTCATTTGCATTTTGTTTCATTAATTCCCTTGAAATTCTTGACCTTTTATTCTTCCAGATGAATTTTGTTACTATTTTTTCTGGCTCTGTGAAGTAATGTCTTGAGAGTTTGATTGATATGGCACTAAATAAATAGATTAATTTAGGTAGTATTATCATTTTTATTATACTAATTCAGCCTACCCATGAACACTTAATATTTTCCCAAGAGATTAGCTCTGACTTTATTTGTGTGGAAAGTGATTTGTAATTATGTTTATATGGTTCTTGACTTTGCCTTGGCAGGTAGACTCCCAAATATTTTATATTATCTACAATTTTTAAATGAAATTTATCTTTATATCTCTTGCTGCTGAACTTTGTTGGTAATATATAAAAATGCTGATTTATGTGGATTTATTTTGTATCTTGTAACTTTGCTAAAGTTGTGAATTGTTTCTAGTAGTTTTTCATTTGATTCTTTAGGATTGTGTAAGTATACCATCATATCATCTGCAAAGAATGATAATTTAATTTCTTCCTTACCTATTCTAATTCCTTTAATCTTTTTTTTTATTCTCTTATTGTCAAAGCTAACATTTCTAATACAATGTTGAATAATAATGGTGATAGTGGGCAACTTTGTTTCACCCCTGATCTTATTAGGAATGATTCTGATTTATCCCTAGGGAGTTGTTATCCAACCTTTTTCTGGAAACCTCTAGTGAGAAGGCAGCTGTCACCCTTTCCATCTACATCATGTTGGTATATCTCTAAGTCTTTATATCAGTATTTTCTCTATCTTTCTTTCTATGACTTCCAATACTTGTCTTTTGTTGAGCATTCTCAAGCCAAGTAAAACAAGTTTGATCTCTCCTCAATCTTGACAGCCCTTCAAATATTTGCAGACAGCTGACATAATCTGTCATGTCTTCTGTCCCCCAAGTCTTATGTTCTCCAGGGTAAACATCAACTCATCTTCATATGATATCATCTCAAGGCCTATCACCATCTAAGGTGGTCTTTTCTAAACACTCTCCAGCATCCTTCTTAACTTGTTCTGGCCCAAACTGAACTCAACAAGTTTAAGCCAAATGTGGTCTGCCTGAGGCAGAGAACAGAAGTACCTTCCAAAGCATGGGTTTAAGCATTTTTCTTATTGTTAATTTCTTAACTCTTGTTCTATTCAAATAAAAATAAGAATTCATTTTTAAAATGTTTATAACAAAAAAACTTAAGCACACAATAAAAATGGGGTGAAAAATTGTATTAGTAAATGTTTGTTACATATACATATATTTTGATTTAGATGTAAATATATCATATAAATGTATGAAATTAAAATATGAATATATTAATACATTCTAAGTGTTCATATTTAAATCTTCATATTTCTACTTTATAAAAATAATGACCATAATAATGTTAATGTGGATAGTGGACTTGATTTTTTGTCACCAAGTTTCTCAAAATTTGTTATTGTAGATGACAGTTCTATTCATAGCTCTTTATCTTTTTAAAATAAATTTTTATTACAAACTTTTTCTTTTATTATTAATTTTTACATTTAAAAGTATTTTGGTTTTTCCAATTATATGTAAAGACAATTTTCAACATTCATTTTTAAAAGATTTTTGAGCTTTTTCATAATGATTATGAAATCATTACAAATATGAGTATTTTCATATACAAAAAAAAAAAAACAGAAAAGAAGATAGTATATGAAACTGTAATACTACCATGTTACTATTTTTTTAACTATATATTAAATTTAGGATGGTGACAACTACCCTGTTTCTTTTGTCTATGTCTCCTTCTGAGCCTCCTCTGCTCTGTCCTGGGGCTATATGTTCCTTCTGAGCAGCCAAAAGTCTTTTTCCTACTCTTGGCCTCTATAACATACAGTTGACTCATACTGAGTTTGCATTTCACTAAAATCCTCAGATCTTTTTCAGAAGAACCACCATATATTCTTCCACTTCCATCTTGTAGTTGTGCAGTTGATTTTTTTAACCCAAATGTATTGGATTTCACCTTACAGACTTAACAGACTATTTTAGTCCTAGACTTGACAAACTATCCCCCAAGGACCAAATCCAGCCTTTTTTTTTTTAAAAAAACAACCCACATATTTAGAATGGTTTTTACATTTTTAATGGAATTCTTAGCTTGCAGGCTATACAAAACAGGCAGTAAGCCATTTCTAGCCCACAGGTTATAGTTTCCCAACTCTCATTTTTTTATTTTACCTCTTTTTTTTTATTATAGCTTTTTATTTACAAGACATATGTATAGGTAATTTTTCAGCATTGACAGCTGCAAATTCTTTTGTTCCAACTTTTTCCCTCCTACCCGCCACCCCCTCCCCCAGATGGCAGGTTGACCAATACATGTTAAATATATTCAAGTATAAGTTAAATACAATATATGTGTACATGTCCAAACAATTATTTTGCTGTGCAAAAAGGATCTGACTTTGAAATAGTGTACAATTAGCTTGTGAAGGAAATCAAAAATGCAGGTGGAAAAAATAGAGGGATTGGGAATTCTAGGTAGTGGTTCATAGTCATCACTCAGAGTTCTTTCCCTGGGTGCAGCTGGTTCAATTCATTACTGCTCTATTGGAACTGATGTGATTCATCTCATTGTTGAAAAGGGTCATGTCCATCAGAATTGATCATCATATAGTATTGTTGTTGAAGTATATAATGATCTCCTGGTCCTGCTCATTTCACTCAGCATCAGTTCATGTAAGTCTCTCCAGGCCTTTCTGAAATCATCCTGCTGGTCATTTCTTACAGAACAATAATATTCCATAACATTCATATACCACAATTTATTTAGCCATTCTCCAATTGATGGGCAGCCACTCAGTTTCCAGTTTCTGGCCACTACAAAGAGGGCTGCTACAAATATTCTTGCACATACAGGTCCCTTTCCCTTCTTTAAAATCTCTTTGGGATATAATCCCAGTAGTAACAATGCTGAGTCAAAGGGTATGCACAGTTTGATAGCTTTTTGAGCATAGTTCCAAATTGCTCTCGAGAATGGCTGGATGTATTCACAATATCACCAACAAGGTATCAGTGTCCCAGTTTTCCCACATTCCCTCCAACATTCCGCATTATCTTTCCCTGTCATTCTAGCCAATCTGATAGATGTGTAGTGGTATCTCAAAGTTGTCTTAATTTGCATTTCTCTGATCAATAATGACTTGGAGCATCTTTTCATATGGCTAGAAATAATTTCAACTTCTTCATCTGAGAATTGTCTGTTCATATCCTTTGACCATTTATCAACTGGAGAATGGCTTGATTTCTTATAGAGTCAATTCTCTATATATTTTGGAAATGAGGCTTTTATCAGAACCTTTAACTGTAAAAATGTTTTCCCAGTTTATTGCTTCCCTTCTAATCTTGTTTGCATTAGTTTTGTTTGTACAAAAACTTTTGAATTTGATATAATCAAAATTTTCTATTTTGTGATCAATAATGATCTCTAGTTCTTCTTTGGTCATAAATTCCTTTCTCTTCCACAGGTCTGAGAGATAAACTATCCTATGCTCTTCCAATTTATGTATAATCTCATTCTGTATGCCTAGATCATAAACCCATTTTGACCTCATCTTGGTGTGTAGTGTTAAGTGTGGATCAATGCCTAGTTTCTGCCATACTAATTTCCAATTTTCCCAGCAATTTTTGTCAAACACTGAATTCTTATCCCAAAAGCTGGGGTCTTTGGGTTTGTCAAACACTAAATTATTAAAGTTATTGACTGTTTTGTCCTTTGAACCTAACCTATTCCACTAATTCTTTTTAAAATTCTTTTTAAGAATCTTAAATTGTTCTCCATTTTGTAAACTATCCTTCCCAGGTTTTTTTTTTTTTTTTTAATCATCAGCATGTTTTATATGCATGACCTTCTGTACAGTTATCTTAGCCTAAGTCATTGATAAAAATATTCAACAGGGAAAACAGTTTCAACAAAGTCATCCCTTACCCTTGTCATCTAGACATCTCTAGCATCTTCAAAATGACCAAAAAAAGAAAAAAAGACCAATAGAGATCTCTCAGGCACTCTACTAGAGCTTTTGGTCCAAGCTAGCATTCAATCATTAACAGCTTTTCTGAATTTTACTATTCAAGTATTTTTTATTTTATTGGTGGGAAAAACTAAAGTTTACTAAAGTGTCCAAAATCACAAGCAAATAAGGGGTGGAGCCAAGGCTTGAACCCAGGTTTTCTGATTCCTGGATAAAAAAAAGTTTATTCTACATCGTTTTATTTCCTTCTGTCATAGCAATAAGAACATCCCTGGCTTGGTCTGCCTTTAGTTCCTTCTATCTCTATGGTCTCTTTGATGCAAACATTTTCCCCAAACTACTAGAATAGGGATCTGTCAGAAAGGAAAGCAAGTTTGCCAAGTGGCCATAGGCACTGTGGCACAAAATCACAGAATTATAAGTGGAGAACTAGAAGGAATCATAGACTTCATCCAGTCCAACATCTTATTTACAGTTGGAAAAACTAAGGCCCAGGAAAATTAAGTGTACACAGTTAAGTATCAGAAATAAGATCTGAACTTAGGTCCTAGAATTGTACATTCAGTGTTGTCTCCATTCTACCATGCACTATACTGCCTACCAATAAGAGATCAGGCAAAATGTTTTCCCTGGCATGCTGACAAAAGTTCAGGAAGTTGAGACCCTAAGAGCCTAGTACTGGACACAGTTTTTCAGTAATGGTTCTTCAGTTTCTAGTCATACCTTGCTCTTGTCATGTAGATAGAGCTCTTCACTGGTATCTCCAAAATGACAAATAAGATAATGTACATAAAGCACTTTACAAATTTTAAAAGGAAAACATAAACACTACTATGCCAGGGTAAATAGAGGAAGATCTCCAGCATACTATGGGGAATTAGTAGTTAAAGTACCAGGGTTTGAGTCAATAAGACCTGAGTTCAAATTCAGCCTCAAACACTTGCTAGTTATGTAAACCTGAGCAAGTTACATAACCTCGGTTGCCTCAGTTTCCTCAACTATAAAATGGGGGGAAAACAATGATACCTACCTCCCTTGATTGTTGTGAGGATCAAATGAAATAATAATTGTAAAGCACTTAGTACAGTGCCTGACACATAGTAAGCATTATATAAATTTTAGTTTTACTATTGTTATTATTATTGAAATGGTGAAGCACAGATATGTTCTATGTTGTTGGAAGAAACATCTAAATGGATGAAGTCACAGAACCATTTGAGTCTTGGAACCTCTTACTTTGAAAAGTTTCCATAATGCCTTAGGCAGGAAACTGAAACAACTGGTTTTATCTATACACAACCTGATTGGTCTCATGTCCTACACTCTCCTATTGATGATTTTAACTCTAGTCCACCATACTTGAATCTCAATATTTTCACACCCTACAGAGCTCTCCTTCCTGATTTTTAAAAGAGTTGTAGAGTTCTCCAGTCTCCATGTTTTATCCATGGTTTTCATTTACTTATACTTGGCTCCTGTTTCAATCCTTCCCCGCCAGGGGTGTTCCCCTCTAGAGTCAACTCCATCTTTCCCAACTACAACTATAAATACTCTTATCATTACTACTACCCCTTCCCTTGAAGAGTAGCTCTCCCTTGGGGCAACCATGGAAGTCCCCCAGCACTTATAGGCTCATCCCAAAATCTTAAGTTTTCTCCAAACCAAATATGGTATGTTAAGTTAAGATTGAAACTTCCAGCCCTAAATTTCCCATCCCTGGTTCCTGGAAGGATGGGGAAGGAAAGTGATGGGGATGCTGATAAGCAACATGGGACTTTTCAGCTCTCCCTGCAAAGAGTCAAGCTTAATTGTGATTTTAAGAAAGTTTGAATCTCATTTTCTCCAGCTATAACCTCCCCTAGATCTCTCTACTTCCATATCTCACTGACTATAATCTCAATGTACATTAGTACCAAGATCACTAAGTCAGGGGGAACAAGGTAAGAGCAGTGATTGCTAATCTCAGGCAAAAAGACACTGTCTACTTCTCATGCTCAATGGGTCACTAGTTTCCTAAATCCTCTGGGAAGAAAAAAAAAATTCATGAACACTGAGCAGTGATTGACACCTTCATTTTCTTGACACCAGGGAATCACCTGCAATGATTAGCAGATGCTACAATAGATCAATCTGTCATGGCCCCATCCTCCACTTCCTGATTTGAATGATTTCTGTCAATCAATCAAGAACATTTTTAAAACACTTAGTATATTACAGGCATTGTGTTGGGTATTGTCTTTGGGTTTTAAAACCTTCAAAGGAAAAGGATTTCACAATTTTTCTTAGTCATCCACTCCAGTGTCTTACACCCTTTCCAGACAGGAAGTTTTCCCTTTTGTCTAACCGAAATCCTTTTGGTCAATCTTCCCACTGAAGAGTAAGTCTATTTCCTCTTCTGCGCACTGGAAAATAGAAGTAACATAATAAGGGCAGGAGATATGAGTCCTGCCTACGAAACCTATAATCAGATCCTCTCTGGTTTTGCATTTCTTTATCTCTTAAATGGCAATAATAGGAATACTTTGCACTATCTACTTTTCAGGTTATTGTGAGGAAATTTCCTTATAAAGCATGAATTGTTAATGTTGTTAACTCATCATCCTCTGGGGGAAAAAAATCTTTCTTTGACGTAAAAATGGTTACTTAGATTCCTCCACCTTCTGTTTCCAAGCTTACGCACTCTTCCCTAGGATTTTCATAGCATTTATTGTCATTTATATTAATAATGTTTTTAAACACCAGGTGGTGCTGCTGGTCAATAACCTGATTCTACTCAACAGAAATGATTAGACTGTGATGGATTTGGCCTCTTTTCGACAATGAAAATTCAGGCCAATTCCGATAGACTTGTGATGGAGAGAGCCATCTGCATCCAGAGAGAGGCCAATGGGGAACAAATGTAGATCACAACATAGTATTTTCACCTTTTGTTGTTGTTTGTTTGCTTGCTTTATTTTTCTCATTTTTTTTTCCTTTTTTGATCTGATTTGTCTTATACAGCATGATAAATATGGAAATATGTTTAGAAGAATCACATATGTTTAACATATATGGTATTACTTGCAGCCTAGGAGAGAAGGGAGGGAGAAAAATTTGGAACACAAGGTTTTGCAAAGGTGAATGCCAAAATCCATCTTTGCATGTATTTTGAAAAATGAAATGCTATTATTATCTGTATTAAAAAATGATCAGGATATGGGAAATGGATTGCTTTTCTTCTTGGTTATGTATCCCATACAACTAAGTGGAAATATTAGGAAAACACCAAGATCACTACATTTTTAGAAAATAGGAAACCTACTATTCAAAAGCTCTGTCTCTGGGTGGTCCTTCCTACTAATTAGTCTAAGATAGGGTACTTAGCATTTAATGTGTCATAAATTTGGAAATCTGAGGAAACCCAGAGACTTCTTTTCAGACTACTGGTTTTAAATACATAAAATTAAATATACAGACAAATTTTAAAATAATTATACTAAAATGTAGTTATCAAAATCTTTATAAAAAATAAGGTCATCTTTTGAGTACGTGCAAGTCTGGGGGGTCCTGTAGAAGCTTCCTACATTGCCCATATTAATCCCCCAGAGAGTATCCCAGGTTTCAAGGGAATCAAGTATATCTGATTTACTCTGCCCTTTAACCCCTCACATATAGAATTGCCAATAAAAAGTTCCAAGATCTAAAAATATTGGGCCCCAGATTAAACACTCTTGGTCTAAGGGATGTTGTCAGTGTAAATACAATCAGAACCAGCTCACTGGCAAAATAGCATCTTTTCCCTGAATTTTCTAATATACTATCATTGAAGTTGACATCCCAAAAGAATGGCCAAGTTTGCTCAAATATTGACTATAGTATTTAACTCTCTCCATAGAGACAATTAAAACAAAACCATACATAGGCAGCTAATATTTGTTTATATTACTAAAAGTTCTTCCAACTCAGGTGTCTGGTTTTTTAAAAAAATATATTTTGATAACTGTATTTCAATATAATGGGTTTTCTAACCCTAAATCCTGTGTGTATATATGTGTTTTTGTTTAAAAACATTGTTGAGAAGTGGCGTAGGGTAGATTGCTAAAGGGATTCCCAATAAATACAAAGAAGGTTAAGAAATCTAGGTATAAACCGGAAGTCTCCAAATACTATATGTCCCAAAGTTTTATAAATGATAGTTTTATTTGTTTAGTTCTTGGCTACTGTTCCTCCTGTGAGAAGGCAAAAGAACAAAGTTCCTAAATGATATTTGACTCATGCCATCCAATAGGGTTTATCATTAAACCAAGATTCAGGAACTCTGGAGATATAACTTACTTAGCTTCTCGTCCCAGCATGGGTCAATGACTCAGGACCCAAGGCACATGTATGAATAGAGTATGTGGTAGAAGTAGTTTAGCACACTATAAAAAATTATCCTCACCTGCTCTTGGGCTTGGAGTCAAGAAGACCTGAGTTTGAATTTGACCAGCTGTGTGACACCGGGCATGTCATTTCATTTTTGCTTACTTCAGTTTTCTCAATTGTAAAAAAGAGAATAATAGTATCTACTTCCCAGCATTGTTGTCAGGTTCAAATAAGGAATATAATAAATGTTTAGTAAATGACTATTTCCATGTTTTCTCCTGCTCTGAAGGACAAAAGGGTCAAAATGAATATCCATTTAGCTGATCAGGCCATGCTCCATGTATAATTTCTAAGTCAATGCTTTTCTAGACATGGTCTTACATGAAAGTGACCAATCACTGGATCGTATTACATCTTATTCATGGAGTAAAAGAAAAAGACTCTGGCAATTCTCATCAAGAAGTATGTGCTGCTTACTTCACATTAATGATATCATATTGCTTGCCTTGAAAAGGGTGAAATAGGGGCTAGGTAGAGAGAATTTAGAACTCAAAAATTTTAAAAGCTAAATGTTAAAATGGTTAAAAGAGAAGAGGAAAAGGAAGAAAGGAGGAGGAGGAGGAGGAGGAGGAGGAGGAGGAGGAGGAGGAGGAGGAGGAGGAGGAGGAGGAGGAGGAGGAGGAGGAGGAGGAGGAGGAGGAGGAGGAGGAGAAAACTATGCTGCCATTTCACCCTGGTATCCCTTCCCTTGATTCTTTCAGTTCCCATTTCCCATATCCAAGAAGTATGTCATAGTCTTTCTGTCCCTCTAAATCCTAAATCTCATTCATGTGCCTTTCCAGGTTGCCAGTTTTATCACTTCTGTTCGTATATTCTTTTCTTAATCATTACCAGGCAGCCAAAACCCAGATAATCTACACATGATAAGTCAATCAATAAACATTTATTGAATGCCTACTGTGTGCCAGGCACTACTATGCTCTAGAGAAAAAAAAGACAATCATTGCCCTCAAGGAGCTAAACAATCTAATAGGAGAGAGCAGACACACAACTATATACAAATGAACTTTAAGGATAAATTGACAAACATGAAAACATAAACAAGGATAAATTGGAAATAATCAACGGAGGGAAGGCACTAGAATTAGAGGGAATAAAGAAAGGTTTCCTGTTGAAGGCAGGATGTTAATTAGAATTTAAAGGAAACCAGAGAAGCCAGGAGGCAGAGAAGAGGAAGAAGAGTATCCCAGAAATGCAAAACAGTCATTGAAAATGCCCAGAATTGGGAAATGGAATGTCTTGTTCAAGGAATAGCTTGGATCAAAGAGTACATGGGAGGGGAGAATGAAAGGTAAAAGAAGTTTGGAAAGATTGAGGGGGAGGTGAAGGGTGAGGTGTGCATATCATGAAGGACTTTGAACACGAAAAAGAAATTTGTATTTTATTCTGGAGACGTTAGAGAGCCAGTACAATTCAGTGAGCACCACAGTCAGATCTGCATTTAGGAAGATTACTTTGTAGGCTGTGTATTTCTTTTCCCTTTCTAGTTAAGTCCTAAGCTCGTTGAAGTCAAGATTCCTATTATAGGGAACTCCACCAAGGCTGATGAAGTGTGTGAGATTCCTGGTTCATAGATAGTTAAAAGGATTCAAAGAAATTCTCGTATAGTCACAAAATCACTGACAGATTAGTCTCAAAGAGAGTAGCAATTAGAAAGAATTTGGGAGAGTTTCCTATACTAAATTTTGGGACTTCAGCTAGCAAGCTAACAGCCTACAGGGTTGTAAAATGTAAAAGAAATAAAGAAACACTCAAGAGATCTTTTAGCAAGGTATTGTTATTTAGAGAAGGTGATAAGTCAGGCGATAAGTTAGAGAAGATAAGTCAGGATGTAGCTTTTACAAAAAGACAAATAAGTCAGGATAACAGATTTATTGGAGACAAGGAGCAACAGATAAGAGATTTTGTTGCTCCTCAATCCTTAGCTAGATTTGCAGTTTTGCTGGGCTCTGACCCACCATCTGCCCCCTTCCTATCTTTGGGGAGAGGAAATTCTAGGGACAAGAGCTAGGGACCAATCACTAGTACAGGATCAGCAGTGTGGTGGAATAGAGTACTGAAGTTGGGATCAGAAAACTTTGGCTTGAGTCCTGTCTGTCAATCACTAATTGTGTGAATATAGACACTAAACACCCTCTGAGATTCAGTTTCTACACCTGAAAAATGAAGTTAAAGATGCTCACAACTGAGTTCCTTCGAGGTGGAGGATGGGGGTGGAGTAGCTATGAAGATCACTATACAGTTCTTTATAAATGTAAGCTATCAATATATAAGAAAGACATTGACCTAGGGAGAGGTAAAGAAATACAAGTTCAAGTTTGCCAGTTACACCCAAGACTCTAGCTGTTGCTAAATGTCTTATTGACTTTATAGAGGTGGCAAGGTAATCTAAATGGCTTTGGAGAGAGCTGCCAGATCTAATGGGAATTGTAAAGAATTTACTCATCCTAAATAGCCAATCAGGCCTGGAGGGATTTCCACTGAGGGGAAATGAGGAAACTTCACCTGAGAAGCTCTTTTCTGGGTCCAAACTGAGCCTGACACTCTTAAAGCTGAAAATAAGGGTCAGTTGGCCCTAGGAGTGGGGTAAGTTTGCAAAAGAATAGTAACACTCTTTTTCAGCAAAAGGAAGTCCAATTGGAGGCACCACAGTGAAGCAACTACTCATTTTTTTAGAGCCCCAAACATGAAACAGCTATCCAGATCAAGTAGATCCTCTTGGAACCACAACAGACTAGGGAGAAACACATTTAATTCCTAGGTAACCGAGCTGGGAGGTGTTCTAGTCAGAGCCAGAACTAGCATAAGACAACTAAAACCTTGCCCCAGATGACAAACTGGGCTGAGATGCTTCTTCCTCCCTTCTACAGTACACTAGCCACACAGCAGCCCAATTTCCCTTGCTTGGGGTCTTACACCTGGGAATAGGGTACAGAAATCAACAAGGAATTGATTGAACAGTAGTCAATGCTTTCCCCTCTCCTCTCAACTCTTAAGTCATTTAGAAACATGAGAGTAATAATATTTGTACCATCTATCTCAGTGAATGGTGGAGAAGAAAATTCTTTGTCAATTATAAAGTGCTATTTCCATATGAGGTGCTATACCCTCTGTAGGTGTCCCAAATCCCAATGTAGTACTGAAGAATAATACCGGTAGGGGAAAAAAAATCATACAGAATCATGGAGGGGACAAGAAAGATTGACCCAGTTTCATGAGTAATAGTAAACATTTTTCAAGTTCATCTAGTCCCTCTTATTCATTTTAGACATCAGAAAACTCAGGCCCAGAATGATGAATTATTGACTTGCTCAGTTTTGCCTGGTTTCTTAGGAAATCAGACTTAGACTCAGGATGCCTGGGATCTTCTGCTCTTGGTTCTACAATTCCTGACTAGTCAAACTCAAATTAATGTCCTTGTGAGTCAATCTGTCCCAGGCAACCTTCTCCTTTGGTTGTTTTGGTATTCATTATCTGAATAAGAAGAGAGCCTCTGTCCATCACAGAAGTTCAAAAAGTATTTGTTTGGTAAGGGAAAGTGAATAAGTGATCAAACACCAATCAGAGGGTAATTATTTACACTGTTTATTAAGCATCTGACAGAAAGAAATTTAAAATTAAAGAAATTTGTTACCAGAAGAGAAAATGAAGTGAATCGTGAAGTTAGAAGTTCCAACTTGGACTTTGAAAAATCATAGGAGAAAGCTGGTGATAGGTAGGAAGTCTCTTTATTACTAGGTTTGAAAACAGTCCCACTCTGTTGCTTTATAGAGGCAATCTTGGGTTCTAATAAATTGGAAGTGGGTAAGGGCAGGGAACATGCATTTATTATGAACAAACACTTAATAAAGTGCCAAGCACTTTACAAATATTCTCTCAGTTAATCCTCACACAACTATGAGAGGTAAGTGCTATTATTATCTCAATATTTCAGTTGTTTAGAGACAGAGAATTATATAGTTTAATAAGTAAATGAAATTGAATTTGAACTCAGATCTTTCTGATGCCTGGTCCATCACATTATCTACTATGCTACCTAATTGCCTTTATAAATGTTTCAAATAAATATCTGGTGATGATTAAATTGAAAATCCTAGAATCCTTAGTGATAATAGGATATCTATAATCCCTTAAGTCTTTCTTCCTGACTCAAAGCAAGTTTAATATAAACTACACCACACACAAAAGTATTTCTCTTTAAGCTCTCTAGGAAAATAGACCATTGTTGTTCAGTTTTTTTTCCACTTATGACTAAGTCTTTGTGATCCCATTTGAGGCTTTCTTAGCAAAGATATTGGAGTGGCTTGACCTTTCCTTCTCTAGCTCACTTGAAAGATAAAGAAACCGAGGCAAACTGAAATAAGTGACTTCCCCAGGATCACACAGCTAGTGTCAGATGCCAAATTTGAACTCAGGAAGATGATTCTTAATTAAAGTATTAATTAAGTGCTTATTATGTGCTAAGTAGCATTTGTTAAATGCTAAACACTAGGGCTAATTCCAGGTCAGAAGCAATTGGCATGGAAATTTGTAGATGTTTTTAAACACACAAATACATACACATGTGTATAAAAGAACACGTGTGTATAGATATAGGTTGTATACACACATGTATATATGATGAGCAACTAGGAAATGTGGAGAGAGCACCAGCTCTGGAGTCGGGAAGACTCATCATCCTGACTTGAAATCTGGCCTCAGATACTTACTAGCTGTGTGATTCTAGACAAGTCACTTGATTCTATTTGCCTCGGTTTCTTCATCTGTTAAATAAGCTGGAGAAGGAAATAGTGAACCTCTCCAGTATCTTTGCCAAAAAAAACCCAAATAGGAGTCACAAGAGTCAGATACAATTGAAAATGACTAAATGACAACAACAAATATGTATATGGAATGATTTGCCATGGAATATCTATTTCCTACTTAATCCCAATTTGGATTTTTGTTCTATGATTTGCACTTCCTGGTTTACTAAATAGAGAATGTACTGGATAGAGATTTGAGCTGCATTCATCTTAACTATGTTTCTCCCAAATCCCCCATGGAGGACCTGGAAGCTAGCCCAAATACAAGATGCATGATGGCATGAGAGATAAGAGACCTAGCCAGAGGAAGAATTCTGATACAAACTGGTTGTAATTCTGGACAAGACAACTAATCTCTCAGTACATTAGACAGATCTCTAAGGATATAATTTGTGGAGAAGCTGCTACTCTGTCTTAATAGGGGAGTTTCCTGATTTGGGAGTGCCCTCTTGCCAGTGAAATTTCAGGTCCAAAGCCCCTCTCTCCCTGTGCTACAATATAATACCTACTTCTCGAATTTCAGCAGAATGAGCTGAGCAATAGCAAGTTCCCGTCTCTCCTTCCCAATGACAGAGAACCTAGAGAAAATTCCCAGGGATTTTTCCTAGTGGCTTAGCATCTACATAACAAGTATCTTCATGATATTGTTTAGTTGTGTCCTACTCTTCATGATCCAATTTGGGTTGCCTTGACAAAGACACTGCAATGAGTGGTTTGCCATTTCCTTCTCCAGCTCATTTGACAGATGAGGAAACTGAGGCAGAGTTAAATGACTTGCCCAGGATCACACCACTAGTAAGTGTCTGAGGTCAGATTTGAACTTAGAAAGACACTTTCTGACTCCAAGTCCAGCATCCTCTCTATTCCACCACCTAGCTATCAGATTTCTTAAAACAGAACAAAACAGCCCTTACTGAAGGTCAAACTGCAGACAAATAATAGTCAGGACCTTAGATATCATCAGAATTATTACCAAGAATTGAAAAAAACAGAAAAAATAGATATATGGGAGAAGAGTGGAAGAGCCCCAAAGAATAGGGAGAGACCTATGCTTTGTTGTCTACAAGGTCTACAAAACAAAAGGTTCCTCTAGGTCTCTAAGAAGCTTCATACGTCCTCACTGGCAAATTCAAAATTGAGAAATTCCCAGAGCCCCAGGAAGGGGAGAAATAAACAGAAATGTAGCAGGGTCACCCAAGGAAATCCACAGTCAACAGCAGAAAGAAGAGAAATGAGAAAGAGAGAGAGAGAAGAGAGAGAGAGAGAGAAGGAAGGAAGAAAGGAAGGAAGGAAGGAAAGAAGGAAGGAAGGAAGAAGAAAAAAGGAAGGAAGGAAGAAAAAAGGAAGGAAGAAGAAAAAAGAAAGAAAGAGTGAAAGAGAGAAAGGAAGGAAGGAAGGAAGAAAAATGAAAGAAAGGAAGAAAGAAGGAAGGAAGGGGAGAAAGAGAGAGAGAGAAGAAAGAAAGAGAGAGGAGAAAGAGAAAGAAAGAAAGAAAGAAAGAAAGAAAGAAAAGAAGAAAGAAGAAAGAAAAAAGAAAGAAGAAAGAAAGAAAAGAAAGGAAGGAAGGAAGGAAGGAGGAAGGAAGGAAGGAAGGAAGGAAGGAAAGAAGGAAGGAAGGAAGAGGGAAAGAGAAAGAAAGGAAGAAAGAGAGGGAAAGAGAAAAAGAGAGAGAGGGAAAGAGAGATAGAGAGAGGGAGTGAGAAAGAGAAAGAAAAAGAAAGGAAGGAAGAAAAAAGAAAGAAAGAGGAAAGAGAAAGAAAAAGAAAGAAGAAAGAAAGAAAGAAAGAAAGAAAGAAAGAAAGAAAGAAGAGAAAGAAAGAAAGAAAGAAAAAGAGGGAAAGAGAAAAAGAGAGAGAGGGAGAGAGAAAAAGAGAGAGAGAGAAAGAAGAAAGAAAAAAGGAAAGAAGAAAGAAGAAAGGAAGAAGGAAGAAAAAAGAAAGAAAGAGGGGAAAAGGGAAAGAGAGAAGGAAAGAGAGAGGGAAAGAGAGAAAGAGAAAGGGAGAGAAAGAGAAAGAAAGAAAGAAAGAAAAGAAGGAAGGAAGGAAGAGAAAAAAGAAAGAAAAGAAGGGAGGGAGGGAAGGAGGGAGGGAGGAAAGAAGGAAGGAAGGAAGGAAGGAAGGAAGGAAGGAAGGAAGGAAGGAAGGAAGGAAGGAAGGAAGGAAGGAAGGAAGGAAGAAAAAAGAAAGAAAGAAAAAGAAAGAAGAAAGAAAAAAGGAAGGAAGGGAGGAAGAAAGAAAGAAAAACCCTTACTACCTGTGTGACCAGGAACAAGTCACTTAACCCCAATTGCCTCACCAAACAAACAAACAAACAAACAAAAAATCAAACATATAACCAAAAAAAAAAAACAAAAACAAAAACACATCTCCTTCTTTGAAGGAGACTTACTAAGGTTGAGGAAGAACCATCATAGGTCCAAAAGACTAAGGTTAATCTGAGAATCTTTAAGGAGCCTACATTCCATGTCTAACTACCCTTTCAATTATATGTGACTAAAAAGTCTCTTAGAATTTCCAAGAGGATGACTGGACAGACCCTCCTTCACCAACCCTATATTCTATATATCTGCTTTTCATTCTTTGGCCTTATTACATTAGCAGAATGTGGCCAAGCTTCACAGCCAAAAATTAAGGAAATAGAACTGGAAGTATGACATAATCATTGGTCAGGCAAAACCAGAAAATGAGGAGAGACCATGAAAGGTCATGGAACAGATGCTTTGTGCATCATGGAACTCTCTGGCAGGCTAGTGAAGTCAATGGGCCCCCTTTAATGCTCTTTAATGCAAAAAATAAAATATATCGAATTACATACAATACTAATAATGTTGAAGTACAGTTATTTTTTTTTTAATTCATGGACTCTAGGTTAAGAAACCCTCTTCCAAAGGGACAGAGAAAAGAAAATAATGATGGAGCAAAGATTCCTTGTCTGATCTTCTATTGCCTATATCCCCTTACTCCACTACTGATGAATAAACTGGTGTTTATTGTACTCTCTCTTATTCTGAAGCAGAGGGAAAGCAACTCCAGAGGCTCAGCAACAAAACTGTATTTTTCCTAGAATTCTTTAATTTGGAGCATATCTGTAGACTGATTAAAAGTGGCCAAAGTTTGTAGGTGAAGTAAAATTTCTACTATGTTTTGTTTTACTGCTCTGATCAAGTCCAAGTCTAACGGTAAAAATACTTACGTGCCATTATTGCATACTCATGTGGGTAGACATGCTCAAGGAAATAGAGAAGATTCTAAGAAGAAAGCTTTCCAGGCAGGGGAGGGTTCAGAACTGTTCTGACTGGACAAAGCTAGACTAACTACAACCCTTGACTAACAACATGAACATGGTCATGCAAAGAGAGGCAAAAAAAGAGGTAGAAAATTATCTATTTTCTGAGAATCATAAAGAGTTTGGCAGATACACATAGGAAATAAACTGACATTGGAATTAGAGATCCTCAGAGCAGTTCTTATATCCTTCCGTATAGCTTTTAGCTTTTTTGGACCTCAATTTCCTCACCTGAAAAATAAGGTAGATAACCTGTCTCTCAGGTGCTTTTCAGCTCTAAAATAGCCTATGTGATCTTCCTTGGAGTTCCCTCTAGTGGTAATAGGAATACATAACCAACCTGGTAATTGAGCAACTTACTCAAAGTATGCTGGTAAATATTTAACTGACTTTCCAAAAATATATACCTACACTCACACAACTACCACACACTTTTAAGTTTAATCTGTATTATTAACATTTTCCCATAACTTTCTGAAGTCCAGGCAAGCAACAAAATGATAAATCAAATCCTGATTTTTATCATCTGCTGATCTCCAAAGAGAAAATGTTCATATTGAAAATTTAATAAGAAGCTAAGTCCAGCTGACTACAGCACACTTCTGTGCCTTGTAATCCATGGGGAAGTCGTTTTTCCTCTTGTGCTGCAGTATCCTCATCTATAAAATAGATATAAAAATGCATACATGATCTGCTCAATTTGGATTGTTGACTTCCCTAGGAAAGTGTTTTGTAAATCTCAGAGCACTATATAAATGTGAATTACCATAATTATTTACCAAACATTTATTAAGCACTTACTACATGCCAAGCACTGTGTTAAGAATTCAAGTCTTTGCTTTGTTGATCATTCATTGTTCATACAAATTAGGGGTGAAGACAAAGCTTAAATGAGTCTCCTTGGTTAATTATGCCTCTTTATTATGAGTATTCCAATATGGTGCAACTATAATTAGAATCAGAGAACCTGGGGACAAATCCCAGATCACCTTGCCTTTATGAGTCTGTTTCCTTCTTGGAAAAATGAATCCGTTGAGCTTTGGCATTGGGGTAAGAATCCTGGGCATGGAATCAAAAGGAGTTTTACTTAAATTTACCCTCTGCTACTTAGCTATGCATTATCAAGCAAATCGCCTCTCTGGGCCTCAGATTCCAGAACAGGGAAACAAAGGGTTTCAACATGTGAGATGAACCCTAAGGTTCTTTCCATTTCTATAATCCTTTATTATAAAAATGAGCAATTCTAAGGATTTCTTTCTTTTGTGGCGTTTAGTCACAAAATATAATGTGTCTAATAGTATCTGAGGCAGATTTGAACTCTGCTCCTCCTGACTCTAACCAAACCCAGTGCTCTATTTACCCACGCCAGTTAGCTCTCTCTAAGAGTTTCTGTAAACTAATGAAGAATGAAATGAAAGTACCAGAAAAACGATGTAAACAACAATGTAAAAACCAACTTTATAAACTATAACAACTATGAACATACATATATGTAATACATTTCTTATTAATTGACTATGATATATTGACTATTTAGGATTCCACAGGCTCAATGATGTAACACTATCTACTATAGAGAAGTAATGGATTTAGGGTATGGAATGAGACATATATGCATATATATGTGTGTGTGTGTATGTATATGTATATACATATATATAATGTGTGTATTCATATATTTATGTGTTCAGCCTTTTGGGGAAAATCATCTTACTTAATTATACACATATGCTATAAGAAAATTTCTTTTTTTTTTTTTTAGTAGAAAGGGAGGCATAGAAAATGGGTTTCTGTTCATTAAAATAAATGGATGTAAAGAGACCTTTCGGTTGGAGCTGATATGCAAATGTTTATAAAGTAAAAACAAAATATATCTATGGAACTGAAAGCCTAAGGCACTTCTTCCCTGAACTATTGCAATAGTCCCCTCTAACTGGTTTCTCCTGCCTCTGATTTCTCCATGCTCCAGTGGTCAGCTTTCTCTGTCCCAGTCATTAGGTCTGACCATATTACCCATTTGCTCAAAGAGTTCCATTGACTTTCTGTTTTCTCCAGAATTCAATACAAATTCTTCTCTTTAGTATTTAAAGTTCTTTATAACTTTCCAGCCTTCTTAGATTTCATTCTCCTATATAATCTAACTATACAGGAGGCCTCTATGTAGCTTTTCTAACAACACTCTCTATCCCTGGTCTGCATCTGCTCCTTTGCATTTGTTGTATCCTGGATACTGTTCTTTCTTTTAAGCCTTTTAGTCTCCTGCCTTACTTTAAGACTCATTCCAAACCCTACTTTCTGGAGGAGAACTTTCCTGGTCCCAATAACTGCTAAGGCTTTCCCTTCTCATATCACTTTCCATCTTACAGTAGAGTAGAGCACTTAGTTTGGAATCAGAAAGACTCGTCTTTATGAGTCCAAATCCTGTCTCAGACACTTACTAGACACTGGGCAAATTACTTAATGCTGTTTGCTTCAGTTTGGTAATGGCAGACCACTCTAATACCTTTGCTAAGAAAACACCAAATGGAGTCATAGAGAGTCAGACATGACTAAAGACTGAACAATTCTGTATATGTCAATGTTGTATGTATAGTTATTGTATCATATATATTATTTATGTGTATAGTTAAGATGATTTCTTCCAATGGCTGGTTATACTAATATATAAAATATATACATATATACACACATGTAAATAATACATATGTATGTGCCTATGTGTGTAATGTATATTATATATGTATATTGTGTGTATTTTCATATTGTCTTTCTCATTAGAACAAGGATTTGCTTTGGTTGCTTTTGCCCTTTTCTGTATCACTAGTATTTAGCACAATTCTTGGCACATAGTAAGTGCTTGATAAATGCTTAGCAACTCATTGACTCCTGGCTATGCCCTAATCCCTATTCCCTATAGCTCTACTTTCTGTTCTAGGGTCTCCTGATTATTCATTAAAACTTATTCATACTTGAAGAGAGAAAGGACCACAAAGTATCATTTACCTTTGGCCAAAATCTCTCAAGCCCTGACCTAGTAGGAAGCAAAGCCATGGTTCCTTTCCACAGTGAAAGAGAAAGAGGAGAGCTGAAGAATCCATACAACTTTGTTTTCAGCAGTAGCCAGAAGCAGTCTAAGCTCTCCATCCTCCCTCTTGGCCAAGTGCCCATCTCCCAGAACGGAGGCAATCTTTCCTGCCCAGTTTACTGGAAAGGGCTCAGAACTTCAAGCACAGTGCTTAGGATACAGGGAAATCAAGGCAATGGGAGATTATTTTTTTGTCTTGAAAGAAGACTTGGTAATAGTTGTGATAGACACACAGACAGATCAGATGAATAGATGGATAGTCAGATAGATAGATATTTTCAAGTCCTTACAGGACTTTCTAGAGAAAGAGAAATTAGGCTAGTCCTAGATTCATCCCCAAAAGGCAGACATGGAGTAGGGAGGGTTTTTATTTCAGCTTAATATAAGAAAAAAAGCTTTTGAATTGCTATTCAAAAATAGAATGGGGTATAGGGGATCTGTCTTCTAGTAATTTCCCATCTATTCCCCCCACCCCACTTTCTGTACATGTTGTAAATGGAAAGACCGAACTTGATGACTTCCAAGCTTCCTTTTAACATTAAGGTTCTGTAGGTCATAAGAACTGCAAACAAAAAAAAAAAAAAAAAAAGAGGGAAGGTAAAAGAAGCTTACTCTAGCAGATTTTAAAATGTCTTAAAAGATAATCATTGGGAAATAGCATGCTATAGAGGAAACAACTCCAGCTTAGGAATCAGAAAGAGGGTTGAATGTCCAACTGAGAAGCTTATAATAATAGCTGGGATTTATTTAAGGTTTTTTGAGCAATTTCCAATTATCTCAATGTTATCCTCACAGCAGCTCTAATACATAGGTAGGTGCTGTTATTATTTCTATTTACAGTTAAGGAAACTGAGGCCTCAAGAGGTTAAGTAAGTATATGATGCCATATTTGAATTCAGACCTTTCTGATTCTAGTTTGTTGTTCATTCACTTCAGTCATGTCTGACTCTTCATGACTCCATTTGGGGTTTTCTTGGCAAAAATACTAGAGTGGTTTACTATTTCCTTTTCATCTCATTTTATAGATGAAGAAACTAAGGCAAATAGGGTAAGTGACTTACACAGGGTCTAATAGCTAGTAAATGTTGGAGGCTGAATTTTAAATAAGTTCTCACTGTCTGCAGACCCAGTGCTCTATCTACTTGTATCCATTTGTAAAATGAGGAAATTACATAAGATGGTTTCTGTGATTCCTTTGGGCTCTAAACCCCCAATTCTGTGAATACAAAAATAATTTGTTTCTGAGAGGGAAATAAGAGAAACAGATTAAGGAAGATGATGAAATTTAATTCTTGATGTGTTAGATTCTATGGTCCTGTCTATGGTCTCACAGATCATTCCATATATCTGGAGGTGTTCCACTTCCATTTACTATATTTCTACTTGACAAATGGGGTCCCAAAATCAGACAGAACAATAAAGCATGCTACATTTGCCCAAACACACCTAAGCTTTTGGTTTGCCCTCTAATGGCCAAAGCACGTTACTACTTCCCTATATTTTCCCCACTTGCACCAAGGTTAAGCTTGGTTTGGAGTTGAAAAGGCATTAGAAATCATATAATAAAACCTCCTAATTTTACAGAGACAACCATTAAAGCCTGGAGAGGTGAAGTACTTTGACAAAAGTCACTCGAGTTAATAGATAGCAAAGCTGGTATTATAATGTAGGTCATTTGGTTTAAAAAATCCCCGAAAGTTTTTGGCAGTTTCCCTACAAGGAAGAAAGGAATCTTTTTATGTCTTAGAAGCTCTGACTGTGTGTCAATGACCATTCTCCTCTTGGACTCTTCAGCTTATACTTAGAGGCCAATGTCAAGGTTAACACTTCCTTAGCATACATTCCTAGCCTGCCCACCTATAGAAAACTCTGCCTCCCAATTATTCCTGAACCCTCACAGCATCAAATAAAGTAAAGGAAAGTAGGTGACCCAGGACTTGCAAGAAGTTTCAGTCCATCTGATGCTGTGAGGGTTCAGGAACAACCAGAAGGCAAAGTTTTAATATATTAATAAATTGAATAATTGCAGATTCTTATATTACACTCACATTTAGGTCAATGGAAATGTATGATGAAAAGGAACAGTGACACCTATTTCTTCTTTTTTTTCATTTAAGAATATTTTATTTTTCAAATTACATGTAAAGATCGTTTCCAATGTTCACTTTTTTAATTCAAGCTTTTTATTTTAAAAATATATACATGGATAATTTTTGACATTCACCCCTACAAAACCCTGTGTCTAATTTTTCCCTTCTCTTCCCTCATCCCCTCCCCCAGTTGACAAGTGATCCAATATATGTTGAACATGTGCCATTCCTCTATACATATTTCCACAAATGTCATGCTGCACAAGAAAAATCAGAACAAAAAGAAAAAAATGAGAAAGAAAACAAAATGCAAGCAAACAACAACAAAAAGAGTGAAAATCCTATGTCATGGTCCACAATCAATTCCCACTGTCCTCTCTCTGTGTGCAGATGGCTTTTTTCATCACAAGACCATTGGAACTGATTTGAATCACCTTATTATTGATGAGAGATATGTTCATCAGAATTAGTCATTGTATAATCTTCCTGTTGCCCAGTATAATGATCTCCTGGTTCTGCTAGTTTCACTTAGTATTAATTTATGTAAGTCTCTCCAGGCCTCTCTGAAATCATCCTGCTGATCATTTCTTATTGAACGATAATATTTCATAATATTCACATACCATAACTTGTTAAGCCATTCTCCAACTGATGGGCATACACTGTTTCCAGGTTTTTGCCATTACAAAAAGGGCTGCCACAAAGATTTTTGCACACATGGATCCCTTTCCCTCCATCTCCTTAGGATACAAGCCCAGTAGAAACACTGATGGATCAAAGGATATGAACAATTTGAAAGCCCTTTGGATGTAGTTCCAAATTGCTCTCCAGAGTGATTGAATCAGTTCACAACTCCACCAACAATGTATTAGTGTCCCAGTTTTCCCACATCTCTTCCAACATTCCTCATTATCTTTTCCTGTCATTTTAGTCAATCTAAGAGGTGTGTAGTGTATTGCAGGAGCAATGTGCTAGTGACTGCTGGGGGATCTAATTCTGACCAGCAGAATAGAACCCTTCATGTGAGAGGATGATAATAATATAAGAAGATGGAGAGGCAATTGCATTCTCTGACCTCTCTCCTCTTCCTTCTGCCTCTGATTTATTTCATTTCTAATTCACAAGCAACATCTGCTTCAATAAAGGCTGATTTGCAATTCCTTCAAGTGTGTTATGATTCACAGCTGTGGGAGCTTTCAGAGAACTAACTTACTCCTTAATGATGCAGTCCCCTTTAACCCTTTACAGACTTTCTGGGTTTTGCACTTATGTATGGTCCTTAACAGTAGTGGTACCTCAGAATTGTCTTAATTGGCATTTTTCTGATTAATAATGATTTAGAGCACCTTTTCATATGACTAGAAACGGTTTTAACTTCTTCATCTGAAAATTGCCTGTTCATATCCTTTGACCATTTATCAATTTAAGAATGGCTTGAATTCTTATTAATTTGAGTCAATTTTCTATATATTTCAGAAATGAGGCCTTTATCAGAGCCCTTAAATGTACATATTTTCCAGTTTATTGCTTCCCTTCTAATTTTGTCTGCACTGGTTTTGTTTGTACACAAACTTTTAAATTTAATATAATCAAAATTATCCATTTTGTATTCAATAATGTATTCAAGTGGTCACAAATTCCTTCCTTCTCCACAGGTCTGAGAAGTAAACTATTCTTTGTTTTTCTAATTTGTTTATAATATCACTCTTTATGTCTAAATCACACACCCATTCTCATCTTATCTTGGTATAGGATGTTAGGTATGGGTCAATGCCTAGTGTCTGCCATACTATGTTTCAATTTTCCTCGTAGTTTTTGTCAAATAGTAAATTCTTATCCAAAAAGCTGGGGTCTTTGGGTTTGTCAAACACTAGATTACTATAGTCATTGACTATCTTGTCCTGTGAACTTAACCTATTCCACTGATTGACTACTCCATTTCTTAGCCAGTACCAAATGGTTTTGATTACCACTGCTTTAAAATATAGTTTTAGGTCTGGTACAGCTAGGCCACCTTCATTTGCATTTTGTTTCATTAATTCCCTTGAAATTTTTGACCTTTTATTCTTCCAGATGAATTTTGTTACTATTTTTTCTAGCTCTGTGAAGTAATGTCTTGAGAGTTTGATTGATATGGCACTGAATAAGTAGATTAATTTAGGTAGTATTGTCATTTTTGTTATACTAATTCAGCCTACCCATGAACACTTAATATTTTCCCAAGAGATTAGCTCTGACTTTATTTGTGTGGAAAGTGATTTGTAATTGTGTTCATATAGATCTTGACTTTACCTTGACAGGTAGACTCCAAATATTTTATATTATTGACAGGTATTTTAAATGGAATTTCTCTTTGTATCTCTTGCTGTTGGACTTTGTTGCTAATATATAAAAATACTGATGATTTATATGGATTTATTTTGTATCCTACAACTTTGCTAAAGTTGTGAATTGTTTCTAGTAGTTTTTTAGTTGATTCTCTAGGATTATGTAAGTATACTATCATATCATCTGCAAAGGGTGATAATTTGGTTTCCTCCTTACCTATTCTAATTACTTTAATCTCTTTTTCTTTTCTTATTGTCAAAGCTAACATTTCTAATACAATGTTGAATAGTAATGATGATAGTGGGCAACCTTGATTCACTCTTGATCTTATTGGCAATGGTTCTAGTTTATTCCCATTACATCTGACAACATTCACTTTTGAAAGATTTTGAGTTCTGATTGTTCCCCCATCCTTTCCTTCCCTCCCTCCCTCTTCCCCAAAACAACAAGAAATCTTATATAGGTTATATATGTACAACCATTTTAAACACATTTTCATATTTGAGTGATAGCTATTTCTACAAAGCATGACATTCTGGGGTTGAAGAATAACTTTAACTTACACACACACACACACACACACACACACACACAGAGTGCATACATGCACATATACACTCCTCAGGGTCCATCCCTCTGGAGGACTCAAAATAGCCTTAGCTTTTACTGATCTACTTCTCTATCCTCTCAAAGAATCTGTTGTATTTCTTATTCCTTCAAGACTCTATATAAAGAAAAGGGCTTTCTTTTGGGAACTTTGAACATGACTGATATGTCTGGTTATATTATTCTGCTTTCTGGGGCATTGGGAAAAACTTTAATGGTATGTCATAATTCTTTCTATCCTCTTTGCATTTTGGGTGGAAGAAAGTGAGACATCTAGCCCAGCTATTTGCTACTACTATGACTACATCTCCAAAGAAATAAAAAAGAAGAAGAAAAGAAGAAAAGCCCATACAATATTTAATAGATTTTTATTTTTATATGTTAAAAATATTTGCTATTTTATTTTTTATTTTACATTAAAGGTTGGTTTGTATGTTAATAAAATATTATCTTTTCATTAAAAACAAAAGATAGTTAAACATTGAAAAACATATAAGTCAGTTGGTCAACATGCTACGTACCAGGTACTGTGCTAAGTAAAGGGGATTCAAAGAAAGGGAAACAACATGCAAGCAACTATGTACATACAAGATACCTGTGATTTTAAAAGGAAGAAGCCAGCATGAAAGTTGGGGGATACCAGCAAAACTCTGCTTCAGAAAATGGGATTTTAATTGAGTCAGAGAAGCCAGGAGACCATTTGAGGTGAGGAGAGAGAACATACTAGGTAAGAATGGTATGTGGAACAATGACCTTTATCCAAATTAAAAATCAGAGACTCTTGAAATGGGAAAAAAAAAAAAAGAGGGATTTATTGTAATGACCGCGTATTTAAAGTCAGCCGGAGTCAGGAATTCAGGTTAAGGGAAAAATCTTCAATATTTATTGAAGTGAAGAGGTGAATAAAGATTGCTATAGCAAATATAGGCAAGAAAGATTGCGATAGCAAATATAAGCAGTTGCGACAGGAAGCCAGCTAAGAGAGAGCGAAGCGAGCCGAGCCAACCGTGGCAATGGCAGTCCCAAACGTCTCTTCTCCCCTTCCTTTTCCACTCCCCTGCCTCCACCCACCAAAATCGTCATTTCCTATACAACACATCAGGACTTGCACAAAGAGTGGGTGGGGGCCATTCTTTCTCCAAGCTTATATATTAATAGAGTATGATCCAATTACTATTTAGCCTCATGTGCTTGGGACCTCAGTGCATCAACTCAAGCCTCAGCCCATTACAATTTATTATGAGTACTGAGAAAGGGAAACTCCTAACAGACAAGATGTCAATAGAGGAGTGCAAAGCACAAACTGCAAAACACAAGATTTATAGACCAGAAGCCCCTACTTCCCCTGACCTTTTCTCCCATTGTCTGGAGAAATCCAGGCTAAATTTAGAAATCTATCCCAGAAACAAAAGAATATTAACAAATAACAAACTCTTAGTTTAAATTTCCCTAGGGAACTGCTATACAAGCAGATATTCTGTTATTTGAATTCCCAAAGCTATCATCACCTTTAAATAAGTACTTAAATGCTAATTAAAAGGTGTGTGTGTAGGGGAGATAGAAGGGGAAAAATTCATCCAAGACAATGGAACACCTACAGTCTTTTAACTGTAGCTCAACTTGTTATTGCAAAGTTTCAAGTCACAATTAGATTTCCCACCACTATGGCCCCTCCATGGAATGGGCAGGCCAGAACAATTTGTTCTAATAGACATGAATACAGCTGAAGCAAGCATAGTGAAGTTCTTAAGAGTTTGATTAGACATCAAAAATGCCAAGATCATCCACTGCATGCTGGGCTATTGCCAGTTGTTTTGACTTTTGCTCAGCCACTAGACTTCAGTGACTCTGAGAGTGAGAATGATGATTTTGTGCCCACTCTGCCTCACTTAAGTCAAGACATGACTCCATGATGTCTCTAGTCTTTAAGAAAACTAAGAATGAACAACAATAACAATTTCCAACTCCTACCATCCTTCTCCACAATGCTAGTGCCATCTCTTTGAAGTTGTTTTCCATCTACTCCTGTAAATATCTTGTTTGTAGATACGGATGAAATCTTCAGTGTTGGATGTGGCAAACAGAGGAATTGATAAAAATTAATCCCTTAGGCAAGCCAGAAGAAGGTTCTGATAATAGAGATCAGTGTAGTTCCCTGGTCCCATCCTCTAAAGATAATCCAGTGAGAAATCCAAATTATATCAAAATCCTGAAGCTAAATTTTCCCTATAAAACATCTTATGGCCCATGGCTTTGCTGCTACCTTCCTTTGGGTTAGCCTGCCACAGAACTCTGCCTTGTGATATTTCTTGTCTTCCCCATGCCACGTGGTATCTCTCCTAATTCCACTATGCTTCTCAACCCCATTTCTCCTCCTTACAGTTAACTAACTCTTTTGGAGTTCTGAGTCCCTTTTAAGATTTGGGATGCCAGCTGGGTGCATACCCCAACCACATAAGATGCTCCCTTTCTATTAGATGATTTATGAGTTGCACTGAGGAACTTGTCTTCCACATACTCTCCCACTTCATTTCATATTGATCCTTCCAGGCATCTGTTGTGTTCCTTCATTTTGTCTGTAACTTATTCCTCTAAATAAATCTACCTTTTGCCAAAGAGAATGACCATTGTGAATTCTTCATGTGACTAAACCCCAACTTTTGGTGGCTGCCATCATTTGGTGACAAACCCCACATCATAAATGACAGCAGATACTATAGTCATCTTCCCCATTAGACTAAAGCTCCTTGAAGGTAGGAAATATGTTTTCTTTGTATCTTCTTTCTTTCTTTGTATCTTCTTTGTATCAGAGCTTAGCCTGATATAGTAAGTATTTAATACAGGTTTGTTGTTGTTGCTGATGACAACTATGATATGCCAAAATTTTCAAAGAAGTATTTCTTTTTTGTGGTATTGAAGAACTGGAAACAGAGTAGGTAATTCATGAGGAAATGACTAAACAAAATGTAATACATGAATACAATTATTTATACCATATGAAATGGCAAATATGAATAGTCAGAGAAACATGAGAAAATGAGTACAAAGGTTGCAAAGTAAGGTAAATAGAAACAGAAACAAAATTTACAGTAAGCATAATAATTAAATGGAGGGAAAGAATTTTCAATGAATTATCAGACTTACACCTGAATTTAATAGAAAAGCTGACATACAAAAATCCAAAAGAAATATGAAGAAAGACTATTTACAAGGGACTCAATAAAGATAAATTGTTTACTTTTTATACATGGAGATATGAACCATATGTCTAAGAGTTATTAGTAGTTGAGTAGTTTGAAAGAAAGATTGGAGTAGAGCTGAGTACAAAAAGTGAAACTGTAAGAAAAGGTAAAAAGTAATTATCTCATACAAATGAGGTGTGAAAGGGAGAACTAATACAAAGGATTTGGGGGTACTATAGGAGAGGAGAACTGGAAGTTAGAGAGAATATACATCTACAAGGGTCTAAAACTCTTGTAATTCGGAAAGAAATAAGAGGATAAAGGAATGGGGAGGAGGAAAATGGAAGGATTTTTACAAGGAACCTCACTCATATCAAATCAGAGAACACCATATACATTTAAAAGGGAATGAAAGTCTTCTAAATTTATAAAGCTATAGTATAAGTATAGAAGAGTGTGCAGATTAACAGGAATTGGATAAAGAAGGAATAACATATATATTTGGAAGGGTATAAAAGTCTTCCAAGTTCAAATAAAAACAAGAGGGCAAGGGTATAGGGTGGAAGGAAAGGACAAAGGAAGGATTTTTTGAGAGAGAGGATTTTTGAAGTAATAAGAGGCCAAACTAGTGGGTAGAAGAAAAGTGGTGGAGTTAGGACCGATAGGAATAAGGTGAGGGGTAGGAGAAAAGCAGAAGAGTGAGGAAGGATAGAAATAGGATGAGAATAGTAAGGAAAACAAGAAGGAAGAAAATAAACAGCAAATAATTATAGCTTAGAATACACATTGGATGAATTCACCCATAAAATGGAAACAGTAGATTAAAAATCTGAACTCAACAATATTTTGCTTGTAATATTCTTCTCTAAAATGTAATCTTTTCTGAGAGCAGGTTTCTTGGGGGGCTCTGGAGGCAGCCTTAGTTTCAGTTCAGTGTAATATTCTTCTCTAAAATATAATGTTCTCTAGGAGCAAGTTTCTTGGGGGGCTTCTGGGAACAGCCTTCATTTCAGATTCAGTAATCACCCCAAATACAGCCAGGAGTTAAAGTCCAAATACTTTATTGTCTCCTTCAAAGTCTTTTCTCCTTCACTTGGGGCTCAGCTAGTTTTTCTTAGAGGCCTTAATTCCAAGAGCTTAAGCTGCCTTCTCTGGCTTGTGAATCTCCTCTACAGAATCCTGGCTGAGGCTCAGAGAGCTTCTAGTGGGCTTGTCCTCTCTGGCCTTGACAGCTCCTCCTTATATATCCCACACTGAGTATACACCAGTCATCATACCATTAGGAAACCATTATTTGTTGTAGGATTAAATCAGTGCTACACTAGATTTAATTATTGTCTCCTCAATTCCACTTACTTAGCACCTTGTAAGAAGCCTAACATTTGCTTTCTAGAAATCTTATAAAAATGAAAGATACACACAAATATAAAATCAATATCAGGAGTGGAATTTATTATATAAAAAAGCAGAGGTAGTAATCAAGATCTCACTCAAAGCTAAAAAAGATTTTAAAATCTAGAAAAATAGGAAAACTATACTACGTCAGCCTTAATAATCAATATTGTTTTAAGCTTAAAATAATTAGACAACATAAGCTTGGTATATTGCTTTAGTGTAGGAAATGATGAAAATCATTTTGGGTTTTCCATATGGAAATATGGAAAGAGAAAGGTGCTATCCACCTTCAGAGAAACAGAGGACAAGTGGAAATAAACAAGAACTTCATATATGTCTATCAATACATACGTATATGATTATGAATGTCTATGTATATATGTATTATGTAACTGTATTTAAGTATGTGTATGTATGCACATTACATATATGTGTGTGTGTATGTGTGCAATAAAAATGGGTATAACAAAGCATCATGAAAATAGACTTAAAATTAATAGGAAACTAAATAATCTAATCCAAAAGAATGAGGGAGTCAAAATACAAATCATAAAAACAATAATTTTATCAGACAACAACAATAAGAAGGCAACATATCAACACTTATGGGATGCTGTCAAAACAGTTCTTAGGGAAAAATTTATATCTCTAAATGCCTATATCAATAAAATAGAAGAAAAGCAGATCAGTGAATTGGGCAAGCAATTCATAAAACTAAAAAAAGAACAAATTTAAAATCCCCAATTAAAATACCAAATTAGATGTTCTGAAACTCAAAGGAAAAATTAATAAAATTGAAAATAAGAAAACTACTGAACTGATATATAAAACCAAAAACAAATTTTATGAAAATAATAAAATAGATAAAAAGCATTTGTTTAATTTGATTTTAAAAAAGAAGTGTGAAAACCAATTTACCACTATCAAAAATGAAAGGGAAATTAAAGCAATTATTAGGAGCAACTTTGCCCACTTGTATGCCAATAAACCTGACAATCTAAGTGAACCAGATGAATATTTACAAAAATATAAACTATTCAGATTAATAAAAGAGGCAATATATTTGATACTTGAATAACCCCATTTTAGAAAAAGAAATTAAACAAATCATTAATGAAATTCCTAAGAAAAACATTTCCAGGGACAGATGGATTTACAAGTGAATTCTATCAAATATTTAAGGAACAATTAATTCCAATATTATATAAAGTATTTGGGAAAATAGATGAAGGAATCCTACTGAATTCCTTTTATGACAAAAAAATATGGTATTGATACCTAATTCAGAAAGAGCCAAAACAGAGAAAGAAAATTAGAGACCAACTTCTCTAATGAATATTGATGCAAAAATTTTAACAAAATATTAGCAAAGAGATCACAACAATTTTTCCCAAGCATAATATACTATGACCAGTTGGAATTTACACCAGGAATGAAGGGCTGGTTCAATATTAGGAAAACTATCAGCATAATTGAAACGGAAAGAAGTCATATGATTATCTCAATAGATACAGAAAAGGCTTTTGACAAAATACAGCACCCAGTCCTATTAAAAAAAAAAAGCACTAGAGAACATAGGAATAAGAGTAATTTTCTGTAAAATGATAAGCAATATCTACCTAAACTGATCAACAACCATTATATATAATAGGGATAAGTTAGAAGTCTTCCCAATGAGATCAAGGGTGAAACAAGGATGGCCAATATCACCACTATTATTCAATATTATACTGGAGATGTTAGCTTTAGCAATAAGAGAAGAAAAAGCAATTAAAGGAATTAGAACAGGCAATGAGGAAACCAAACTATAACTCTTTGTAGATGATATAATGGTATACTTAGAGAATCCTAGAGTATCAACTAGAAAAACCTACTTGAAGCAATTAACAATTTTAGCCAAGTTGCAAGCTATAAAATAAAGCTTCATAAATCATCAGCATTTCTATATATAACTAAGCTCAGCAGCAAGAGATAGAAAAAGAAATTCCACATAAAAAATAAACTGAAGGCAATAAAATATTTGGAAGTCTACCTGCCAAAATAAAATCAAGGACTATATGAACATAGTTGCAAAACACTTTTCACACAAATAAAAAAATTTCAAGATTACCAAGAGAATTAATGAAGAAAAATGCAAAGGAACATGGGCTAGATGTGCTAGATCTAAAACTATATCTTAAAGTAGCAATTGTTAAAACTATTTGATACTGGCTAATAAACAAAGTGAAGGATCAGTGAAATAGGTTGGGTACATAAAACACAGTAGTAAATGACTAATAATCTATTAAGATTTCAGCTTCCTAATATTCCTATATTCTGGCAGAAACTAGGCATAAATCATAAACTAAAATAAGGTCAAAATAGGTGCATGATTTAGACATAAAGGATGATACCATAAGCAAATTAAGAGAGTAAGGAATGGTTTATCTGTCAGATCTATGCAGAAGGGAAAACTTTATGACCAAATAAGATAGAGAATATTACCACTGCAAAATGGATAATTTGAATTACATTTACAAATTTTTTGCACAAACAAAGCCAATGTAACCAAGATTAGAAGGGAAGTAGAAAACTGAAAAGCAATTTTTACAGCTAGTGTTTCTCATAAAGGCCTCATTTGTCTAATATATAGAGAACTGATTCAAATTTATTAGAATACAAGTCATTCTCCTATTTATAAATGGTCAAAAGATATGAACAAAAAATTTTTCAGATGATGAAATTAAAGCTATCTATAATCATATAAAAATGCTCTAAGTCACTATTAATTAGAGAAATGCAAATTAAAAAACTCTGAGGTATTACATTACATTTATCAGATATGGCAGAAAAGATGGCAGAAAAGAAAAATGATTAATTAATGTTGAACAAAATGTGGGAAAATTGGAAAACTAATGCACTGTTGGTGGAATTGTAAACTGATCCAACTATTCTGGAAAGCAATTCAGAACTACATCCAAAGAGCTATAAAATATGAATACTCTTTGATCCAGCAATACCACTGCTAGGGTCAGTATCCCAAAAAGATCATTTAAAAAAGGAAAAGGATCCACATGTTTAAAAATATTTATAGTAGTTCTTTATATGGTGGCAAAGTATTGGAAATTGTGGGGATGAGCATCAGCTGGGGAATGGCTGAACAAATTGTGGCATATAAATGTAATGGAATACTATTGTTCTATAAGAAATGATCAACAGGCTTCAGAAACAAGATCTTTCCAAAATATTTTGACATTTCCTCCCTTTGACCAAAGGGAGAATGTCTGAGAGAACTCTTGCCCTTAGGGCCAATAAAGGAGAAGCAGATATATTTAACAAGAAGTTAATACCTTGAGGGAACCTAATGAAGTGCTGAGCATTAATTACTTACAAGCAGAAAAGTGAGGGAGGGCCAGGGCTAAGAATGTAGAGAGAAATTTACATGTCACCAAAATAACCAAGAAAATTTAAACATTAATCTCAAGTGCCATCTACCAGAAATGGCCACCTATCCATTCACCTAGCCTAAGCATGGGGATCAGCGAGGGAGTGAGTCAAACACAGCAGGCAAGAAAAGTTGGTTAAGGAAAGAGAAAGGACAGTCCCAGATGTTATCTGGCGCCTAAATAGCTTTTCTTAGACAATAAGCTTTAGTCTCAGAACAACTCTAAAAGGGGTTTCTCTGGTTCCAAATCTAGAAGTTCCTAGATAATTCAGAATGATGACATAAGCAAATTAAGAGAATAAGGAATGGTTTATCTGTCAGATCTATGCAGATCTGTTTCTCTCCTTAGCTAAATCCTATGTCTAATATAAGAATCTTTTTAATATGTATGAGGGTCCAATAGTAAAATGAACTCATCTTTTTTTTTTTTTAATTATCAGGAGATAGTTTAAAAATGGAAAAATAGTTTTACTCACTATATCATTACAAATATAATGTATGCATAAAATCCAATTAATCCTTAATAAATCTTTAACTTACTACCCAAAAATATTTAAAGCCTGAATTTCCATGACATAAATCTGTCCTAGAGAAAACAATCTAATCTTACTGCTTTTCTCAAAATTTACTATTTCATTTCATTAGAAAACTTCCACATTACATTCTTTTCTTATTATCTTGTCTAATCATTTCCCCCTTTGGTTAATATCATCCCTATATTATAATTTGCACATAAAAACCATTTTTTCCTGTCATTTTAGACAATATGACAGGATTCATAATTAAATTCATAAGATGTTCATGCTTGCATCCTATTATATTAGCTCAAAGATCTTGCTATATCAATCAATTATTTAATAGATTCAGTATTGTATTTACAAAACTTTTTGGTTTTAAAAATGTGTTATAAAAGGAAAAAGAAGGACATAGTTATAACAATGTCTTATATAAGAGGAGGGTAAACTCCCTTAGCTCTATTTAATTCTAGACATGAGTCATATCTGGCAGCCAATCAAGTAGTCACAATGTGTCAGAAGCAAGGCTTAGGATTAATCAAGTAGTAATTTTCTTTTTCAGAAAGAAAACAGCACAATGGGGAAATAGAATCAGGGGGGATCCTACTTAATACATGTCCAAGGTCACCCTCCAAAATTTTTTCACATAAAATTAACCAGTTCTCAGACTGCAGCATATGCTATTTACTACTCTTGACTTCCTGACAATTCAGACAACTATCTCAGTAATCAAAGCTCAAAATAACAGTGAATTATAGTCCCAGAAATTTTTATATATAAATAGCAAATAAATTTTATAAATGACAAATTTTCACTCACTTCAATTTAGAACTTGAATGTTTTTCCTACTGTTTCCCTAACAATTAACTGTTTGGGAGTCTTTTAATAGTTAATCCTTAAAACTACTACTGGGGCTTCCGACATACCACAAATATGTTGAAGTTGCATCTTTAAAACACCTTATATACTTTCATAATAATAAAAATTTTTCAAATGAAAATTTGCTATTATAGTAGCTATTATAGTAGTAGTACTATTAGTTGTAACGACCGTGTATTTAAAATCAGCCGGAGTCAGGAATTCAGGTTAAGGGAAAAATCTTCAATCTTTATTGAAGTGAAGAGGTGAATAAGGATTGTGATAGCAATATGGGCAAGAAAGATTGCGATAGCAATATGGGCAGCTGCAACAGGAAGACAGCTAACAGAGGGGGAATCTGAGCTGAAGGGTCGTCGCAATGGCAAAAGCAAGCAGTCTCTTCTCCCCTTCCTTTTCCACTCCCCTGCCTCCACCCACCAAAATCGTCATTTCCTATACAACACATCAGGACTTGCACAAAGAGTGGGTGGGGGCCATTCTTTCTCCAAGCTTATATATTAATAGAGTATGGTCCAATTACTATTTAGCCTCATGTGCTTGTGACCTCAGTGCATCATCTCAAGCCTCAGCCCATTACAATTAGTAGCAGTAGCAGCAGCTGTTTTATAACAAAATATACCTCATTGGAAATGCAAATTAAGACAACTCTGAGATACCACTACACACCTGTCATATTGGCTAAAATTACAGGAAAAAAATAATGATGAATGTTGGAGGGGATGTGGGAAAACTGGGACACTGATGCATTGTTGATGGAGTTGTGAATAAATCCAACCATTCTGGAGAGCAATCTGGAATTATGCTCCAAAAGTTATCAAATTGTGCATACCCTTTGATCCAGCAGTGTTATTACTGGGCTTATACCCCAAAGAGATACTAAAGAAGCGAAAGGGACCTGTATGTGCCAAAATGTTTGTGGCAGCCCTGTTTGTAGTGGCTAGAAACTGGAAAATGAATGGATGCCCATCAATTGGAGAATGGCTGGGTAAATTGTGGTATATGAATGTTATGGAATATTATTGTTCTGTAAGAAATGACCAGCAGGATGATTTCAGAGAGGCTTGAAGAGACTTACATGAACTGATGCTAAGTGAAATGAGCAGAACCAGAGATCATTATATGCTTCAACAACAATACTGTATGAGGATGTATTCTGATGGAAGTAGATCTCTTCAACAAAGAGATGATCTAACTCAGTTCTAATTGATCAATGATGGACAGAAGCAGCTACACCCAGAGAAGGAACACTGGGAAATGAGTGTGAACTGTTTGCCTTTTTGTTTTTCTTCCCGAGTTATTTCTACCTTCTGAATCCAATTCTTCTTGTGCAATAAGAGAACTATTAGGTTCTGCACACATATATTGTATCTAGGATATACTGTGACATATTTAACATGTATAGGACTGCTTGCCATCTGGGGGAGGGGATGGAGGGAGAGAGGGGAAAAGTAGAAACAGAAGTGAGTGCAAGGGATCATGTTGTAAAAAATTACCCAGGCATGGGTTCTGTCAACAAAAAGTTATAATTATTTTTTTAAAGTAAAAACAAAACAAAATATATCTCATTAAATATTTAACACTTTTTCAATATCCATTTTTATCATAATTAATGTCTAAAAGCCAATTTATGTCTAACAACATCCAAATTAAAAAGAAAGTTTTGTTTAATAGTATTTCTGGTTTACAATAGTTCTCTGAAATTTTACAATATAGGTTAAGAAATACAATACATTAATTTATACTTTAATATATTTAACATCTACTGGTCATCCTGCCATCTAGGGGAAGGAGGTTGGGGGAAATTGGAACAAAAGGTTTGGCAATTGTCAATGCTGTAAAATTACTCATGCATATAACTTGTAAATAAAAAGCTATTAAAAATAAATAAATAAATGAATAAACAAACAAATAAAAAGAAATACAATACAATTTAGAAATATAACAATAACAAGAATTTTAGATGAGTCAATTATCATATATAAAATAATCATGTATAAAAATTGTTCATCGTATTACCTTTGATATTTTAAAACTACTTTAGAGTTATCAAGAATGAGACAATTATATTCAATCTAAGAAATAATAACAATATAATGCTCAGCATATGCTAGTCATTTTGTTAAAAACTTTACAATCATATTGATCTCATAATAGCAACCCTGGGAGGTGAGTACTATTATTATTTTTCTCTTCATATATTAGCAAACTGGAGTAAATATAGATAAGATAACTTGCCTAAGATTACACAGTTAGTAAGTTTCTGCAAGCAGAACAGAGAGGGATGGCTGACCAATGGCAGAGGCTGGCTGGTCCTTCCTCCAGTAGTGCCATACTAGGTGCTGTTAGAGACATAGGGAAGGGGCGGAGGGGCTTGTGAAGGATTAGGCCTTCCTTGGAAACACTGACTGGGCTTTGAAGGATACAGAAGAGAGCACTGCCTGGAGATAGCTGGCTGGTGCCAGGCCTTTCCTATTAAGTGGGAGGCAGGGTAAGGGCAAAGCAAATTCTGGTCATAGGATTATACAACCTATATCAGATTGCTTGCTGTCTTGGGGAGAGGAGAGGTAGGAAGGGAGGGAGAAAAATTTGAAATCCCAAATCTTACAAAAATGAATGTTGAAAACTATCTTTACATATAATTGGAAAAAAAATATCATTAAGTGAAAAAAAAAGGAAAAGAAAAGAAAGGAGGGCTGGGACCAATGAGTATAAAATAAAGGAAGACAGATTTCTGCTTAACAATTTCCAATCAATAAAAATGGAATTAACTGCTTAAAAAATCTTTATTACAAAAGAAGGCTTGCTAAATAGAGAAGAAATTTATAAATATAGTATAAAGACAAAAAGTACCATTATATGTGTGTGTGCTAGTATGTATGAGTGAATGCGTATGTGTGAAATAGGTCTAAGAGCTCTAAAATTCAAATTGAGCTTAAACTGATAATAGAATGTAACACCTTACACTTGGGACCAAAAAAAAAAAAAAGTTAATAAGTATAGGATAGGGGAAGCAAGGATAAATAACAACTCTTCTAAAAAGGTAGAGGGGAGGGGAATATAGTAGTTTTATTGTAGTGAGAAATTTATGTAAATTATGTTTTGGTATGACAGCAAAGATAAAGCTTAACGTTATTTCAGCCTACATTAAGAGAGATGGTACCCCAAGTGAGGAAAGTGATCACTTCCTTACATTTTGCCCTAGTTAGACCACACCTGGAGTATTGTGTCCGGGTATTACATTCCATGAAGAATATGAATAAGGAACAGGGCATCTAGAGAAAGTCAATCAGTGTACTTAAGGCCTTTGAATCATTACATGGAAAGATTGCTTAAAAGAGAAGACTGAAGGAGAATATGAAAGGCATCTTCTGATATCAGAAATAGCATTATTCTTTAAGATATTTTCAAGAAGAGATCTTTTACTTTCTCTGCTTAGTGTCAGGGAGCAAAAGAATAGAATTAAGAAACACCAGTACCCCCTCTCCCCACCAAAGAGGTTTATAAGAAGATTGCAAAAAGAACTATCTAATACCTTTGGCTGACATGCTGCTGACATGATATACCATCCAGAAGCTTAAAGTATTGTCTTTCTCACCTGAACAATGGCTAACAGGAATAAGCTCTTGCCTCTTGGCATCAGTTTTTCTATTAGTGCTTTCTGAATGCAACCCAGTTGAAATGAAATAGTCTGTCTCTTCATTATATAATGAGAGGATTGCAACTAATTGTAAGATATTTACATGTTCCAAATCAGGAAACAGGGCTTTTCTATCACATTTTGGGGGGCTTTTGTATGAATTAATAAAATACTGTCCAAATGTGTTGTGCATTTTGTCCTTATTGTAAATAGTATTCCTCTATTAGCTTCTATTAATTATTGACAGAATATAGAAATTACATATGTCACTGTGTCTTTCAATAGCCCCAAACCCCTTCCGCTGCCATTACTTATTGAACCACAGAATTTCAGAATTTAGAACCCCAAAGGCCTCCCAAACAACTTGGAGCAGGCATTCATTCCTGGTGTAACATATGCAACAAGTGACCTCTGTCCAGACCTCCAGGAGCAAGATCTATTATCTTCAGAAATAGCTAATTGTCCTTTTATTAAGATCTAATTGTTAAGTAATTTTTCCATGTATCAAGCCAATTTTGCTCTGTGTTGTCTCTGGGAACAAATATAATCCCTCTTTTAACTAACAGTTTATCAACTACTTAGACACACCCATTATGTCCTCACTTAGTCTTTTCTTAATAATATTTGATATTCTGTGACCTTCCATTTTAAAATATGAATCTAATTGTTTCAGCTGCTGGTGGGCCTGGAGTCAGGAACCTGAAGTTTAAATACAGCCTCAGACATTTAGCAATGTGTCCCTGAACAAGACACTTAACCTCTGTTGATCTCAGTAAAATGGAAATAATCGTAATAATAATAATACCTATCTCCCAGAATTATGAGAATATTGAGAAAATATAAAGTGCTATGAATGTAATCAGTAAAGTGCTATATAAATGCAGCTAGTATTATTAGCAGCTAAGATTTTAATTCTATGCAGGATTCCATTGGTTCAGAGATTTGTGGGATCAGAGATTTAGTACTAGAAATAACCTGAGATGTCCTCAAGTCCAATGCCTTCATTTTGTAGATCAGACCCAGGTCTCTGGGAAAAGTAACATGCCTAAAGTCACGGAGTTATAGTAAATTGTTGAGGGAAGATTTAAATCCAGGATTTTCTAACACCAAGTCCGATGCCTTTCTGCTACACATTAAATAATCAGTCATGGGCCAGGCACCTTCCCACCCCTACCCCACCCCCAAAAAAGTAAGGCTCATATTGTCTTTGATCCAGCTGAGAGCTGACTCCAAAGGGCTCAGTTTCTCTCTTTGGATCATTGCCTCCACTCTGGAGTAAAACTCTGGGAAAATCTAAATAAAACTTTAATATGTCTAGGCTTATGTCTAGGTTTCCTCCAAAGTGGGTAATAACATCTCCAGCTCCTACAATTCATTATACAATATCAGACATAAGACAATCACAGAAAATGCATTTGATACAAAGATCCACAGGGGGAAAAAAGTTAACATAAAGCATATGTAATATTGCTAACACTCAAATAGCCCATTAGAGCCCCTCCAGCTGTTGGCCCAAGGTAAAGCATCTTGGATAATGCTTAACTCTTCATTCTTTCACATTTCACCTTTATTACCTAAATAATTTATTATATGATGAGAGATGACAAAAGTCCTGCTCTCTTGTCTCTACAGCCATAACTTTGTCTTTAGTCCTCCAGCAGCAGATAATTTATCTGTGTATGCTTTTAAGAAATTCTCTTCCTAAGAAGTTTGTGTCTAATCTCTAGATCTCAAGAACTGAGAATTGCCCATAAGTTACTCCCCAGAGTAGAACTAGCCTGGGATCATTAGTCTTTGGCCTGTATTGAGAAAAAAAGAAATTGAATGACAGAAGGAGTCAACCAGTAACCAGAGATCCAATAATTAACCTCTTGAGCTTGTTTGGGCAAAGCCAAAAGACATGTGCTTCTCCTGGAAGTCAGCTTTTCATATTCCTGGTTAGAAGAATGGGGAAGGAGTAAAGAGAATTTTCTTCCTTTGACACATATACTCTATTGCTCTCCATGTTTTAGGGAGGGGCAAGGAAAAGAAAGAGAAAGGAAAAGAAATGTCATTTCATAACTCACTCAAACAGGGCCCTGAGGTAATAAAAGTCTTCCTCTGAAAGTGATCTGTCCTTGACTCTCAATCATCCTAGAAGCAGTTCATTCATTGGGAACCAATCAAAGGAGTTTTCTGTGATCACTCCTTAAGGGGTTATGGGACCTGTCTATCTCCAGAGGAAGTATCCCTGGAACAAAAATGTCCATGCCCCATTATCTCATCAAGGTAATGGGATGATGGGAAGTGGAAGTTATCAAATTAAATAGAAGTTCCCTTGATAATCTCCCTTTAAATATCTATAAATTAGTCTAGGAAGAATTGACATTTTTTACTATATTTATTTGACTGCTAATTAAAGACATCTCACCATTCCAAAAACAGTCAAAAATTATCCTGAGAACAAAGACTTAAGGAACCAAATGAAGGAGATGCTTTTTAATGGCATTAATGCTATTGGTGTATTTGTAGAATCATTCTAGAGTCAGAGGTCCTGTCCATGATGCTTATTATTAGTGTGACTTTGGGCAAGTATCCTGAACCTCCCTGAATATAAGTTCCTCATCTTTAAAATGAGAGAGATGATCTCTGAGCTTCCCTCCAGTTCTAGATTCATGACCCTATGATCAACCTATAATAATGGTAAAAAAAAAAAAAAAAAAAAAAAAAAAAAAGGACTGGAGATATCAGAATGTATGCATTTTTTTGCATCCTGCATAAAAAAGCTAAAGAGGATTGATATATTGTGAGATAAGTATAGAATATCTTATATTTCATGCTGGACAATAAGTGATTCTCAATCTTGCTCTTGCATAATGGGTGCTTTTAGCTCTCCATGGCCAAGGAAGATAAGGAAAAGATAACCTTCATTTGACCATGAGAATTCTATTAATTTAAGCACATGAATGATGCCACCAGAGATTTCTATAGTACTATCCATTTTTCAGTGGCTCATGGAGAAAATAGTGGGTTATATGATCTCCTTTCTGATGCAGATCTATCTGAAGGACCACATTGTTTTGTGGAGGTAGGGTAAGAGCAAGAGGAGAAACTACTTAAAATATTAGACTAGAAACTGTTGGTTTGAAAGAGTCAATTAACAATCAATTAATAAAAAAATTTTAAGCACCTACTGTGCTAAGCCCCGGAGATACAAAAAGAGGCAAAAGACAGTCTCTGTTTTCAAGAGTTTACAATTTAATGGGAGAGACAACATGAGAACAAATATATATCAAAATCAAATTAAATAGTATAAATGAGAAATAATTAAGACGCAGAAGGCACTGATATTAAGGTTGAAGAAGACTTTCTATAGTATCACTGTTGCTGACAATATGTCAATCAATCAAAAGACACTTATTAAATTCTTATTACTTATTCCTTCATCATCAGGGATACAAAAACAAAAGTGAAATAGTTCCTGCCCTCAAGGAGATTACATTCTATTGGGGACAATGTGTGTGTATGTATATATGAAGTAAATACAAAGTAATAGGATAAGAAGGACATTATCAGTTAGGAAGATCTGAAAAGCTCCTGCAACTGGAACCTTCCACTAAACTTTGAAGGAAACAAGAGCTTCTAAGAGGTAAAAGTGAGGAAAGAATGCATCCCAAGCTTCAGAGATATCCAACAAAAAGCAAGAGATGTGAGGTAAAACATTTCCATCAGTGATGGAGACTCACTGACTGCCAGCATGAAATCTAAGATGTTCTATACTCATCTCACAGTATATCAATCCCCCTTAGCTTTTTTATATAGGATGCAAAAAAAAAAAAAGAATACTTTCTGATATTCCCCAGTCCTTCTTTCTTACCATTACTATAGGTTGATCATAGACTCATGAATCTAGAACTGGAGGAAAGCTTAGAGCTCATCTAATTTAACACTCTAAGTTTATAGATGAGGAACAGCAGTTTGTGAAGGGTTTTAAAAGCTAAACAGAAAATGTTATATTTGATCCTGGAAGTAAAAAAGAATCACTGGAGTTTATTAAGTGACAGAAGGATGAGTAACATGATCTACTTATGTTATAGAAGAATCACTTTGGTGGCTGAATGAAGGATGGAATAGAGTAAGGAGAGAACTGAAGCATGGAAATAAAAGAACAGGCTATTGCACCAGTCCAGGAATGAAGTGATGGGCATCTCCACTGGGGTGATGGTCTTGTGAATGGAAAGAAGGACATATAGACATTGTTATTCATCCTTCAAACTTGAAGAGAACCAATGATGTCACAATGCTGGGGTCAAGGTAAAGTGTTTTGACTATACTGATCAGTCCAATATGAGCCCAGAAAGTTCTACCACAGTTCTGGCAGAAAAAGTCCATTTAAACATTTGGGATGGAGATGTCTCTAGATTTGTATATCTGATATTCTTTGGACTACTGAGATTCTGCTTTGCTCATGGAGCACAACACTTTCCTTAATGTGAAAACACCATGCTGTGTGGTCCTATGTCAGCATCTCGATGTCTCACAATTTATACTAAATCTCTTCAGAGAGATCTTGAGAATGACCTTGTACCACTTGTCCTGCTTTGTGTGAGCTCTCTATAAAATATTATTTGGGGCAAACATATGTTTGGCATTTGGGCTATGCAGCTAGCCCAGCAGTTATATTTTCTCTAATTTGACTGGCAGTTCAGCTCAAGGGAGGACCTCAATGTCCCATATCTTATCTTGTCAGGTGATCTTTGGAATCTTCCCAAGACAATTCAAATAGAAGTAGTTCTATTTTCTGGCATAGCACTAGCAGACTGTCTAGGTTCCATAGGTATAAAACAATGAAGTCAGCATAATGACTCTGTAGACCTTTAGTTTGGTAGACAGCCTAATATCTCTTTTCTCCCACATTTTGTTTTAGAGCCTCCCAAACATTAAGCTAGTTCTGGCAATGTACCTATCAACCTATCACTTATGTGGACATTCCTGGAAAGTATACTGCCAAGGTAAGTGAACAGCACTCAAAATTTCTCCATTTGTTAATAACCAATGGGTCTATGTGTGGATATTGCAAAGCTGATTGGTGTTGATTGTCAGGTCAAAGTTAGCACAAGTGGCAGAGAATTGAGTGAAACTATTCTCAGACACAGAAGCTGCACTGAATCCATCATCTTCTCTCCTCACCTCAAAAAAAAAATCAAGCACTAATTATCCCTCTATTTTGGTTTTGACTGGTAGTCTTTTCAAGTTAGTTTACCACCAATATGGCAACTAATCTAATGCAATTTTTAACTTCGCTGAAGGCGTATCTGACCATGTCATGGAAAACATTATGTTAAAAAATGTGGGAGCACTCCACACACACCCCAGCTTCATTCCGCTGGTGGCTTGGAAAACATGAGAGCATCATCCTTTATCCAGAATCCATGCAAGCATTTCATTATGAAACTAACATACAATTCTGATACACTTCTGTAGTGATTTTCCACAAATCCTTGACTGATTTTACTAACATTCTTAGTAAGATCATTGATCACTGGTTATAACACCACATTTGTTGATGTGGACCGCAACACTCTCAAACATTGGGGTTAGTTTGATGAAAATGATAGGGAAATGTAAAAGCTGCTAAAGAAGAAACAAAAAACTTCACAGGATTTACCAGCAGAACAGTTCCTCTGTCTCTAAGAAGGTAATATTTAATTCCACTAAAAATAAAGTGCAAATGAAGCTTAGATGCAAGAGTTTGGGCTCAGTAAAAAGGCAGATAAGATTCAGTTTTATACTGATAACAATAGGAAAAAAAATTATGATGCCCTAAAAGCTATTTATGAGTCAAATTTCTCTGCTACTGAAGGAGTCACACTGGTCAGTGATAAGGACATGATCCTGGAGAGATAGTTGAATACTTCCAGAGTGTTCTCAACAGATCATCATCAACCAATGGTGAAATCATTGACTGTTTACAGCAAGATGAAGTCAATCCTTCCCTTGCTAAATTTCCAGCTAAAGAAGGTTTTGAATGTCATTAGATTCCTTTCCTATAGCAATGCTTCTGGTTACTGATTCTATTCTGGTTGAGATTTACAAAACAGGGGGCCCAATGATCATACTGAAGGTGACTAAAATCTTCCAGGTTATATGACAAGAGGAGGTTATCCTAGGAGTTCAAGGATGCTTCCATTGTCCATCTCCATAAAAGAAACAGGTTGTCCTGTGACAGAGGGTTTATTCTCCTAGTCAAGGTTGGCAGAATTCTTGTCAGACTCCTTCTTAATTGTCTGATTCTTCACCTGATATATTGTCACCTACCTAAGGTTCAGTGTGGCTTCAGAAAGGAATGAGAAATGTTTCACACAGTGTTTGCTGCCCAACAACTCCAGGAAATATGCCAGAAGCAGAACAGAGATCTATATACAATGTTCATTAGGCTTACCAAGATATATACACATATATGTATGTATATATATATATGTGTGTGTGTGTGTGTGTGTGTGTGTGTGTGTGTGCATACACACACATACAAGAGATAGTTTGAAGATAGAAATGGCAACACTTAGTAATAAATTGGCTAGGTAAAGGTGAGTTTGAGGAAGGAGAAAAGCATAACACTGAGGTTTTGAGCATGGATGACTGAGAAAGGAGTATAGTCCTCTACAGTAATACAAAAGTTGGAAGATGGAAGAATATGAAGGGAAAGAATGAGTTTGATTTGTACATGTCAAGCTTGAGATGTCTAAGACATATCCAGTTCAAGATATCCAAGAAATAATTGGTGATCTGATCTAGAGCTTAGGAAAAAGGATAGAGATGGATAGATAGATCTGGGAATCATTTGCATAGAGTTGGTCATTGAACCCAGGAGAATTAATTAGATTACTAATTGAAACAGTAGAGAGCAGTGTTAGGTGCATTATAGGCTCTATGTAATTATATTATTACTACTAAAGAGCAATGAGATTGGAAAGGTAGGTTGGGATTGGGTTATGAAAGGCTTTAAATGCCAAACAAAGCAATTTATATTTGATCGTTTCCATAATAGGGAGTCACTGGAGTTTATTGGGTGGGGAATGAATGATGTGATAAGACCCATACGTTAGGAAACTCACTTTGGCAGTTGACTGGAAGAGGGAGATCTGTTAAAAAGCTATTGGGAAAATCCATGTAAGAGATAATGAAGGAGAGGAAATAATTTATTCTGAATGATATGTGATTGGGCCAAGGTTACAAACTAGGGCAGTTAGGTGGTGTCATAGTGCATAAAGGGACAGGCAGTCTGGAAGACTCCTCTTCCTAAGTACAAATCTAACATCAGACATTTACTAGTTGTATGACCCTGAACAAGTCACTTAATCCTATTTACCTTAATTTTCTAATCTGTAAAATGAGCTGGAGACAAAAATGGAAAATCACTCCAGCGTCTTGGCCAAGAAAACCCCAAGTGGGCTTAGAAAGAGTCAGACATAACTAAATATCAAAACAATAAACTAGTTAGTTGCAGAACTGAAATGTGAATTCAGACCTCCTAAATTCTGCTCTAATGGATTTTTTTCTTTTTTGTATCTCCATGGAAATTATTACCAGCTTTCAACTGAGCATTACCATGCTAGGATCTTCGGATATCCTCAGATTTCTAGGCTGAAAAGAGAAGAAACCCAGAGATTCCTGCTTATGAAACAATCCCTACTTTTCATATATGCTTCAATAAGCCTTTATGGAGGTCTATGGGCGCCAGATGGTCCTGGGGCTAGAAGCTGTTCCTTCAACCTTGTCTTCAGTTTTGTTTCTGCTGCCTCACACATGCTATTGAGGAAGTCATTTCCTTCTAAACTCAGAATCTTCACTCTGTTCTTCAATCCCCTTTTCAGTTAAAAGAAAGAACAGGCCAGTGGGTGCTCTGATCCCTCCCCTCATACCCTCTGAACAGTCTCAAATCCATACTTTTGACAATTGCAGAATGCTGTCAACATTCTCTCTTCTACTCAAATGTTTTTTCCCCCCTAAATCCTCCCTATCTTTCAAGACAACCACAGAAATCTTACTCCTTCATGAAGAATTTCCCAATGGCTTCATTCTATAACAATTCCTTTAACCTCTTACTCTACTTATTATTTAAAGGAGGGGAGAGGAGGAGCAATGAAAAAAAATTATTAAATTACTGCTATATGCCGGGCAATAACCTGAGTGCTTTATAAATATCTCATTTGATCTTCCCAATAATACTGGGCTTATTGTTAGTAATTTTAGTCATGTCCAATTCTTTGTGACTTCATTTGGGGTTTTCTTGACAAAGATCCTGGAGTGGTTTGCCATTTCCTTTTCCAGTTCATTTCATACATGAGGAAACTGAGACAAATAGGATTAAACGACTTGTCCAGGGTCACACAGCTAGCAAATATCTTTTGCCAGATTTGAACTCAGGAAGATGAATAGGTCCTATTATGATTCCCATTTTTCAGGTGAAGAAACTAAAACAGATGGAAGTAAGTGATTTATCTAGTAGTAAAAGTCTCAGGCAGAATTTGAACTCAAATCTTTCTGACTCTAGTCAAAAGCCAGCCATATTAGCCCTTACTTAATCCTGTTGTGTATAGTTACTTAATATTTTCAATGGTGTATAGTCAATCAATCAACCAACAGACAATGATCAAAATATTCAGTATTCATTGAACTAACGTAGAAAATTGGCAGAATAGGTAGGTTGAAGTTAAGTTGTCAAGTTGGTCTTGAAGTCTTGAAGTTGGTCACAAGAGTTTGAGTTTAATGTGGTAGAAAATAGGGAGCTATGGTAAGTTCTTGAGAGAAGAAACAATGTAATCACATGATGAAAACTGTTTAGGAAGATGAGTCTAGCTGTGGTACAAATGCTGGCTAAGAAACAGCAAGCTTGTAGGCACAGAAATAAAAAAGATTATTGTCAGGAATAGGAGTGACCACAGCCTAAAAAAAATCACAGATTGCTAGAGTTAAAGGTCATCTCATCAACTTCCTTATTTTGTAGATGAGGAAAATCCCCTCATTTTATACTTTGAGACTCAGAGGGGTGAATTAATTTGATCAAGTCAGTGGAGTTAAAATGGATCAGAAACAGGATTCAAACACAGATCTTACTTCAAATCCAATTTTTTTCCACTTCTTTAAAACTAAGTAATTCTTTGTATTTGAGCCAAAACAATAAAGTAACAGGAGAGTTAATATAATTCACCTTCATTATATGTAAGCTGAAGTGAGTTATAGATATGTAGTATGGTGAAAAAATCCTGAATCTGGGTCAGAAGAGTCCCCAGGGTTCATATTCTGTCTCTGGTCCTAACTAGGTATGTGACCATGGGCCAGACATTTAACTTTTTTCATCCTCAGTTTCCTCATCTATAAAATAGGGTGATAATATTAACTGTGTCACTAGATTGTTGGAAGAATCAAACAGAATCGTGTATATTCCATAAACTGTTTCCTCTCACAAGATCCTAAGAGTTAGGGATAGGGTTAACTCTCTAGGGGGAAAGCTACACATTTAAATGGATGCTAGTGGGGAGGAATTTCCATAGGAATAATTGAAAAGAGAGAAAAGTCATGAATTCCAGAGGTACAGATAGGTTTTTGGAGCTGAAATTTTGATTCTTCCTCCTTCCTTATTTCCTAATCTGTTGGGGGACAGGAAAGAGAGGGGGAGCAGCCACCTCTCAAGATTGCTCTTAGCAATGGGAGGTTGGCTCAGAAGTATATTTGAAGCTAAAGGCAGAGATGTATATGATAAAGTGCACTGGCTTTTGTATAAGAGGACATGGATTCAAATCACTCAGCTACAAAGTAGGAGGGGCAAGAATTAAACCCACGGCTTAAAATCCACATGTCCAAGGCATCTGAAGACATTCAAAGTATTCTCCCAACAAGACCTCTATGAGGTTTGACAATTAGTAAAAAGATTATCTCTTCATTTTATGATATACTGTAGCCAGATGTCTGGGAGAGAGAACTATTTAATCTTTAGAATTAACATTTATATCTCTGAAATTGGCAAACACTGCAAATTAGGATTTGAATTATTATTTTGCTGATTAAACTCAATAAAGTGATGGGTTGAATTTAATACAGATAACATTTAAAATATAGAAATTTAAATAATAATATAGAAAAATTTAAATAATACAGATGAAATTTAAAACTGTCTTGTGTACAATTTTTCCAGAACCAATTTTTTACATTCATATTATTTTTTTACTTTATTAGTTTATTTTTACCAATTACAGGTCAAAAAAAAGTTAACCTTTTTTTTAAATTTTGAGCTTCAAATTGTCAACTACCCTACCATCCCTTTCCCATCATTGAGAAGAAAAGCAATTTTTAAAAAGTATACATGCAGTCATGCAAAACATATTTCCATATTAGTCAAGTTGTGAAAGAAAACACAGATAACAAAAGAGATATAAAGAAAACAAAACAGTGTTCTTCAATACACATTCAGACTGCATCAATTCTATCTCTGGAGGGGGTCATCATTTTTCATTGTAGGTCTTTCAGAAAGAATTGTCTTGGATCTTTGTGTTGCTGGGAAGACCTAAGCCATCATACAATGCTACTGTTACTATATACAATGTTCTGCTTTTGCTCATTTTATTTTGCATCAGTTCAAGTAAATCTTTCCAGATTTTTTTCTGAAAGCATTCTGCTTATCATTTCTTAGAGCACTAGAGCATTTTATATATACCACAATTTGTACATCCATTCCACAATTTAAGGATGTCCATTCAATTTCCAATTCTTTGCCACCACAAAAAGAGCTGCTAATAAATATTTTTGTACACCTGGGTTCTTTTTCTTTTTTTCTCTCTTTCAAGTACAGACCTAGTAATGGTATTGCTAAATCAAGTTTTATAGCCTTTTGGACATAATTCCAAATTGCTCTTCAGAATGATTGGATCTATTTACAACTAAACCAACAATATATTAGTATCACAATTTTCTCACATCCCTACATGCATCATTCTTCTTTTCTGTCATATTAGCCAATATGATAGATGTGAGGCAATATCTCAGAGTTGTTTTAATTTGCATTTCTCTAATAAATAGTGGACTTCAAGGTGGCTCAGTGGGTAGAGTGTCAGGCCTGGCATCTTCTCATCTTCCTCATCTTCCTGAGATCAAATCTGGCTGTAGACACTTATAAACTGTATGACCCCAGGCAAGTCCCTTCATCCTATTTGCCTCAGTTTCTTCATCTGCCAAATGAGCTAGAGAAGAAATTGCCAAGCCATTCCAATATCTTTTCCAAGAAAACCTCCAAATGAGATCATGAAGAGTCAGATGTGAGTACAGCAACTAAACAACAAAAAGTCAATAGTGATTTAGAATATTTTTTCATATGAATACATAGCTTTGATTTCTTCATCTGAAAAATACCTGTTCACATTATTTGACCAATTATCAATTGGGGAATAACTCACATTAGAAAATTGACTTAGTTCTCTATGTATTTGAGAAGGAAAGTTACTATAAAATTTCCCCCAGTTTTCTGTAGAGATCCAATTGTAAAGCATTTCCTAATGCAACACTTGAGTAACCAAACATAGAGAAATAGGATAATGTGACATCAGATATAAAATCACACCAAGATCTCAATGAATCAAACTGGGACTCAAGCCCAGGTTTCCTCTCTCCAGTCCTCTGCCCTATCCCATATTGCCTTTTATTTGACACTTCTGAGCCTCAGTTTGGACATCTGTAAAGTGAGGCGATGGGACTTCCTGATACATTAATTTCTATCTCAAACATTTCTATAGATCTATAAACTTTGGATAGAGTGATAATAAGCAATTAACCTGAAAATTCAAATACCCTGCCATTGTGGTTCTTTGCCTATAATGCCTGTTTTTGAGAAAGGCTGAGGCTGGTGGATTCCTTGAGCTCAAGAATTCTGAGTTGTAGTTGGAATGAAGCTGATCATATATGTCCTAGATCCAGCACCAATGTGAAGAGTTCCCAGAAGAGGAGAGTGACCAAATTGCACAAGTTGGAGCAAACCTGTTTAGGTTGGAAAAGAACAGGTCAAAACCTACATGACAGATTAGCAATGAGCCAGTGAGTTACCATTGCATTTCCACTCTGGGCAAGACCAAGAAACCTAGTCTCAAAACAAAACAAAACAAAACATTATGATGCTAAATTCTCAAAAGGGAAAATGATGTTAAAGATCTCTGACCCAATCTCCCACCCAATATAGACATCTCTTACAGATTCTCACCCAGCCCAGAGATTATAAGTGACTGACTGAGACTCCGTAGGCCTATGTAAATGACATGTAAACCACTAGCAAATTGTTTTAGGCCTTCCGTATGGGTCCAATAGCTGAATATAGCCTTGAATTTACTAGGCAAATTAGGAAGACCTTTTGACCACTTTATGTAGAGATGAAGGGGAAAAGTGAGGAGATGACGACAAAAGAGAAAAGCAATACTATGAAATTCAGATTTAGAAAGGGGAAATTACTGTCAGCTCAGAACATTTTGGCCTGGGTCACACTCTTTCTGGTAGCCAAGGACAGCAAAGTTCCTAAAAGTCTTAGAAATAAAATCATTTATCTACTTTTTAGTTTAGGCTCTTTGTATAAGGTCTTTTTGAGAATGTCAGAGAACAGCTTAATTTAATTTATAGGAAGGATTAGCTCTTTCCTACTTTCCTTTCCTCTCTTCTCTCTTCCCTCCATTATGTACCAATACCCATGCCCAGGAGAAAGCACCAGGACCTTGAAATCAAGGCATCTCTGGTTCAGAACCATTTTCAAGTCATCCAAGCACCATCCCACTTACCTGCTTTGTTCCTTGCCAAAACAAGACGCTGACATCAACATAAACTTGTTTTTGAGAGTAGACACCAGTTATGACTCAGATGACGCACATATACATGTTGAAAAAAAACCTTGGGTACATGTCACCTCCTTCCGTCTGCAGACAGTCACGTTCGGAACTCTAACCGCACAGATAATTCTGAAAGCCCGAGTTCCTCCATCACACAACCAGGAAGCCCATGGGAGGGGACATTGGGCTTCTTTCTACCTTTTAGTGAGGTTTACAATAACAACAACAACAACTCAAATTTCTATAATACTAGAAAGTTTGCAATACTCCTATGAGTAGTTAGTACAAGTATGAGTGTTCCCACTTTGCAGACGAAGAAAATGAGCTCTAAAAGAAAAAGTGACTTGTTTGTAGCCACATGTGTTGGAGCAAGAATATGAATCCAGGTTTCCATTTTTTCAAGTCCAGCAACCAAACTTGTTTTAAATTAACTTTTTAAAATTAACAAGCACTTAATTTCTCTCTCACCACCTTTTCCTTCCTTCTTTCCTCCCTCCTAAATGAAAAGGAAACAAAGCAAAATAGAAACCTCTAGAGTTTCAGTTCTATTACACTACATTGCAAGCTCTCAGCCTGTGGTATTTTCTTCTTCTTCTTCTCTTGCTGATTTTTATTGATTTCTTATTTTTACATCATCTTTATTTCTGAATATATTTCTCCTTCTTCTCTACTCGTCAAGCTATCCCTAGTAACAATGAATAAAAACTCAAAAGGAGGAACAACATAAGTTTAGTAAAACCAGTTAATACATTAAGTCAGTGTTCCCCTATCTGTGTAAAAAAAGAAGAGACATGTTCTCATCCCGTCTCCTTCTCAAGTCATTTTTAAAATTTGTTTGCTTTTAAGACACTTTAATAAAATTAATGCTTTTTGTTTCTTCCCATCACATTAATGTTCTAAGTATTCCCCTTCCAGAGACATCCCATTCTATATGATAACAAGTATTTTGTGAAAAGGAAAAAAAAATCAGCCCAATTGATGAATATATTAAAAAAGACCCCCACCCCAAAAAAGTATGATGTTTTAATACCCGCCTCCACAAATTGGTTGGGTTGGAGATATGCATTTTCTCATATCTCTTCATTTGAACACCATTTGGTCTCCATAATTTTATTGCATTTAGCTTTGATTTTTTTGGAGTATGACTGTTCTTTCCATTGACATTGCTGTCATCATGCATATTATTTTCTGGGTGCTACTGCCTTCACTCTGAATCAGTTTATGTAGATCTTTCCAGGCTTCTCTTTTATCACACACATCACTTCTTACAGTACTGTAATATTCCATTACATTCATGAACCACAATTTGTTTAACCATTCTCCAATTGATAGGAATCGACTTTGTTTTCAATTCCTGGCTATCACAAAAAAAGTGCTGCTATAAATATTTTGGACACATGGGGACTTTTTTCTTATCAATAACTTTTTTCCTCCCAAGTCATTGTAATCTGACCAGCCTCCAATATAAGAGCATAATTACATATGTACAAGGAACTCAAGATCACTGGAGCCAATATCAGAAGGGATATGAGGCAAGTCTTTCCCTACCAGATCCCTGTGAATGTGTCTTCTTTGTCTTTGTGGTCAAAGCATTTCTCAAGTGTCCTCAGCTTTCAACCTTCCTGTCTATCCCCTAGATATACCTAGACAAAGTATCTACTCTCACCAAATTCTGACTCACTAAATTTTGATAGCTTATGATATCTAGCCTCAGAGAAAGGAGTTTGGATCTGTATGAGGGAGAAGGTAGCTAGATGGCTCAATGGATAGAGCATTGGACCTAAAGTAAAGAAGACTCTTCTTCCTAACTACAAAACTGGTCTCAGATACTTACTAGCTGGTAACTTAACCCTGATTACCTCAGTTTCTTCATCTATAAAAGAAGCTGGTGAAGGAAATGGCAAACCACTCCATTATCTTTACCAAAAAAAAAAAAAAAAAAACTTCCAATGAGGTCACCAAGAGCTGGATATGACTGAAACAATTGAACAATAATAAAAAAAAAAAAAAAAACAAAGATAAAAAAATAATAAAAAAATTGAACAGTAAGAGGGAAGAGAGCAATGAAATAGAGCTAGGGGCAAGGCATAGTGGAGTAAAGGTAGAGAAGGAACAGAAAAACGATAGTTATTGTTTTTCCTTTTAAAATTTTTATTAATAGAGAAGGAGGGTTGTGTGATTTGCCACATTTCCGACATAAGTCTCCCAGTTGGGAGATTCCAGTTGCACCCATGTCCCCTATCAATTTGGTGGAAGTTAGGTCAAGCCTGAGTGAGTCCATGCAGTATCTGGTAATGAAGGCTCTGGTAATGAAGTAACTAAACCAGAAGCCTTATGAGATAAATAACATAGATATCAGAATCTCCATTTTATAGATAAAGAAACTGAGGCACACAGAGATTTAAGCAACTTACCCAAGTTTATATTATTTATTTATGTAATTAATAAATGAACTTTGAGATAGGACTGAGGACCCCAATGTCAAATCCAATACTCTTTTCACCACACTACAAGTTTAGAGTTTGATTTAGAACTAAAACAAGAAACTGTTGTACCCAAAGTTGTACAAACTACTTTGTCTCAAACAACACTAAACATCCCCCCCAAATTAAGAAGAGGGGTGTCAGACGGGAAGAAGGAAATATTAGCCATGGAGATTGTGATCTTGACTCAAACAAAGCAAGTGGCCTTGTCATTTATGGTTCCTCCCCCAAAATAATGGAGACACAATCCCACAAATTTATGATATTTCCTTCTTCCTTTCATGGAGAGTGAGCATAGAGAGAATTGGGAGTTATGAATGAATAAGTATGTACATGTATATGTATGAGTATCTGCATGCCATTGGAGTCAGGATATCCACTTGATCTGGGTTGACAATATCATGATAAACACCTATTCCCAACACCTTCACACTTTGATAAATGGTTGTTGTTCTTATTCTTTTTCTTATCAGGTCATTCTTCATTTTTGAAGAGAACCACTGAAGTCATGGAGTGATATTTTGACTTGTGTATAATTTGGATTTAAGTGAGGCAGAGCTGCACAAAGTTATTGCTACATCCCTTCTTTCAGAATTGGCAAAATCCAAAAGTAAAATATGAAAGTCAGGATGAGGTGATGGTCTGGGGATACAGGGAATGACCTTGCTATCTTGAATATCTGGCCAACCTCTAAGCGACTAACTTTTTGACATTCCTTGCCAGGGCTGCAACTCACTTGCTCTCTCATCTAGAAGAAGTTATGGCAGGTGTGGTAGATTTTAAGCACCATAGAGAAAGTGAAGGGGAAAGGTTGGTAGGGTGGATAAGGGATATTAGACCTCATTCTCTCTAAACCGGTTGACTCGCTACCTACAAGACCACTGATACATGGCCTCAAACCCTGTGACCTCACTACTCTCAGCTTCCAGAAAAGCTTGATACCACATAATCCCATCATAGTTCTTCATTTCTTGTCTTTCTCTATAGTAGAAACCCCCAAGACTCCAAACAACAAGGAGGGGTAGGGCAATATGCTAAGAGAGAACTGTCAGGAGGGGGAAACATATGAAGTGCTACTATTTCATTGTTGATGAAGAATTTTAAGTGTTTTCAGTGGCTTCTAAATTCAGCACTCTGAGACAAAGCTCTGATCAACCCAAATGAGCACTCTTTCTAATAGGGTACAATTCATTTATTGCACCACAACCATATACAAAAACTATGCTAAGCTCTGACAAAAAGATGTATAAGATATGGTCCCAAACCTCAGGTCATTGACCTCCAGTTCACAGGAGGTGGTTAAATGACCAGACTCTTGTGAAATTTTCACCAGAAAATTGCAGACTTCACAACACTCCTGACTTTCACTCCTTCGTGGTAAAGGAGGGGTAGGGAAGGGAAAGAAGAGGAATTTTCATAGTTTTGCAACTGCATTTAGGCAATCAGAAGGATACCCAGCCCTACCCATAGCTTGTCTCTTGATTTCCAATTCTGTAGCCTATCAAAGCTCACACTATGTTCCCAGGTGAGAAAGGTGATTCATGGCTATGAAAAATGGAAGTAATACCTTTCCCAATGAAAAACTCTCCTCTGGACTCCATGAAGATGGAAAGAAAAATGGATTTGGAATCAGAAACCCTGATTTGGTTTGAGTCCTCATTCCAGCACTTACTGGTATGGTCAACATGTGATCACTTCATCTCCTTCTCTCTCCATCTCACTCTGTTTCTCTGTCTCTGTCTCTCTCTTTCTGCCTCAGTTTCCTACTCTCAGAAAAGGAGATAATGATACTTTCATTAATCAACCAACAAATATTTGTTATGTTTTCTGTATATATTATTAAACCCTGAGAAGGAGCTTGTATCCTAATGGGAGAGATAGCATGTAGAAATATATCCCAAGATAAATGCAGAATAAGAGGAAAGCAGCCTTAGAGGAGAAGCACCAGTGGCTGAGGAGATTTGGAAAGGTTTTACAAAGGAAATGGTCATTCTCAGAGTTTTTGTGAGGAAAGTACTTTGTAAACCTAAAAGCTTTATGTATTCCATCTCTGTGGTTCTAAGGCATTTTCTCCGCCAGCCTCCCAGGTTTGAAACAATTTTCCTCTTCCTGCTCCAATTACTGACCTGCCTGATTTCCTCCAAATCCTGATTAAAATCCCACCTTCTACAGGAAGCCTTATCCAATTCCTCTTAATTCCAGTGCTTTCCTGCTTATAATTAGTACCTATTTGTCCAGGATATAGCTTGTGTTGTATATGTTTTTGCTTGCATATTGTCTCCCCTATTGTAAGTTCTTTGAGAGGACTGTCTTGATCTCTTTTTTATTTTCCCAGCACTTAGCACAGTGCCTGGTACATAGTAGTTGCTTAACAAATATATATTGATTGATTCTTTGAGTGACCTCAGAGCCCTATATTTTCACCGAAGGACCAAAAGGGTTGGTTTTACTCCAGTCCTTGCCTAGTCACGCAAGATAAATCATATGGTAAATCCATAAATGCTTTGGGAAGAAGGATGCTATGGAAATTGGGAAGCAGAACCAAAAGATAGAATCAAATAGGGAATAAAGAGAAAGGGGACATTTATAGTTCCACAAATTAAGAGCACAGTCCAATAATTCAGCCAAAAAGTCTGAAATACATACCATGTACAAAACAATCCTGATCTCAAGGATTTTGAAGATTACTATAGAGCTATAATATATAAACAAATACAAGATAACCGTAAGAAAAGAAAGAACATTTTGAACTATTGTGACCGGCAAAGACTTCCTGTAAGATGTGGCACTAGATAGAGATGAGGAGGGCAGTGTATTCTAGGCATAGAGTTCCATCTATGCAAAAAAGCATGGAGGCAATGTTTTCCCCACTTGTACCACATCTTAGCAACCCCAAAATAAAGTGCATAATTGGTCTGGGGACTTGCTGGTAATGCAGTTAACCAAAACCTATGGGCCTGGCTCAGTGTATGTGCATGTATTTATCTATGTGCTTGTACATACACATATGTCAACGCCCCTTCTCAGTCTTGCAATGTACCTGAATAAGTCATTGCACACCCTTATTTTCTTTCTCTTTAAAGGGGAGAACTTATACCAAATGATCTCTCAAGTGTCTTCCAGGCGACTTTCCATAGTTTTAGGATATTTAGGACCAATGTTTGCCATTCATAGATATATATGAATTCCCGAAAGGAAGCCACCTGAATTGTATAAACCTCAAACTTGGAGAAATCATAGAGAGAATTGTTGTAATAAAGAAAACCCAGGAAACTCCAACTATGGTGGCTTTGAGGTCAGTAAATAAGCTCACACAAAAACCTGTTTACAAAAAATCAGCTTGGTAATTCTCAATTATAAAGAGCTGAATGGGCTTCACTTGAACTTCTCGTGAGAAGCAAGGTTGATCTTATCATTTTCCAATGTGAGGAGGGAATGCAGTGTTTGACTGCCATAGATAGGGGAGTTGAGCTTTGGGTTTGGAACCTTTCTTCTTTTTTTCACGTCAAACATGCAAGTCGAAGACCTTGAAGATGGACACAAGAAGCCATGGTGGGGTAGGAAGAGTGTCTGACATTTACCACTTTTGTGATCCTAAGCAAGTCATCTAATTCACTTGACCTTATCTTTAAAAAGAGATTTGATGATCTCTCCCTAAGGAACCTCCCAGGTATGAGTCTATCTTCCATAACACCCATTCATCGGTCCAGTCCATTAGAGCTTGGATCAGAGTTCCTTTTAACCTGAAAGCCCCAGGAAGGTAAAAACTATATTTATTTAAACTCTCTAATTCAACCAGTCTGGAACAGTTCCCTGATCATTGTGGAAACTTAATAAAAATTTCTTTGGACTTTTGGTATCATGGCAGATCATTGGGAACTCAAAGAGGTGTAAATGGAGAACAATAGGTCAGTCTTTCAACTTCCAGACTGTTAGTTGGATGGTTGGTTGTTGTCCTTTGTTCTCAAAAAGGACCAAAATGACATTGCTATAGTAGAGTCAAGTTACAATCTGTTAGACTGTAGCTGATCAGACTACTATGAGCTTGAAAGGCTCTACCATATGTCAGACACAAATCATCCACATGAACTTTTGAAGTGCAGATGTTTCTACATGTGTGTCTCACATTTCCTTTGAGCTATTGCAATTCTGCTTCACTCATAGAACACAGCATCCTCTTTGATGAGGGCACGCCATGGTGGGCAGTCCTGTGCCAGTGTCTCTCCACATCATGCAATCAATTCCAAAGTTCTTTCAGCTACTAGCCTGTACCTTGCTCAAGACCTGTCTTGGAGGCAGCTAGGTGGTACAGTGAATAGATAGAGCACCAGGCCTGAATTCAGGAGGCCCTGAGTTCAAATCTGACCTCAGAGAAGTATTTAACCCTTCCTAGCTGTGTGACTCTGGGCAAGTCACTTAACCTCAATTGTGTCAGTAAAAAAAGAAAAAACAACCTGTCTTGGTCCCTAGTTGTCCAGAAATAGTTCCAGAATTGGAGCCAAAAACATAGGTTCAAATCCTGGATCTGTTTTTTATTATCTAGCTGATCTTAAATAAACCACTCAATGTCTCTCTAAAATGAAACAGTTAAGTTAGGGAATCTCAGGGTATTTTCAAGTTTTAAATCTTATAAACCACTGGGTTTGGTCAGGGCTGAGCAGAAAATAGTAGATATTTTCTATTCCTTCTACTATGCTAAGCAGTGATTCCCAAATTCTCTTCTGTCCTTTCTCCCACCTCCTCTGGTTTAAATACCCTGCTTTCTTTGTCCCTGACCTTGACAAAAAAGGAATCTCTCAGTTCATCTCAAAAACATCTCCATCCAGCAGGGAATTGGTTTCACAGCTTTAAGTTATGGTTGGTACTAGAATGGTTTGCCATTATCTTCTCTAATGGATTAAGGCCAACAGAGATTGAATAACCTTTCCAGGATCACACAGCCAGTATCTGAGGTCACATCTGAATTTGGGCCTTCCTGATATCAGGCCCAGGGCTCTAGCCACTGAACCACCCAGCTGGAATCGGTCACACAATAATTTGACTTTAATGGCAATGACATTTTGATTTTCTTCAAGAAAAAAGGACAACAACCAGCCAACTTATGTTCACATAGTAAAGGCAGAGAATATGGAGAGAGGAAAGGAAAGAAAAGGAAGAGAGGAAGAATGAAAAGAAGGCTCAAGAAATGTGGTCATTTTCCCCAAGTAAAGGACATGAGAAATAGTTGAGAATTTGAAATTAGAAGTCCTAGTTTCTTTTCTTTTGTCCAATGCTTGCTGAGCAAGCTACTTGATTAGGCAAGATCCTTTCTCTCTCACTTTCTTCATCTTTAAAAGGAAAGGGTGGGAGAAAAATCATCTCCGAGGTCCCTTAGAGCTCCAAATCTTCTGAAATCTCACTGGGCCCCAAATTCTTCATTTGTAGACATGATGGCCTTCCTCCTAGGGTTGGTGGAAGGAAAGCATGTGGCACTATGCAAGTTTTGCTGTTATGATGTCTCATTTCTTCTGAGCACTGTCATGGTCCAGTTACTATTAGAACTTGCCAGCTTTCTTATCCATGACTCCGAAAGGGTTGCAAGCCCCTGTTTGAAAATTTCCATCATTCCCTATTTCTTTCTCTCTCTTTTTTTTGGAGGCAATCAAATTAAGTGACTTGCTTATGGTCACACAGCTAGTAAGTATTTGGGCCAGATTTGAACTTAGGCCCATCCTGACACCGGTGTTAGTGCTCTATCCACTGTACCACCTAGCTGTCCCTCCAGCCCCTATTCCTGAGGAGCTTTAAGCACTCCTCTGATATCCAGTCCTCTAACCTCAACTATTCGTCAGAGTGGTAGAAGCAAGCATTCTGCTTGCTCTTAGAGAGAGAGATAGAGACAGTGACAGAGAGAGACAGAGACAGAGAGATCGAGAGACAAAGACAGAGACAGAAACAGAGACAAAGAGACAGAGAGAGAGAAAAAATCATAAGGAATATAGGGCTTGCCCAAAGACTCACAGCAAGTCAAGGGCAAGGCAAGGAGAGTTGAAATATCACCAGACTTTGGGAATGGGCTTGTGCCTTTTTTCCATTGTGCTATTTTTTATTAGCCAAGCAGGATGAGCTTGAGGAGCAAAAGGCTCTGTCTAGAGTTTGGATAGGACAGGGAAAACAAAGATGGGTGGGTGTAACAGAAGCAAATCTGAGAAGAGCCCAGGGATCACGGAGGAAGGCCTTTGCTCTCCAGGACTAGCCACAAATGTTCTCTGCCCTCTTCCTCTATCCTAAGCATAAATGAAACTAGAAAAGTGCTGTTGGGGTTCTCTGCTATTGATGCTTCAGAAATGACTCAGTTTCAAAAAGCTGCCAGAAAGTCAAACCTCAGAGACAAGTCTGTCCCTCCCTTACCTCCTAGCACCTGCTATCCTGCTCTAGAGAAAATCTTGACCTTGAAAGAGACCCAGCCCTGAAGCAAGGGGACTCTGGATCCTTTTTGTCTCCAGAATGTTGGGGGTGGAATAGGGCTGGAAGGAAGACCAGAAGGCATCTACCCAAGGGAAAATAAATAGAGCTAGAATTGTCCAAGCTAAGGAAGAGAAAAGGAAAAGCTGTAGAAAACTGAGAACGGGGGTCTGACTCCATTGTACATACAAAGGGCAAGAAGAATTCCATTCAAACTGGTGCTGGGGACTCTTTGAGACTCCAGAGATCCTGGGATTTAAAGGAGAAAAGACATTTGAACATAAGGTTCATCACTTGGGCAAGTCATTTTTAACTTTTTGAGATCCTGCTTCTTTATCTATATAATGAGAGCTCTGAAGGAAGGATCCAGGAGGTCCTTGCCATCTCTAAATCTTAAGATTTCTTTTATTTTACAGATGAGGAAACTGAGGTCAGGGCTTTACCAAGATCACACAGTAAATGGTAGAGTTGCAATTCAAGCCCACATCTTCTTGTTTTGTATAAAGAACTTTCTATAAGGAAAGGAGGAAACTGAGACCCAAATAACCCAAAAGACTTGTCCAAGATCTTACTCATAACAAATGTCTGAGGGAAAGATTTGAAGTCAGGTCTGTCTGAGTCCAAGCCCAGTGACTTATGCTTCATACCTTTTTGTCAAGATCACTTTAGCAGTTAATGAAGACTTCCAAGGCACAGAAATGAGAAGTTAGGGGAAGCCAGAGAACTTCCTTCCCTGAAGAGACTCTCCTCTATCCAACATCGTTTTGGTGCAGTCCAGAAGAGATGATATGATTCCTATGGAGCCCTTCCAGCCCAAGGTTTCTAAAATTTTCTAAGCAAAGGACTATCCAGAGGACTGACTGTCAACATCTTCAGAATTTAAATCCCAGTCAGGGAACCTTCCCTCCTCTCATTCCTGCTCCCCAGGAGTAGGGAATCTCCTCCCTTGAGTCACTAAGCATCATCTCTGAAATGAATGCCACTTATCTTCTCCAAGAGGACCCAGTTTTACAAGATGGCCAAAAGGGGAAGAAAGGGGACAAATATTTATTAAGCTCCTACTGTGTACCCAGCACTGTGGCAAGTGCTTTACATCTATTTCATCTGATCCTCATAACAAGGTTGGGAAGTAAGTGCTGTTATTATCTTCATCTTACAGTTGAGGAATCTGAGACACAAAGGGATTGTGATTGAGGGTCACACCTCTAGAAGGCTCTGGAGTCACATTTGAAAGTTGTATATACAAATAGAATTAACATCACATAAAGAAACATAATACAGGTGAAAATGTGCATAGTTCAAATTACATACAGGAGTGATTGAAACAAAATGGTACTCATCAGGAAAGACTTCCTGGAAAAGGTGAGCTTTGAAGCAGAAGAAAACAAGAGGCAAGAATTCATTCTCTTTTTGATTCTGGGTTGGTTAAAAGGAGGACATAGCAAAGGTGCCCAAACTCCTGTGACAAATCTTTCTCAGCCCAGGAAGATGCCAAGAGTTGCCCCCACTCCCATTAGAATTGACACTAATGCTGTGAGTCCAACTTGCCAGCCCAGTGGCCACCCATAATTTTTTGAGATGGCTGCTGATAAGCAGAAAGTTCTGGGTAAAAAAGGACAAAAAGAAGCAGAGCCAGCCCTGTTGAGAATTCTACTGGGGCCCAGTATAGAATTATTCCTACCACTAACAGAGCTTTCCCAAGAACAGATGATCCCTAAATAGTTAACTCTCCATAAAACTGAAGCCCTGGATTCAAATAGTACCTTAGACATTTAAAATTTATGTGACATATTTAACATGTATTGGTCAACCTGCCATCTAAGGGAGGGGATGGAGAGAAGGAGGGGAAAAATTGGAAGAAAAGGTTTCGCAGTTATCAATGCTGTAAAATTACCCATGCTTATAATTGTAAATAAAAAGCTATAATTAAAAAAAAAGTTACGTGACATTGATCACCTATAAAAACAGGAGGTTGGATTTAATGATATTTCAGGTTCTTTTTCCATCTACAGTGCCCTTGTAATAGGGACCTGACTAAAGAACTTTCTTCCTTAGGGCAGGACCAATGTGTGTTCTGTCTGATGCTAATACAGGTGGGAGAGACTGAAGAGCCTGCTTTCTGTAATTTTGTGCAGTTGTTTTTCAGTCACATCTGAGTTTTCTTGGCAAAGATACTAAATTGATCTGCCATTTCCTTCTTCAGCTCATTTTTCAGATGAGGAAACTGAGGCAAACAGGGTTAAGTGACTTTCCCAGAATCACATAGCTAGCTAGTGTCTGAGACCAGATTGGAATTCAGGAAGATGAGTCTCCTGACTCTAGCCAGAGGACTCTATCCACTTTGCTATATAGCTAACTAGCTTTGTAATAATACAAGGTCCTTATACCTGTGAGAAGACCCTTACCCAAAATGACTACTCAGAGATCACTCAGTAGAAGGCAGAAAAGTTGTTTATTGAAATCCTCCGGAGGATGAGCCATCCCATCGCTAGATAAGAATGAGAAAGCTCCTGATAGGAGGGCTAAAGAAGTAGTAAAGATACATAGCTTTTATATAAGAAATTGCATCATAAGTAAGAGAGCATTGAGAAGGGGAGGGGGAGGCATCTAATTGGTTGTTGCTATTTGGGGAGATGGGAATGGAAGGTTTCTGTTTCCCTGAAATCTCCTGGTTTCTAGGAAACAGAAAGTCAGGCCTTCAGGCTTAATCAAACAGATAGTGGTCCAACTAATAGACTAAATATGGATAAATGTCAAATACCAATAAATGTCATGAGCTCAGGTTAAGTAAATACATTTCTAGCTGGCCAAGGCTCAAGTAGATATCAGGCTGCACATATTATACAGGTCAGAGGGGAAACACAGAAATAATAAAATACAGAAAAATAATTCATACATTCCTGTAAGTTCTTCGCCTTATCTCTATTCCCCACATACCTTGACTTAAACTATACTTGGTTCCACTCTTTTAACCATGACAGAGGTGGAGAGATAGGTTTTGATCTCCTGACAAGCTAGAACAGAGATGTGCTCAAAAAGCAGTAGCCAACCAAAGCAAGACTCTACCAGCCACATTCAAGTGAGGAGATTGTAAGCCTTTGGTAGAAAGAGAAGATTCAAGCTTTTATCTCCCCAACTAGGACCACCACCAAATGACTCATGAGTGTATGACTCTGTCATTGCTTCTATCCACACAGTGTCTACTCTACCTGCTTTAGGTGAAGGATTATTGAGGTTAGGAAGCTTGGAATGGCACAATCAGAAGTCCAGGAACTGCATGCTAAGTTTGAGATATACCAAGCCAAATCTACAGGTCAGCAATGGATTTGTTACTGTACCCACTCCCCATTTCTGGCTCACACTAAAGGCGAGATGCCAGTGCTTATTGTCTAGGAAGTAATTCGGTACATGAGATGTTCCAAATTCAGAAGTGAACTTAGTGAGGCGAGTGCTTCAAAAAGCTGCCTTGGGTTTACTATCCTCAGGGAAAGTGCTAGTAAGGATAGTGTGTCCTCAGGTACAGGTAGAATATTTTGTAATATCTGTTCTTGTAATGTTTTCACAGCAAAAGTTGATTGATGTTAATCATAAATTTGATAAAAGTTGATTGGTTAAGTAGGTTAAACGAAAACAGGGAATTCATCATCAGGGTTAGCATTGGGAATAATACATCAAATTGAAGATCACAGCAAAAGCACTAGAGAAGGCATCTAATCCCTCAGAGATATCCCAGAACCATGACAGAGAAATGTCCTCATAATCACTCTATGAAAGTAGGGGTTGAAATAAGGTTTCCCACAATACATAAGAACTATACAATGGTGCAAGTCTCAACTGTCAAAATTCCTCGGTGCATCAAAAATTTAAGAATCAATCTCAAAATTTCCTTTATGTTTCCCTGTTCTGTCCATAATCACAGACAGAGAAAAGGCAGCACAGAGACCCTACAAGTGAGAAGTATGGTTGGATAGTAACAACTATCCCCATAGTATCCCTCACTTGTAGCACATCCATATCAAGTCTCATGCTTACCGAGTTTTGGAAATTGATTGACTTTTGGTAAAGGAGATGGTGGAAACTGAAAGGTTGAGAAAAGAACCCCAAACAATACAATGGTAGGCCTATATATAAACAAAGGTTTAGACGGGTTCCTGGTCGACATCTCTATAGCTAGCTTTGCTGTTATCTGGAAAACTTTCTACCAATACACCTTAGGACAGCAGATGGCCATGCATTAATGTAATAAAACATTTGTTGTGGCCTATTCTACATCTTGTAGGTTATAGAAAGATAAATAAGACACATCCCTGTCCTCCAGCTATTCATGACTTAGCAGGAAAAAGATGATTCCTACATAAATATCAACCTATTCAAAGAAATGAGTGGGAGAGCCATGGGAGTATAAGGATCAAAAGTCATGGCAGTGATAGATTAGGCAATCTTCTTCCCACAAGCCTATTTTCATTTGATGAATTCCAAATTCTATTTGGGGAAAGCTTCTTAGAGAAAAAGAAATCCCAGGGCAGGAAATTTTCAGGTAACTGGCAACATCATTGATAAACCAATTGACTGATCAAAGAATACACATTTATTAAGTGTCAATTATGATTGGAATAAATAGCCTCTAAGATCCCTTTTAGCCTATGAAACTATACACAAAACATCATACAAAACAAAAACAAGGTAATGTTGGTAGGAAAGTGTTAGTTTCTGAGGGATTTAGGAAAGGCTTTGTGTAGATGGTGGTATTTGAGCCACACTGATGATAGGTGATGCAGTGGATAGAGTACAGGGCCTGAAGTCAGGAAGATTCTTCTTCTTGAGTTCAAATCTAGTTTCAGATACTTACTGTGTGATCCTGGGTAAGTCACTTAACGCTATTTGCCTCAGTTTCTTCTTCTGTAAAATGAGCTGAAATACAAACCACTCCAGTGTCTCTGCCAAAAAAAATCCAAATGGGGTCACAAAGAGCTAGACAGGACTGAAATGACTAAGCAGCTACTGAGAAGTAGAAAATCAAGTCAGATATGAAGGACAACTAGTGCAAAGACAGGTAGATTGGAGAATGGAATACCACAGGTGAAAAATAACAAGAAAGGTAGTTTGGCTAGACCAAAGAGTACATGAAGGGAAATGAAGTATAATTAGTCCAGAAAGAGACCAGGTTAGATTTGGAAGGGTTATATTATAAAGGACAAAAAGAAAAGTTTAAATTTAATTCTAAAGGTAATTGAGAACTCCTAGAAACTGAGATTAAATCTAGCACATTGACATCAGTGTTGAGGACAGATTGGAGGATAGATTGGAGAAGGCATTGTTCTAAGGCAACGACTAACTCATCTGAAACAAAAAAGGAAAGAGGAAAATAGTAGACAAGTGATAAAACAGACTTCCAAAGGCAGACTTTTAAATCTATAAGAGAAGGGGAAGATCTGTGAGGAAGGTGGAAGGTATAGAAAACTTCACAGAAGTAGCAGACCTCAAAGTCACAGGTTCATAAGATTCTAAAGCAAGAAGAGACTGTAAAGTTTATAATGCAACATACTCACTCTATAATTGAGGAAATCCAGGCTCCAAAAGGTAAAGTCCAAGGTTATGCAGATAAATAGAACCTTTCAGTTCAGAATCCAGTGGTTAGAATCCCAGCCCCATATTGACCAGACTTGCACCTTAAATAATGGGGAGGATTCAAGAAATCTTAAAAGAGTTGAAAGGGGCTGAAAATTCCATATGGGAAGACCTACTGGTTATGATATAGGTTGGACTATAGCTTCTGAGGTTCTTTCCAATCAGAAATTCTGGGATTCTGTGAACAGTATGAGTTTTTATGTACCACTATTTTCTATAGTCATCAACACAAAGGGCACCTTAATTGTGAAAATTAATGGAAAATCACAATTGGTCAGAGTCCAAAGGAGGGAAGGTATTGTGTTTGGGTAAAACAATGAGAAATATTTGACTAAAGTATAGGTCGCCTCCACCTCCACTTAGTGGGAGATAAAGTTAAATGTGTAAGGTAAGAGTGAGAAAATAATAATAATAGCCACCATTTGTATTCTGCTTCAAAGTTCCATAGAATTTTATGTATATTATTTAATTACCTCAACAACTTTATGAAGTAGATGTTCCTTACCATCCCCATTTTACAAATGAAAGAGAAAATGAGAAATGAATGAGAAAAATGAAGTCTCTTATATAAATGACTTGCATTTAAGACCATGCAGCTAGAAGTTTCTGATGCAGGAATTTGAACCAGATTTTTCCTGTCTCCACAATGTTATTTATTATGCTACTTAGTTGCCTTAGGACCTGAAAAGCCAGACAGAAACTTAACTTTGTTTCCACAATTTGGACAGTCTTTGGGGACTCATTACAGATTATTCTTAAGCTAGGTGGAGGGAAGACATTGAATTTTAGAATGAAAGAATCTAAGGGGTCATTTAGTACAAAGATGTCAAATTCAAATAGAAACTGATCCTTGCCAACAGTTTATTGACTTAGAAAACCACAAATTAGCACGATCCTTTTGTATAGTATTTTTATTTATTCTGTTAAACATTCCCCGATGATATTTTAATCTGGTTGGGGCTACACTGAGGAGTTTTACTGCCTTCAAGACTTGGGAGAGAGAAGCAGTTTGACATCTTTAATGACCCATCTCCTTATTTTACAGATGAGGAAACTGAGGTCAAGAGGAACAAAGTGACTAGCCCTAAGTCACACAGAGATCCCAAGAAAGCAGTGATTCAAATCCAAAGGCACTGACTCTAAATCCTGTTCTCTTTTTTTTGCACCACCCATGATGGGAGTTATATTTGGAAGATCAACTTGCCAGAGGTATAATAGTAATAATTTTAGTAGCTAATACAGATGGTACCTCTGATAAATCCTGAAAGGTGGGTGTGTTGGGCAGAGAGAAACTGAAGAACTGATAATTATTCCCTGAGATAGACAGGAAAGAAACTTTGCTAACTGAGATCAGTTTAGTTCTATGGTCCCATTCTCTGGAGGTAATCCAGTTAGAAATTTTAAGTTGTGTCAAGTTCCTGAGACTACATTCTCCCAATAAATTTATTTATGGCCCATCCCACAGCCACTGACCTCCTTTGGGTCAGTCCTCCAAGGCACTCTGATTCCTGATGGTTTTCTTCATATCCCTTTCCCAAGCCACGGGCTATCTCTCCTAACTCCACTGTGCTTCTCCTCCTATCAGCTAAACTAGGATGCCAAGTCCCTTTTCAGGATTTAGCCTGCCAGCCAGGGACATGCCCCAAACTGATGGGGTGCTCCCTTTCTACAGGGCAATTGTGAGTTCCCCTGAGGAACTTGTCTTTCATGTGCTCTCACACTATTTCATATTTACCGTTCCCGGGGTCTATGTATCCCTTCATTTTGTCTGTAACCTCTTCCCCCAAATAAATCTGAATTTTGCCAAATTCTTCACATGACTGAACCTCAACTTTTGGTGCTTCTCCTAAAGCACATCTTGTGCCTAAGTAACAATCTTTGGTGCTACATCAGCTACATAATCTTGGCACTTGTTTGCTTCCAAACTTGTCCAATTCAATGCATTTTGACAAGAAAAAGAAATCAACACTTGATGCTTGCTGGGCACTCAAGCACTTGGCTGTTTCTTGGGTAAACATTAGGGATGAAGTTGGACTGGCATGTTGCCAGGTCCGGCTTCTGCTGTTGCCCTTAACTGTAGGCAGCTCCTCCTTTCCAAAGGCAGCCTTGAGCAGGATTGCAGGTTGCGTGCATTGGCAAGATAGGTCAGAGAACAGTTTCTGCAGGACAAATATGGGTGCAGCATATAGCTTTTCAGCTCCCAAAACAATAGTAATGAAAGAGGCCAAGAAAATCCAAAATAGGTTCTGGAAGAGTTGGACATGTCTGAACAACAACTTCTTGACTACAAACCCAGAACTCATTATCAAACTATGGTACTTAAATGCCTCAATACAGGATTGCTTGGAGTATCTTTGTACTCTGGTGAATTGAATATCCAAGTGTGGAAGAGGGCAGGGTGGAAGGATGAAGGCAGGGAAATCTATGGCTTTGCTTATGACTTAGGAGTAAAAAACCCTGGCCCTGACAATTCAAATGGAGCCTAAGTCTCAACCCCAGTAAAGTGGGATCTGATGCAATATACACAGTCAGTTTTCACTCCATCAATTCCAGTAGCAAAGCCTGTGTTCTTCACATGGGGAGGGCCCCTAAAGCCTAGTTTCTTCTTCCTGTCAAATGAGAGAAACTCACCTCCTAGCGTTTCAAAAGGTGGGAAAATTTTGCAATCCACACCAAATGTTATTAGGTCACCAAGGTGTTAGCAGTCTAAACATCCCAAATGCAGGGACTATGACTAAACTGATAGTATTAAAACCACAAACAGTTCATTGATTTTGTTTTCTTTTGGTTTATAAAAGTCTTTTTTCTCTCCTGTTTTTGAGGGACTGATCAATTAGGGGGGAGGACAGAAAAGAAAGGACAAGCCTTTCCCAGAACTGAGAATGTTCAGCCTTTTCTTCCAGCTCGTGGGGGTGGGGGGTAGCCCGCCAGGGTCCCATTTGACTATCTAAGCCGCACCTTAATGGAGGTCTTTGTATCGCTGAGTAATGCAGGGGCCCTACTGAATCCGGATAGATACAAGCTTGAGCCACTGTACTTGAGCACAGTTGCAAAGAAACATGAAGGGGGATTCCCTGTGGGGAATCTTGCTCCCTGCCTTAACTGACATGTGCCAAGAAGAAAATCCTATCTTGCTACATGACTCCTGATTCACTACTTTCCCCGCCTGAGGTTCAGCTAGTTATTTCTAAGACTTCTCACCCTCACGTGAGAGTTAACACCCCCACCACGGGTCACATCAGACTTCCATCACTTCAGCCTACTCATTGCTTAAAAAGAGAAAAAAAGTTCCAGGTAATAAACAAGCCCTTCTTTGTCTAAGAGTGAAAAATGGGGGGGAGGGGGGGAGAAGGGGGAGAGTAGAAGATTAGCAAAGCTAGTCCCTGTTCTCAGGAAATTGACATTCTAGTGGAGAAAACGTTTTATGCTATAGATTAATGGTGACAAGGGAAGAGAATTTGAATTTGGGAAGTTACAGGGATGTTGAATGAAGCTATAGGGCAGTAGACTGACACATCATTTCAACCTGAGTTTAAATTCCAGCTCTGCTGCAAGATGACTTAACTACCCTGAGTCTAAGTCCTATAAAACGAGTGATGCTCTTAAAGTTTCTTTCAGCTCTAAATGATGATCTTTTGATTTCATGATCCAATAGCAATGGTAACATTGATTTCATTCAGGACCTTGATTAAAACAAGAAAGTGATGGGAAAGTGAGAGGAAGGAACATTTATCAATTTGTTTTCCTAAGTCCTCTCCCAAAGTCCCAAATAGATACACAGTCAGATTGTTCAGAAATTGGATTTTGTCAAAGAGTAGGTCTGTGAGGAGACAGAACTGGCCTACTTGATATGGTCTATTTGTCCCTCTTTACACACACACACACACACACACACACACACACATTCCATTGCCTAACACACTAACTAAGCCTAAAGTCATTATTAAAGAACTCTAGTTGGAATGGATCTCAGCCTCTAGTCCAAAACCAACATCCCCACTGGGGTGTTCTTTTTCTTCTTTAAAATAATATAAAGATTCTCTCTGGGAGAGAGAGCAGGTTTCTCAGGGAGGTTTTCTGGAGGCAGCCTTAGTTTCAGTTAAGAGTAAATAATCACCCAAAACGCAGCCAGGTGATAAAAAGTTCAGATCTTCTATTGTCTCTAATATAGCCCTGTTAGCTTAGAAGCCTATCTCTCTGCTTGGTCCAAGAGCTCCAAATCCAAAGTTTTGTCCTTCAGCCTCTGCCTCTGCTTTCTTCAGCCTCCAGCCAGCTCAAAGATGGAACGAATCTCTTGTCTCCTTCACTTGGGGTTCGGCTAGCTTTCTGGGGAGTCTTTCAGACCAGCTTGGTCTCAGTGGGGGAAGTTCAGGAGCCCAGCCACCAAAGTGGTGTGAGATGAAGATGAATCTGGTTGTGCCTCTGAGAGAGCCTTCTCAATCTTCAGCTCCACTCTCCCTAAGAGCCTCTGTTTTATATGAGAGAGGAATTGTGGGATACGAGAGAGGGAGGGATTATGGGTTTTCTCCCATAGTGCTCTCTAGCCCTAAGAGCTTCAAAGGAGTTACACAGTTAACTTTGTGAATCTCCCATACTTGTGAATTCCAACGAGTAAAGGTGTAAACGCAAGCATTCTATCAATTAGTTCTACTTAGTACCTTGTTTCAGGTTCTGGCCCAAAACATCTTCTTGTAAGATCAGATCAATAATCTATCAACTCTAATGAGTTAGCAATTTGTAAAGATTCCAACACCCCACCATCACAAAAAAAAAAAAAAAAAGAGCTACTTCTACATCTTAATCAAAAAGTTATCATCACACTTCTCTGCCTGAAGACCTACAATGGAAAGGAGGAAGCAGTGCACTAGAACTTGAGAAAGGAATTTTTTAGCCAGAGGGACTATTACCTCCTTGCCTCCATATTCCTAGAAGCTATGATTTTCTTAATGAAGTTCAAAATCAGTTTCTCTGGAAAGAAAAAAAAAAGTATAAAGTACTTTTTTAAAAATGAGCTACTGATATTTATAAAATGAGATAAACATAATTGATTAGAAGATATAGCCAATATATGATTTTAGTTGGGAAGGTTGTTTATTAAATAGGACACAAAGTCTTTCATTTAACAGTCATTGAAGAGCACTGGATTTGGACACAGGAGGCTTAAAAGTTCATCCCATCTCTGATATTTACTATCTATATCGCTCTGGGCAAGATATTAGACTTCTGACTTTCAGTTTCCATCTGTGAAATGGGGACAATAATAGCTTTACTCCCAACCCTTACAGAGTTATTGTAAAGTGAGGGTTTGGTAAACCTCAAAGTGCTGATATGTGCATTATTGTTATTATTACACTTTAGAATTACTTAAAATGTAAATGCCCCAGAGAGGGATAATAAGTGATTTACATACACACAAAGGTAGAAATGACTGATATCAGATCCTCTCCTGAACCCTGGGAACATGAGTACCCTGAGCATCTCTAGCTGATGGTATACTAACTGAATGAGTGCCTAATTGGCTAATATTCCTAGGATCATCCTTCTGGGAGAAGGATCCCACTAGTGTGAAGGATTGAAGCTGGAGCTAAGGCAGAACAACAGGATAGACTTGGAATAAGGCCATGAACACCCAAGAGCACTATCCTGTTGGGATACATCTGGACCCTACAATATGTTCACCTTCACTCACGAACACTTTCTTGCAGTTACATGGGCCCCATCATTGTTTCTGGGATCCCATTAATAAAAAAATTTCCTGCACATATATGGTCTTAAGCTGAGGAACCTAGTTCTTCCTCAGGCTCAAATAGCCAAATAACAGCATGAGTTAATTCAGCATTGGTGATGTTTTCATAGACCGAGAATGAAGACAGAAGGGAAACCAACTATATTTTGTAACCCTTTAAAGATTAAGGAAATAAGCAGGATGGAGCAACCACAGAGATCAAGTATCGGTGTCGGTGACCTGCATTGCTTGTTGAGTGACCTCTCTGCTCAAAAATACCTATTCTGCCTGAAATTCTGCCCTGGGAAGGTCCCTGATACCCAAAAATACTTCCCTCACATTTCCTAAAATTATCTAGTCCATTTAGATACTGTCTGCTTAAAATGTCATCAGTTAAAAAAGGGGGTTGAGAACTTAGCAATCATCCTTTATAAAATCCAAATATTTTAGGGGAGCCTAAGTTGGTTATGGATCTTTGACTTCTTGATACAAATTAGCTCTAAAATTGCTTTTCTACTGACACCTCCCGGGGCTGAAAGTATTAACTTTCAAAATGCAGTACTCGACAGAGGGCAAGTTTGACTGGGAGGAGGCACTTTGTTGCAGAATTTTGGCATGAGTGGTACCAGAGAATGCCTGGAGGATGGAGGAGGAAGCTCTAGGAAATGAGAGAGGATGGGCATGGAAAGAGAAGGAAGAATACAATCATCACTTGCATAACGAATTTGTCCAAAGCAAAATAGTGGGAGGAGAAGCTGGTGAAAAAGGTAGCCTGAGCCCTAGACATTGCCAACAGGGCTATTATTCTAGGAATTTCCCTTTCCTGTTCCAGAGAGGCCTTCCACCCAGTGGGAATTAAAGAGCTATTGAAATTAGGGATTGTCATTCTGGAAAGCAACCTGGAATTATGCCCCAAAAGGCTCATACTAGAAAGAGATACTAAAGAAGGGAAAGGGACCTGTATGTGCCAAAATGTTTGTGGCAGCCCTGTTTGTAGTGGCTAGAAACTAGAAAATGAGTGGATGCCCCATCAATTGAAGAATGGCTGGGTAAATTGTGGCATATGAATGTTATGAAATATTATTGTTCTGTAAGAAGTGACCAGCAGGATGATTTCAGAGAGGCTTGGAGAGACTTACATGAACTGATGCTAAGTGAAATGAGCAGAACCAGGAGATCATTATATACCTCAACAATGATCCTGTATGAGGATGTATTCTGATGGAAGTGGATTTCTTCGACAAAGAGAAGATCTAACTCAGTTCCAACTGATCAATGATAGACAGAAGCAGACAGAAGCTGGGAAATGAGTGTGAACTGTTTGCATTTTTGTTTTTCTTCCCGGGTTATTTATATCTTCTGAATTCAATTCTTCCTGTGCAACAAGAGAACTGTTCGGTTCTGCAAACATATATTGTATCTAGGATATACTGTGACATATTTAACATGTATAGGACTGCTTGCCATCTGGGGGAGGGAGTGGAGGGAGGGAGGGGAAAATTTGAACAGAAGTGAGTGCAAGGGATAATGTTGTAAAAAAATTACCCTGGCATGGGCTCTGCCAATAAAAAGTTATAATTATTAAAAAGAGGCATTCTGATAAATCGGGAAGGGCTGGGGTCATGATGTCTAAGATAGAAGGTCTTTTATCCTTATCAAATATTTTGATGATTAGGAGAGAGGGGTGGTGTTGCAGGATTGACCAGAACAATTAGAAACTGAGGCAGAACAATTCAGGGAAACTGAGGCAGGACGATTTAGGGAAACAGAGTCATGATAATTAGGGAAATTGAGTCAGGATAAAAAAAGAGAATTGTGGCACAACATGAGAAGGGATCTATCTATCCATCTAAACTCCAATGAAATCCTACAAGAAAACTTTTGAATGCTATCAACTAACCCAAGCACCACTATCCATTCTACATGACAGCCTAACACACACCAAAAGAAACTCTGAAAAATAATTTCTAACTCTCCCTTAGCCCTAGGATTTGCTTCCTCCTCCTTCTCAGGCAATCCAAGCAGTAGAGGTCCAGGTAAGGAAAGAGATCACAAGAGCCCTGGTTTCATCCTAACTCATACATTCACTAGCTGCACCAACCTGGGCAAAATGGGAACAATAATAGCATCTTCTTCCTAGGATTGTTGTAAGAAGCAACTGAGGTGATAGTGGAAAGCTTTCTGCAAACTTTCCTGAATTACTAAAGTGATAGCTAGAATTAAAAGAAAGAAGGCGGGAGGTCATTTCTAAATATCTGGCTTTGTCCCCAAGCCTGAATTGAGCCCTCACAGCAGGCTGACTGGAAAGTGGAGTTCTGACAGAGGGACTTTTACTCTGCGGAAACTTCGACTAATGAACTATATTGGGTTTCAGAGATTGTTTATCCTTCACGGGTTGTCAAGTCTTGGGGGTTTTCTCTCTGGGCACCTGTGAAGTGTGACTTTTCCCCTCCACTGCTGCTGTGGGAATGGCCATTTTGCCATTCAAGGTGCAGGTGTCCTGGGCAAGGGTAGACATTCAGAATGCTTGAATGTCTATGGCAAAGGAGAGGAAGGAACAGAATAGCTTTTGGGGATAAGAGGGGGAAATAGAAGGGGAAGCACCTCAGAGACTGTCTACTCCAACCTTTAAATAAACAAGAAAACTTTCTTACACCATTGCTATTCAACCTCAACTTCAAAACCTCTTGGGAGGGAGAACACGCTCCAGAAGCAGTTCCTTCCACATTTGGATAGTTTAAGGATACCTAGGTGACATGATGGATAAAGATCTGGACCTATAATCAAGAAAACCTGTGTTCAAATCTAGCCTCAGACACTTACTATGTCACATTGAGCTAGTCACTTGTTTGTCTCAGTTTCCTTATCTGTGAAAGAAAGAAAACAGTAGAACTGTTCTTCCAGGATTGTTGCAAGAACTTTACAATTAGAATTATTTAAAATGATATATTTGTAAAAATTACTTTGCAAACCTTTAAAAACTATACAAATGCTAGCTATCATTATTTTTCCTTGCATGAAATCATGGAATATTGTAAGGGATCAAAGAATGCAGTTCAAGACATGTGAGGACCTGAAGGATGAGAGGTACCAAGGCGCAGGTGAGTCCTCTGTGGAAGTGGGGCACAACCCCAAGAGGTGGTGTCTGACCCCAGGTACCACGCCTCCCTCCTTAGTGCTCTCAAGTCTAGCACCCCTCCCTCCCTCTTCTTGGGCCAATCCCATTATGCCAGGTTCCTGGAAGACCTCTCCTTCCCCCGGATCCTCAGGGAGGTATAAATATGTGCTATCAAAGAATAAAGTTCTCTTACCCTTCACTTCTACCTCCTGGTGGCCTGTCTCTATGGGATCCAGATTGGTGCCCGAAGACGGGTAAGTGTGGCCTAGCCGTGCCGTTGACAAACGGATATTAAGAGTAGCTCAAAGAGGAGCTACAAGATTAGAGTAGTCCATAGGGGGGTAACAGAATGTCATATGAATGCCATGAAAAAATTCAGGACAAGGAGTTCTTATCTAATATGAAGAAACAGACAGGATTTTGTCTGGTTTGGTAGTGAAAATGAAAATGTCATTTTTTTCCATCTCAGTTCATGGACTCCCTTGAATTATGACTATGGTGTTCATCACTGTCAAGTTAATAGTCCCTTGCACTAGGACTGGTAATTCCATTGGTATGAGTACTCTGCTCCACCAGGACAAGTCATGAACTTTATATAATTTAGCATATTGTCCAAAAATGATTGGAACTGAAAAACTCATCACCTTATTGATAATTTGGCTTCCCCAACTGTAAAATAGGGATAATAAAACTGCCTACATAGATTGGCATTGTGCCATAAAGCTGGGAAGTGGGTCTTAAGCATCATCTAGTTTAATCCTTTTGCTTTACAGATGAAAAAAACTGAGGATATAAGTGAGATAAATTGGCATATTCCCTGTTACCCAGAGGCTAAGAAGTAGAACCAGGATTCAGGTAGAGGAACTCTCACCCCAGATCTTGGGCATCTGCATCATGTGAATGATGACAGAAATCTTTCAAATGAGATAACATATGAATTCAACTAGGCTGGTCTTCAGACAAATCACATACAGTTTATCACAAGAACTCTTTCTCTCTGCATACCTGAACCCTTTCCAGCAGGATAGGACCCACAGAGTTTGCCCTCTACTGTTATGGTCTTTGAAGTCTAGGGCTACCTATATGGTAAACTACTGGAGGAGAGTGAAAAGTTATCTGGAGTTGGATAGATGGTGAGACTAGAAACTAGGACCTAGGAGAATCTATCCAAAGAAGTGGAAAAGTTGAAACTAAAAAAGAGAAAATTTAAAGGGAATAAGAGAGCTATCTTTAAACTTTAAAGGACAATCATGAGAAAAAAGATTTGCAATTATTTTGTTATACCCCCTTAACTTGAGGACTATTAACAAGATTGTTTAAAATCTTTTGAAAACCATATTTCAATATATTGATTTCCTTTACAATCCTATGTATTTTATTTTACAAAATTGAGAATATTATTATGAAAGGGGATCCATAAACACAAAAAGTTAAGAATTCTTGCCCTAAAAGACATTAGTACTAATAGTGGTAGAGGTGTTGGTTGTGATAGCAACGGCAGCAGCAGCAGTAGTAGGAATGGTGACGTTGTAGTAATAGTAGTAATCATAATAGCAGTAGCAGCAGCAGCTAACATTTACAGAGAGATTAGTATGTATCAGACAATGTGTTAAGTACTTTACAATTAAAATCTCATTTGACACTCACAACAACCTGGAAGATATGGCCCCCATTATGACTTCCATTTTACAAATGAGTAAACTTAAACAAATAGAGTTTAAATTAATTGCCTAAGGGACAAACAACTGAAATATTTGAATGATTTTGGATTCAAGTCTTGGAATTTGATGGAAACATCAAGGAATAAGACTTCAGCTTAATATAAAAAAGTACATCCTAACACTTAAAGTTGTCTCAAAATAGAACATACTTTCCTATGCAGGAGTAAACTCCTCCCGGCAATGGAGGCATGTAAGCAGAGGGAGGCTCTGAATATGGTGGGAGGTTAGCTTCAATGACCTCAAAAGGACCTTCCCACTAAGATTTTATTATTTCAGAGAAGAAATAAACATAAATAACAAAATTAAAGGGGCAATCCAGCTACTCAATTAAAGCTGGTCTGGCTTACTTTATTGGCATGGGAAAATGCATAGTATTGTGAAGACAAAAGTGTATGGTTTGGATTATATAGCCTCAAAGGCCCCTTCCAACTGTGAGCTTCTGGGATCCTGGAAAGTAGGTTCTACTACTAGGACTGACGCATCTTTGGGGTTTTTTTTTAGGGGGGACCTCCTAATTTGTCTCTGAGTTGGTTCATCCTGGGATTTGTCAAGTCCAACATCTTTTTCCCCAGCTCAACTAGATTAGAAAGCTGTAAGAATTTATGTAATTTTCCCTCCTCAATATCCCTTAGTCACAGGAAAGTAGTAAACTGCATACCCACATACGTACAATAATATGTAAGCACACACACACATACACACATACATACAACATATATAATTGCTTAAATTTGTTATTCCCAGGATGGGGTTGATGAATAATGAGTCTGCAGTTTGTTTGTATTTCCCCAGGCACGTCACAATAAGTGAATGAGGCTAGAGCCTAGCAAGGTCCTAGGCAGATGGGAAATTTAGAAGAAGTCTCATTGAGCAGCAATAATTCCCTGGATTTTAAATATCTTGTGGTCAATGAG